>NC_085845.1:165379707-165694082 GCF_035594765.1 Anolis carolinensis | reverse complement strand
CTCAAGCTCTGAGGATTAATTGGGAAAGAATCCCACTGGAGCATTACAGCACACCAAAATACTTGGGAGTTACCCTGGACCGTGCCCTGACTTACAAGAAACACTGCTTGACTATCAAGCAAAAAGTGGGCGCTAGAAATAACATCCTACGAAAGCTGACTGGCACAACCTGGGGATCACAACCAGACACAGTGAAAACATCTGCCCTTGCACTTTGTTACTCTGTTGCTGAATATGCATGCCCAGTGTGGAATACATCTCACCACAGTAAAACAGTGGATGTGGCTCTTAATGAGACATGCCACATCATCACAAAATGTCTACACCCCACACCACTGGAGAAATTATACTGTTTAACCCGCATTGCACCACCTGACATCCACCGGGAAGTAGCAGCCAGCAATGAAAGGACCAAGGCATTGACATCTCCAGCCCATCCCCTGTTCGGGTGTCAACCAGTATGCCAACACCTTAAATCAAGAAATAGTTTCCTAAGATCTACAGAGATACTCACAGGAGCACCTCAGCAAGCGAGAATCCAAAAGTGGCAGGCTAAAACCCGGAACCTAAATCAGTGGCTGACGCCAGATGAGAGACTCCCTCCTGGGCACACAGAAGACTGGAAGGTGCTGAACAGACTTCGCTCTGGCACCATAAGATGCAGAGCCAACCTTAAGAAATGGGATTACAAAGTGGAATCCACGGCATCTGAGTGTGGAGAAGAGCAAACCAAAGACTACTTATTACAATGCAGCCTGAGCCCTGCCACATGCACAATGGAGGGCCTTCTTACAGTGTGCCGTCGCGCCTGGGGCTATAACTCTTAGCGAAAGGCATGGACGTGACATCTTTCCTCAGGGGATTGCTTCTTGCCCTCTTTTAGGGAAACTGAAACTCCCAAGGACCAAAACACTGCAGATAACTCAAAACTGGTTTTATTGTTCACAAAAGGTTATCCCTTTAAGGCAATAAGCTGGAAGTTTCAAAGGGGTAAAGCAAAATATACATTACAGTCTTTGGTTGTCTTAAGTCAAGTCCTCATGGACAAGCCCACGCCAGAGCTTCCTGTGTCGGCCATTGCCATCCCCAGCTCCTTCAAGGCCAAGCCAGGCACTTTAAGAATAACATCCATCCACCTTGCCTTTGGTCGGCCCCTCTTCCTTTTTCCTTCCATTTTCCCCAACATCATTCTCTTCCCCAGCTTTCCTGTCTTTTCATTATGTGACCAAAGTACTTAATCTTTGCCTCTAATATTATTCCCTCCGGTGAGCAGTCGGACATTATTTCCTAGAGTATGGACTGGTTTGATCATCTTGTGGTCCAAGGCACTCTCAAAAATGTCCTCCAACACCACAGGTCAAAAGTGTCTATCTTACTTTGCACAGTCTTCCTTATGGACCAGTTCTCGCATCCATAGGTTACTACGGGGAATGCTATTGCTTTAACTATGTAGACCTTCGTTGCCCATGTGATGTCTCTACTCTTCACTATTTTATTGAGATTGGTCATTGCTCTCCTCCCAAGAAATAAACATCTACTGATTTCCTGGCTGCAGTTTGTGTCTGCAGTAATCTTTGCGCCTAGAAATACAAAGTTTGTCACTACCTTTGAATAAAATTTCAATTAAAACATACAGGACTATACAATGGTATCCTTTACAAAGGCAGATAAATGCAGAGCTTTGATGAGTACATTTCCTTCAGATGTTGCAGCTGTTGTCAAAGGCCCCGTCTTGACTGACCACTTAATGCAGTTCAGCTAAATTCAAACTGTGGCGGCCAGATAACAAACTCCCACAGAAGTCTGCAATGAAAACCTTTAATGTTCTGTAGTTTGTGTAAATTTTTAATTTTTTTATTATTGTTGCTTCTTAATATATTTTCATTACATTATTTACATTTATTTCAGTCAGGTGCGGATATTCTTAAACCTTTTGCATACATGTGTAAATTCTATTAGTATTTTCACTTTTTTCCATTTGGTGCAATTACATCTAGGACATTGTGTATCAAGCATTCCTGTGTATTATTTCTTTTGTTTATATCTTAATCTTTTACATATCCTTTATCTTAACATTTACTACTAAATTTTAAGCAAATAATAATAGAAAATAGAGAAAAATTAAATAAAGCTCCCATTATCCCCCCATCACTCAACTCCCCAGCCACATTTTCCAATATATTTTTAGCCATGTGCACAATTCCCTTAATTTCTTTATATTTGTATTGGCTTTATCAGTTTTTACCCATTCTATATATGTTGTACATTTTTTTAAATTTCCTCTATTTTATCCTCTTGCGTATTCTTCGTTACACTTGTCATCATTTGGAATTGTACCTGTTCATATATGTAATTGTCCGTTCTCCGGCGTCCACTTTTTTCATCTTTCCACCCCCATACAATTACTGTTTGTCCAGCTAGAATCATAGTTTTAAACAGTTCTTGTTCCTTTCCATTAATTCTCTTGTTTCCTAATATTCCCATTAGTATAATGTCTAAATTTACTTGTATAGGTATTATAAGTATTATTTCCGTTGTTTTTGTTATCATTTCTCAGAATATGGTTACTTTTGAACATTCCCATCACATATGAACCATCCCTTATTCTTTCCACAGTGCCAGCACATTGGGCTTACTCCTTTTATCACATAAGATAATTGGACTGGAGTCCTATTGTTGTATTGATTTCCTTTCTAATTCTTTGTATTTCTCCATTTTGATTTCCTTCATCTCCTTCATTATATTGAGGCGGGAGGTTAAAGAACCCCAGGAAATACCATATATGGGCAGAGATGGCGACGGCTAGCGACCCGGGTGCATAAACTCACAGAAACATGTGGTTTCTGGGAAATCACGTGTTTCTGTAGAAATGAAAGCTAAAGATAAACAAACTGCGCGTGCGCACGCAAGCGCTCTGAGTGATTGTGAACACGGCACAGAAAGAGTGCGCCCGGGCCGCTGGTCAGCGCTGATTGGATACAAGTCAAGCCCGTCACAACTCTAAGCCAATGAGTTTGCTTGTGGGCGGGCATAACCCGAACCCTGTAATGTGTATAAATATTTACTCAGCCCGCCGCTGGGGGTTCTCCCTTTGGAAAGCACCGTGTTGTGCAGGGGTGGAACCCTAGCGGCCGCTTGCCAATAAACTGTTTTCTTGGAAATACTCCAGTTGTCCGTCTCCAATCCCTCCCACTGCGCTCGCAAGGACCGTAGCACAAAGGTTCCGCTACAATATCTTGTATTTCATTTATCAGTGGTCCTAGAATCATCTGAAGTGAAGTTCTCAACTATTCCTTTCAGCACATTTTAACCTAAAACATTGTTTTCATTAGTTTAACTGTACAGATATTCTTTTGGAACTGCTCATTGAAGCTCATTATATCAAAAAATGAGTTCACTTTCTGGAAAATGTATCTAATCCTATAAAGATGGCTACATCTGGCTCCTTGGAAAACCATATTAAATTTAGTCTGTTTTTTCTCAGCGAGACCAATTTTTAATGGGAGTAATAGTGACTATACTTTCCCTTACATATCACGTACTACAAGGCCTAACAACTTGCTCATCATAGTTGGGAGATGAGACTGTGGTTCAATGGAGATGAGAGAAAATGTTGCTTTCAGATTATGTCTGTGCTGAAGAGATTTTTTTTTACAGCTGTATAAAGAAAGCAAATAGAAAAGACAAAACATAGCAGTGATAGGCTTACAAATAGAAGCTATTTGCTATTGTTGCAAAATTCCAGGAGAGACAGTGTTTGCATAATAAAGATCGGGTGTAAATACCTGGAGTCAAATGTGTGCTGGAAAGACGAGCCCTTATCAGATATTACTTACTAGCTCTCTGCACATAGCCACTGTGTGTGTCTCAGTATCACATCTACAGCAGAAGGATATTTATTACTAGTTAAAATATACCCGGCATTGCATGTGTCTGCACCCATGGCCAAAAGGAAATTATGGGTCCTCGTCTTTTCCCTACTCTCCTTTTCCCTACAATCTTATCAGTAACTAGCTGTGCCCGGCCACGCGTTGCTGTGGCGAAGTATGGTGGTATGGGAAATAAAGTATTGAGGAATTGGTGGTAGTTAAGGTCAAGGGTAAAGGTTTTCCCCTGACATTAAGTCCAGTCATGTCTAATTCTGGGGGGGTTGGTGCTCATCTCCATTTCTAAGCCGAAGAGCCAGCGTTGTCCGTAGACTCCTCCAAGGTCATGTGGGATGACTACATGGAGCGGCGTTACCTTCCCGCCGGAGCAGTACCTATTGATGCACTCACATTTGCATGTTTTCGAACTTCTGGGTTGGCAGAAGCTGGGGCTAACAGTGGGGGCTCTCTCCGCTCCCCCAATTCAAACCTGTGGCCTTTCGGTCCAGAAGTTCAGCAGCTCAGCGCTTTAACACGCTGCACCATCAGGGGATATTATTTCCTAAAGGTTGTGAATATACAATATTTCTGATTGGTTTTTTTTGTTTGTTGGAGGCAAGTATGAATGCTGCAATTAGGAAAAATGATTAGGATGTAATGGCCTTGCAGCTTTAAAGCCTGGCTGTTTCCTCCCTGAGTGAATTTTTTGTTGGGAGGTGTTAGCTGGCCCTGATTGTTTCCTGTCTGGAATTCCCTTGTTTTCAGAGTGGTGTTGTTTGCGATATTTTATGTGCTTCTACTGTCTGTGGCCCTGAGAAAACAGAGGATTTTCCAGACTTTGACGATGGGAATACTTTGTTGGGAGGTGTTAGCTGGCCCTGATTGTTTCCTGTCTGGAATTCCCCTGTTTTCAGAGTGGTGTTCTTTGCGATATTTTATGTGCTTCTACTGTCTGTGGCCCTGAGAAAACAGAGGATTTTCCAGACTTTGATGATGGGAATACTTTGTTGGGAGGTGTTAGCTGGCCCTGATTGTTTCCTGTCTGGAATTCCCTTGTTTTCAGAGTGGTGTTGTTTGCGATATTTTATGTGCTTCTACTGTCTGTGGCCCTGAGAAAACAGAGGATTTGCCTGATTTTGATGATGGGAATACTTTGTTGGGAGGTGTTAGCTGGCCCTGATTGTTTCCTGTGTGGGATTCCCCTGTTCATTTACTGTCCTGGTTTTAGAGATTATATTGTTCTGCATTATTCTATCCCAGTAATTATTTCATATTAAAGAAGAATCTCACTTATCCAACATTCGCTTATACAATGTTCTGGATTATCCAACGCAGTCTGCCTTTTCATAATCAATGTTTTTGTAGTCAGTGTTTTAAATTCATTGTGATATTTTAGTGGTAAATTTGTAAATACAGTACAGTAGAGTCTCACTTATCCAACATAAACAGGCCGGCAGAACGTTGGATAAGCAAATATGTTGGATAATGAGGAATTAAGGATAACCCTATTAAACATCAAATTAAGTTATGATTTTACAAATTAAGCACCAAAACATCATGTTAGACAACAAATTTGTCAGAAAAAGTAGTTCAGTACACAGTAATGCTATATAGTAATTACTGTATTTATGAATTTAGCACCAAAATATCACGATATATTGAAAGCATTGACTACAAAAATGCGTTGGATAATCCAGAACGTTGGATAAGTGAGACTCTACTGTCATTACAACATAGCATTACTGCGCATGGAACTACTTTTTCTGTCAAATTTGTTGTATAATATGATATTTTGGTGCTTAATTTGTATAACGATTACCTAATTTGATGTTTAATTGGCGTTTCCTGAATCCCTTCTTATCCAACATATTCACTTATCCTGCCGGCCTGTTTACGTTGGATAAGTGAGACTCTACTGTATATTTCTAATCTTATATTATCTGCTCAGAACTGGATTATATGAGGCTCCTTCTACACAGCTGTACAAAATGCACACTGAAGTGGATTATATGGCAGTGTGGAGTCAAGAAAATCCAGTTCAAAGCAGATAATATAAGATTATAAATGGGTTCTATAGCTGTGTGGAAGGGCCTTGAGTCTACACTGCCATATAATCCAGTGCAAATTAGATAATCTGTGGAAGAAATCTAAGTGAGGCCTAAATCTGCCTGTCCCCTAACTGAAACCTGGCTGTCCTTCGGTTGCTAGGCAACCAAATGGGCAGAGATTAGCCCTCTAAACTGGCAGCAATTGGATAAAAAAATTATTGCTCTCCCTTTAATTAGGACTTTATTTTTCTTTTCTTTTTGTTGTATCAACCTTGAGGCGTGGATGATGGGTTGTGTTGTCAAATTTTGAGGTTGGGGGGCCTGTACTTTTGTTGTTTTGTGAATTGCCGTGATGCCATCACTCTTTTATATATATATAGATACTTAGAAGAGCACTCTCCCATTCCCTTTTTCAACCTTGGGAGTTTTATTTCATCCTGATCCAGAATCCCATTGGCTTAGGGTTGACCCAAGTTGGAACTGTGACTTGAAGGCACGCAACAATTTTCCATTGGCCATACCCATTGGCTTTACTGAGAAACAACCTAAGATTGTTTAAGAGGCCAGATGTATATATCTTCATAGGCTTGATGCAAAGGCTACTACATTTATAGAAAGTCCCCTTCATTTAGAATATTGGACAACTGAAAAACCTGATCAGTGCTGAAGTTTCTTATCAGGATACCCTGTTTTGTAGTATTCAAAGACACAGCCATGCTACTCTGTTTCACTTCTAATACAATTAAAAAATACAAAAATTATAAAGGCATACTTGGCACAGGCATGTGCAAACTTCGACTTCAACTCCTATAATTCCTAACATCCGGAAGGCTGTTAGGAATTATGGGAGCTGAAGTCCAAAACACCTGGAGGGCCGAAGTTCATCCATGCCTGCTGTAGCACCTTTGAAACTTATAAAAATTTCTCTCATACACTTTCCGGGACTAGAGTCCACTTCATTAAATACTACTCAAATATCTCCATAGCTTCCTTAAAACATTAGATCGGTTGATGTTTCTATTTGAAACTAGGCATTGCAGTGTGGCTTTAGGCCACTCTTTTCTTTTTCTTCTAATGACATAAACCTGCCTAACTTGAAATTTGGTAATGTCAAATCTTAAGGAGTCTAGCACAATGTCCCAATGAGTAATAGCTGCCTTGCAGATGCTATGCTACCCTATCTCCAAGTGATGGAAAACCTTTAGCTTTCTAATTTGTTAGGGCTTAAATTTACAAAGGATCATGGAAGTTATAGTTATCTAGAATCTACATTCTAGATAGGTAAAATCCTAATCCTTGCTTTAAGGACACTATAAGGGTAAGGTAAAGGTTTTCCCCTGACGTTAAGTCCAGTCATGTCTGACTCTGGGGGTTAGTGCTCATCTCCATTTCTAAGCCGAAAAGCCAGCGTTGTCCGTAGACACCTCCAAGGTCATGTGGCCGGCATGACTGCATGGAGCGCCGTTACCTTCCCACCGGAGCGGTACTTATTGATCTACTCACATTGGCATGTTTCCGAACTGCTAGGTTGGCAGAAGCTGGAGCTAACAGCGGCCGCTCCCAGGGTTTGAACCTGGGATCTAGTTCAGCAGCTCAGTGCTTTTAACACTTTGCCACCAGGGCTCCTTTAAGGACACTATAGGTCAATGTGCTTTTCTCCTCACACCCAATTTATGAAGTAGAAAAGGTTGAAAGACAGAAAATTAAGTTCTGAATTTAGGTTTTTTGCATCTACTCAATGATCACACTTAATGATAGAAAATGGGACTACAGATCATGTAAACTATTTTGAACACTGAAATAAGACTACAGATGTCAACAGGGACAAACAGGGACAAATGCAAGATACTTCACTTCGGCAGAAATAATTGAATGCAAAGATACAGAATGGGGGACACCTGGCTTGACAGCAGTATGTGTGAAAAAGACCTTGGAGTCCTCGTGGACAACAAGTTAAACATGAGCCAACAATGTGATGCGGCTGCTAAAAAAGCCAATGGGATTCTGGCCTGCATTAAATAGAGGTATAGCGTCTAGATCCAGGGAAGTCATGCTCCCCCTCTATTCCGCCTTGGTCAGACCACACCTGGAATACTGTGTCCAATTTTGGGCACCGCAGTTGAAGGGAGATGTTGACAAGCTGGAAAGTGTCCAAAGGGCGACTAAAATGATTAAGGGTCTGGAGAACAAGCCCTATGAGGAGCGGCTTAAAGAACTAGATATGTTTAGCCTGCAGAAGAGAAGGCTGAGAGGAGACATGATAGCCATGTACAAATATGTGAGGGGAAGTCATAGGGAGGAGGGAGCAAGCTTGTTTTCTGCTGCCCTGCAGACCAGGACACGGAACAATGGCTTCAAACTACAGGAAAGGAGATTCCACCTGAACATTAGGAAGAACTTCCTCACTGTGAGGGCTGTTCGGCAGTGGAACTCTCTCCTCCGGGCTGTGGTGGAGGCTCCTTCTTTGGAGGCTTTTAAACAGAGGCTGGATGGCCATCTGTCGAGGGTGCTTTGAATGCGATTTCCTGCTTCTTGGCAGGGGGTTGGACTGGATGGCCCATGAGGTCTCTTCCAACTCTACTATTCTATGATTCTAGGGAGCAAGCTTGTTTTCTGCTACCCTGCAGACTAGGACGCGGAACAATGGCTTCAAACTACAGGAAAGGAGATTCCACCTGAACATCAGGAAGAACTTCCTCACAGTGAGAGCTGTTTGACAGTGGAACTCTCTCCCCCGAGCTGTGGTGGAGGCTCCTTCTTTGGAGGCTTTTAAGCAGAGGCTGGATGGCCATATGTCGGGGGTGCTTTGAATGCGATTTCCTGCTTCTTAGCGGGGGGTTGGACTAGATGGCCCATGAGGTCTCTTCCAACTCTACTATTCTATGATTCTGTTAAAACCATTTATTTATACACCATCTTCCAACAAACATTCTCTGGGCAGCTTACATGAAAAACACATTACTCTCAAAACATCCATATAGTACTCTATACCACAAACTTGTTACGAATGGAAACAATTTTTTTTCAAATTATGAGGGGTTATTTCCGAATACAATAAAAATGTTACCTATAATTGTTATTAAAACCCCTGAGTCACTCAAATATTTTCCTTTATGCCCATCCATGTTGAATGATCTACACTGGAATCTTTCCAACAGGCTGGAATGCAGGAACACTTTATGTGCATGGCATAGTAGTACTAAATAAATATTCAAGCTGTATCTTTTGGTTTGAAGTAGACTATCCTGTTTGATTTTTCCTACAGACACTGTGAGCTGTTTCCAATTTTGTAGCTATTAAATGCCCAGTACTATGAAAATATATTTTTATAATCCTTATAAAGTCAAAGTAGTCTATATTTATTCGTTTTAACCTCTTGTGTTCTAGTATATTTCCAAGTGTTAAACAAGTCTGCTCTAACATGGCATCACTCTTTTCAATACCCAACCAACATTATATTTCTCTTGTGCTACTGCTACAAAAATATGCCAGCTCCTTTCTAAACTCCACACCAACAAAGAAGAAGGGAAACAGCATTTGGCCAGGGCAGATCCCTTTTTCCTAGCAAATGCTCTTCCTTTTATTGCTCATGAAGTAAACTAAACTACAAGTTCCCCACTATGTTTACTTTCATTTTGAGAACTGTGGCTGTTCTGGCTAGATTGGTGATCTGACAAAGAAATGTGACATCATGTGGAGGAAATTTGGTGAAATTAAAGAAAATAAAAATTGAGAAAGACAGCAATGTAGCTAATGAGTTTACATTTATTTTCCAGTCTGAGGTTTCCTACCTAGTTTTGCTTCATAGGACAGAAATTTGCTTTAAGGCACTAACATATCAATTTCACATTTGATACAGACAAGGAAATAACATCACAGTATTACATTATTCATTTTGCTTTTTAAAGCATGCCAGAGGTACCATGCACATGGATATTAAAAGGGGAATAGATCACACTCACCACAATAAACATGCTAAATTGAACATATGCAATTGTGTGAGAATATGCCACCTCTTATGATTTCCATGCTGGTTCTTTGCAGTAAAACAGCTTTAGTTCAGTGACTGCTGGTTTAGTGGTCATATAGAATTATTTTAGATAAAGTGGAGCTTAAAAATTGCAATTAGTACTTTAAATGCACCAAACAGCTCTATTCAATAAGCATTTCATCATATAATATATACATAGTAGTATAAAAATGTGTCATATATTTTCACCAAATTGTTAGGTGTTTGCTGGTGCAAGAACAGGTAATGGAGAATATATGGTCCCCCAAATGCTATATAACTTGCCACCCTCCATTTCTGTTGATTATGATGCCTAATGTTGAGAACATCTGGAGGCCCACATGCTACTAATTTGTACTAGAGGTTCCTACTTTTTTCACTCAGCAAAATATATACATCTTAATATGCACATAACTATTACTTTAATACTTAAACTTCAACAAATGGAAAACTAGGACGACTTCAATGAGAATTTCCCAATAGAGAAAGTTATGTCGGAAATCTCATTGTGGCCAAAATATGAAAGACCCACTTGCTTCAGCAGCTTAACTTGTACATTTTAGTGCCATCTAGTGCCACTATGGTGTCTTGACATAATAGCCAGGCTGAGCATGTTCATTTACTGTATAAACTTATGTATAAGTCAAGGACAGGCTTGGGGGCCAAAATTATGGACTTACAGTAGAGTCTCATTTATCCAACACTCACTTATCCAACGTTCTGGATTATCCAACGCATTTTTGTAGTCAATGTTTTCAATACATTGTGATATTTTGGTGCTAAATTTGTAAATACAGTAATTAGTACATAGCATTAATGCGTATTGAACTACTTTTTCTGTCAAATTTGTTGTATAACATGATGTTTTGGTGTTTAATTTATAAAATCATAACCTAATTTAATGTTTAATAGGCTTTTCCTTAATTCCTCATTATCCAACATATTCACTTATCCAACGTTCTACCGGCCCGTTTATGTTGGATAAGTGAGACTCTACTGTACATGTTACCTGTGGATAAACTGGGATTACAACGTATTGGCATGCCACTGTGGGGCTCTTGACCATTCTAAATTAGGGCACAGAGGTGGTGTGGGGCTTCTTTTACAGGCGGACTATGCCTGGAAGGTCTTCTCCATCCATCTGGGTATATGTATTGTCAAAGGCTTTCTGGGCATAGCCAACTGCAACACAAGCATTGCCTTCTCCATGCCACAGTGACATATGAGAGGGAATTGGAGCTTCTTTAATAGGAAGCTGTGCCTGGACTGCTTTCAAAGCAAAGTATCATCCAGATATGTGCATAAATCAACCTAGATTTTGGGGGGTCAATTTACAGTACATGTGAGTATATAAAAGAAAGCCATTACATCTTCACAGAATGATAACCTTAATTCATATACCACCTTTTTAGAAATGGCTTCTTTGGCATAAGTCATTATGGCTAGTTACTGAATACAGCAGCACTCCAGAGATTTGTATAATACTTGTTTGCTGGATTTGTATCAAAGGTAAATTAACTACATACTGAGAATACAAATTAATGTACACGATTTCTTGGAAGTATATTAATAAGCATAACAATACATAAAATATTCATGTATTTCACAGTCTTGTGCAGTTATTACTTAAATCTCACTTAAGTAAATTGAATATTGGAAGCTTAATTCTGCTCCCAATGCAGCTTCACAAATTGAACATAAGTAGAATGAAGTGTTGGTAAAGTTTTTAAAGCACAAAAATGATGCAGCTCTGCAAATCTTGCTGAACTGCAGCTCCTGACATTCATGACCATTAGCTGTAAGGGATGGGGCTGATGGGACATGCAGTCTAACATCTGGAGAGCTACATAATTTCGAGCTGTGCTTTAAAATTAACAGGCCCTGTAGATGCTGTTGCACTTCAACTGCTAGCAACCTTAACACACACAGCTAATATGGCTTAATTACAGGAGCTACCCTTTTGGAAATTTTAATTCTACAATCCTTTACACACTTTACCAAGGAGTAAGAGCCACAAATTCTACAGGGCTTGTCAATATCTACGTTTCAAATTGAGCCTAATTCTGCATGGGATGACAGAAATTTGAGATAGAAGAAAGAATTAAACAGTATTTATCTGTATTGATTTCAACTTTTGATGACAGTAGAACTTAAGGTTAAAAATAAGTTTATTGCGATTTTGTATAGAATATGCAGTAATATCAAGATCCCACATGTGCTGCAAACTGATACATTCATTTAATATTTGTAATAATCCACATTTAGTAAAAAAATGAATTGAATTGAAAAATGTAACCAAGAACAAATTATAGCAGTCTAAAATGGCTGCCTCCACAAATAGTACTTTTTAACCTTAGTTCATCACATGGAATATAATGAATGCCCCTTTAATACCGTAAGAAGGAAATGTTTTGGAATATGAATGCTGACAATGTTTTAAACAAAATGCAACCAGAAAAAAACAATTTTAAATATAGCATTCAGTTTGCCTAAGTAAAAATAGCAATATTTGAATGAGAACATGACCCTTTCATAGCAAGATTAAAAATTTAAGTTTGCAATTATGATTTTTATTATTTTAATTGTTCAGTAAAAAGGTTTTTGAACTTGATTGATGTAAGTTTTATTCCACACAATTTTATTAATAAATAGCCTTGCTATGGACAACTATTGCCAGTTTAGGAATTATAGGATTAAGCACTAAAATAGGTAACTACGATTTTAAAATAGAGGATAAGCTTAAATGAAGGTACTACATTAAAACTAAGACAGATACAGAAAGGTATACAATAGGTTACACTTTATTTATTAAGATGGTACAGCATCCTATAGAAAAAATGATGGGTTTCTCATTAAAACTACAATACACTAAATGTAGCTGCACTGTATCAGTAAAATGCACATGAGTGCATTTCCCTTTATTATCTTACTTCTTCCCACCCCTAGAAACAGGCAAAGTAGAGAATAGTTCAGTACACCATCTTTTCAGTATTAAGTAAAAACATTTAAACACATCTTCACATTTTACTATCACTTTGCCCCTTTTGTGAGCTTCCAGGTTTCAAAAACAAATATACAATCTCAAATGAATGTAATGATGTCCACATTAAAAAAATAAATCCTACAATAAGTTCCAGAGCGGTCTAAAAATATTACTTATGGCAGAAAGTGATCTCCTAATTCTGAAAAAAGTTAGTCATCTCATTTACTTCTTTTTTATTTCACTTTTCATTTTCTCTGTATGCAGTCTCTGAACAGCTGAAGAATGAAGACATCTCTACAGTTAAAAACAGGAGACCACACTGTGGATGCCATATCAAAAAAGAAAAATTACTCAATCTATCGTTTGATCTGGAGAGCTACCGATTAACTGGGAAAATGGATTTCCTTGGTTGGTTTCCATACACTGATAGACCAAAAACAAGAAGACTGCAACAACAATGAAGAGCAGGAATTTTATCCACAAAGGAATGGAGCGTTTTTTAACTGTTGGTTTCTCTGCTTTGACATCTGATAAACCTGAGGTAACGTATTTGGTAATGTATTTTGATGAATAGGGTTCATCCAGACGGAAATCACCGTGATCTACAGGTCGACCAGCAGCTCCTTTGATTGGTCTGCGACAGCTAGCACTGTTAAGAAATAATATTTATTTAAGCCTAATGTAACTTTATTTTTAAAAACTTTCATTTTAATACTGCTTTACTTGAAAATTACTGCAGGAGAATAAGTCGCAAAGTTGTAACTAATATTTATTTTCCTTGAACAAGTTCAATATAGATATACACATTGTTCTAATCTAAAGGGAACATCTTACCAAGACCTTATGCAATCTCAGCAACTTTATACATGGATTACAATAAATAAAGGTTTTCACTGCTTCTGGATTGATAGAATAGAGATAAACCCATGTCCATTTATCTCTAAGTCCTACATCAGCTTTTGTTTAGGTAATTAGTTAAAATATCATGAAATGAAGACTATTTACTAATAACAGGGGTTCTGGTTGTCAACTGATTGCAGAAGCAACCAAGAGGAAGACCTGTGTTGGTAAAAGCAAAACATGGTACTTTGCTGAAATCAAAGTCTTTTAATATTTTCAGCCTCTATACAATCAGATAGGTGAGACTTTACTGGCCCTCACTTAATGACCAATCACTTGCATGGCCACCATTTCCTGGTTCCTGCCATCAGAATGCATTAGCTATAAACTATCAGTTAGCTTTTCATACCAATGCAATATGTGGAATTGAGTTCATGATATGCTGGCTGTCCATTTGTTTCATTTTCTCTTGCTGTAATCATGACATTAATATGGCAAATGACTATTATACTACTTGTACTTATCCATGATGACCTCATGTTATCTACTTGTTAAAATATCTATTTTAATAATATTAATAGCAATAGAATTTAAAAATCTGGAAATTTAGAAAACCATGCTTTGTAATGAAAGGTATGAATAAATGGGAGATGTATATTTGCCTCATAAAAAATCCTTAACAGCCCTGTGATACTGTTTCTCACGATAATGATCACAGAGGTGGCAAGTGCAAAAAAGGGAGACTGATCAGACTAAATTACTGCATGTTCCAAAGTATAATTACCTGATTCCTGTAGGTGTGGATACTTCATAGGGAAACATTTCTTTAAGAATATCTCTTTCCAATCTTTTTTCTTCTGTAGAGGTTTTCTCTGATACCTAAAAGAAATCGGATAGTATAAGAATGATTTATTTATAAACTACATGACAAAGCTGTACCAGAGAGAGAGAGAGAGAGAGAGAGAGAGAGAGAGAGAGAGAGAGAGAGAGAGAGAGAGAGAGCACACAACCATGCCCATGTGTGATTTGCAGAAGACGCTGGCACACCAGTGAATTTTAAGAAGCTGTTGGTTAAAGTTTGGTTATACTAATCTGCTTGTTCATTTAATGAATGCAGGCATCTTCTATACCATCTTTTTGTTCCTTCAGCATAAAGTAAAATGTTATGTAATAAACATCCGGAATACATTATTTTTTTTAAAAGAAGTACTAGCTGAATTGAACAAATGACTATTAAATATGAAACATAACACACTGTGTGATTTTATATGGATTTTCCTGGGAGTGGACAGTTTAATGCTGTCACTATAACATGTTCACATCTGCTATGAGAGTTCAAATTCTTCTATTTGTTATCCAAGTAACAACTGTCACACAGTAGTAGAAAACCTTATAAAAGATGCAGAACAAAGCTACTACTCAACTGACACACTAAACTCTACATCTGAGGTAGTAAGAGTTAGGTGTTAAATTCTTAAGCACTTCAGTTATTCCCAAATCCTTTTTGTTCAGTACATGCAAAAATAACACCAAGAAACAGATTGTGATCTGGAGTTAGAAAATAATTATTTCAGAAATGTGTTAGCATGCCACATCCAAGTTGAAGCAATGTAAGATATAAATTTATTTTTATGAAAAGTAAGCCCCCTCCTTTCTGTACAATCTAAGGTGAATGCATTTACTTCAGGTGTCATCAATGGTTTCTTTGATGATCTTCTGGACAATTCTGAGTAGTCAGTGACTGACAGTATGGAATCTGCATGCTTGACATTTCCAGGTAACCTACTGAAAACCTGCTGAAATTCAAATTGTTTAGACTCAGAATTAACAAAAAATAGTAAAATTCTCAAAAAGTCATATATTTTATATACAAGAATCCAACCCTCTGAATTTTGTACTGTGATTTCAAAACTAAAGTGATACATTATAAACAGGTAGAAGACACTTGTCTACATTTTACAGGCACTGCCACCCATTATTAAAATCATTTTTATGTCACATAGAAGATCTTAAAAGATGAGAAGACCTTTCAGATGATCTAACCAAATACAGTATTGTATGCTTTTAGCTTTCATCCAACTAACGGACAACAAGCACAGCTTTAAAAAAAGAGGAAGAAGAAAAAAGCCAGTTTTTCTTCTTATAAACAAACAAGGCTTATTCGAAGGTTCTTCCCCAAGAGGAGGGATATTATAGAATACCAGATCTAGCAAATTCATTATATTTACTAAGGTCTTGTTGCTTGAAGCCACTACAGTATCAGCTATGGGAGTACTCTCTGATATTCCTGCATCATGTACAGGCAACGGTATTGTAGGTTCAACCTGTTTGTTTAAAAACAAAAGCAAAAACATAAAAAATAAGTGTGCAGTTATTACTAAGGGCCTAAGAATGTAGAAAACAAAAATCTAGATTGCAAATTAGCCTTGCATCACCCTTTTCTGTGGTGTTCGTCTTGATACTTTTGCAGAGTCCCTAGAAAATGCCTGTAGAAGTCCACTTCTGGAAGATCCACTTCTCCAGAATGTCTCAGTAACTTCATCCTGAGAATAATTCTATTTAAGCATCAAACAAATTAGCACATATATAAACACTGTATACCTACACCAGATGACACACTATATGAGGCTATATATTTTTCATTCAAATCACAGGGAAGCACTTAGACATCATGCATGGCTTCTATGCTACTCCACTTCTTAAAAGCTTAAATCAGAACAGGCTAAACAAGAAAAAGACACTTCCTTTATTCTACACTTAAATAATTTACAACAAATATTATCATTTTGGTATTCACTATAAAACCACAAATATTAAGTGCAATAATTACTACTTTGAGACCATACATCTGTAGAATTTCTTTCTCTAGAAAAGTTGATTGAAACACAAAATGATTACAAACTGAAACATAGTCTAGATCAGGGGTCCCCAAACTTTTTAAACAGGGGGCCAGTTCACGGTCCCTCAGACCATTGGAGGGCCGGACTATAGCTGAAAAAAAACTATAAACAAATTCCTATGCACACTGCACATCTCTTATTTTGAAGTAAAAAACCCCAAACAGGAACAAATACAGCCTCAATGTTAATCATAATCATAATAAAAATAATAAAAAGGGCTGGATGCATCACACAGCCCTAAACGCTTGGGAACTTGTGATTTTGTGATATGAAATCCAGCATGTATATCTTGTTTGCTGTGTTATACTGTGTCAATAATAATAATAATAATAACAAAGAGGATTGGAAGAGACCACTTGGGCCATTTAGTCAAGCCCCCTTCTGCCTTTGTGCACAAAAAGCACCCCCTTGATAATTAATTATTAATTAAATAATAATTAAAATACCATTATAAACAAGCAAAGCTCTGGAAGGCATGCACCAGGAGAGGGAGGAGGCAGGGGCTGGATAAATGGCTTCAATGGGCCACATGTGGCCCCCGGGCCTTAGTTTGGGGACCCCTGGTCTAGATATTAGTGACATGCTTCTTCAGAGTAAGTACTTAGTTTTATGGACAAGGCATTCAGGAACACCTAAAATGTCAAATTCATATACACATATATACAGGCAGTCCCCGAGTTGCAAACATCCAACTTACATATGGTTCATAGTTACAAATGGGAGTGAGACAACAGAAAATGAGAGAAATCTACCCATAGGAAGGAAAAGATGGGGAAAAGATGTCTCCACTGAAGCTTAATCAACAATCATTGCTTCCACAACAAGACAAATTCTTCAAAATCCAATTATCACAAGGACAGAAAGCACAGATAGAAAAAAAAATCAAGTGGGTATTATCCCATCCCTATGCTATCCAAAGATAGATAGATATATTATGGTTAAAATTATACTTTAAAATATATCTGTTCCAACTTACATACAAATTCATGTTAAGAACAAACCTACAGAACTTATCTTGCTAGTAACTTGGGGACTGCCTGTACTTCCTTTCTGTCCATCCCTTTTCAAAGATGCTTAACAAGTACAAAATGCCACCACCACTCCCAAGGCCTAAATTACTTTTCCAGTCAGAGGATAAGGTTCACAAAGTGAGAAGATTTCAGATATAGTGCTATCTTAAGTTGTTCCTAAACCAAACCACAACTGATTTAAAAACAAAATCTGGTAAAATCAAAGGGGGTGAATAAACACTTGGCGTTGGTCATTGAAATCCAATATTAGCAAGCTATTTTTCACATACAGCCTAATGTTACAGCATTAGAATATCCAAATGCACTGGGACCTACTATTTGACATATTTAAGATTAGAATTATATTTTCATGGTAAGCTGATTGTTTTTTGTGTGTCAGGAGCGACTTGAGAAACTGCAAGTCGCTTCTGGTGTTAGAGAATTGGCTGTCTGCAAGGACGTTGCTCAGGGGACGCCCGGATGTTTTGATTTTTTTATCATCCTTGTGGGAGGCTTCTTTCATGTCCCCGCATAGAGCTGGAGCTGATAGAGGGAGCTCATCCGTGCTCTCCCCGGGTGGGATTCAAACCTGGCAGCTTTCAGATCAGCAACCCAACCTTCAAGTCACAAGGCTTTAATCCACTATGCCACCGGGGGGCTCCATCGTAAGCTGATTTAATCATAATAAAAGTCACAGGTGATTATCTACAGAAATGAGACATTTGAAATGGAAAAGGAATCAGATAGTAGAAAAAAATACTGAAGTCTGTGAAAATTCAGAGAAGAGGTGGGAAGCTGAACAGAAATATTGGAAGAAATAATTCCACTTCTAGGCTTGCAGTGATGTTATATAATAAGGAAAGCTAATATACAGTACAAAATGAATTTGTTATGCAAAACAGAGCTATGCAGAAAATTGTAGATTATTTTTTATTTCAGAAGTTTCAAGACAAATATTGTAGCATAAGCAACGCATTTCCATTCAATTTTGTAGAAACGATAGGTTCCTAATATCTACATTTTCTGGGTATTTATACAATTCATAAGGCAAATATTAAAATAACTATTCCTTTGATTCTGAAGCTTACTTATAAGGCCATACTACTTTAGAAAATTATTTTTCTATAGATGATCAACAATTTCAACAACTTTAATAAAAATGATAGTTCTGGTTTTACACAAGACCTCATCGTAAGGGATCTAAGACTGGGACACGAATATTGGTGATCCAGCCCAAAACAAAATTGGCAGCTTGTTCTAGAACTTTGTAGTTAGGAATAAATCCCCTCAACAGGATTTCCTCAAGATGTTCATAAGGCTACAACATGTGACATTACTTCTGAGAAAAAAGTTGTATATCTTTTAACTTCTGTATATTTTAAATTGAGTTTAAAATGTATTATATGATTTTTTTATATTGTATGGTAAATGTTTTTAACGTTTTTGGAAATCAATAATAGAACATAATAAAAACACCCAAAGCTTAATTTACAAATCCTTAAATTGCTTTTCAAATTTGTCCCAGAAAAATGAAGTAATAAGTATGGTAAATATGCCTCCAAGATTACTTTCCAATAATATTTAATCGTATACTACTCATTTGCTTCATATAACGTAAGCTCTTGAAAGGTTAACCAAAAGTATCTTGAAATGTTGGTTAGAAAACATGTGTATCCTTTCCTTACTTTTGGACTCAGCCTTGAATTCAGTGCTAGTTACATCCTATAACCCTTGAATGGCTTAGGTCTGATAGACCCTTCAATGGCTGTTCTTGCGATGCTCAGTAGAGGCTATTTTCCTTTTCTCTATCACCTTCACAGGCACAACCAGTTGAGATGTGAGATATAACCTCATTATTTGCTGTTATAATCTGAAATTCCATTCCTAAGAAGGCGAAAATGGTCTTATGTTTGCAGTCCTTTATGAGCATCATCCTTGAAAACATCTTATTTAATTTTGACAAGTTTTGAAAAAAGAGCTTTGAAATGTGCTATGTTGTTTTAATTGTATTTTTTAAAAACTTGCTTGTACAATTTTAAACTACACTTTTTATATTTTATATGTTGACTTTTTGTTTTAATTGTATTGTAATTTATAAGTTGCCTTTAATTCTAGCTTTTGCAAAAAAAGATATAACTAATAATAGTAACAACAATGGTCAAAGATAAAAGCTGTCACACTGAATTTTTTCTGTCATGTAATCTAGTAATATAATTTGCATCTAATGCATGTACCTCTATGCTAAACAACATCCCTAATCAATAGATGGTATTGATTGCTAGCTATGTACAAGTTGGTGGCAATGCTGAACACAGGGCTGTACCAAAACAAGTGAGAAACAAATTTCATAAAGACACTCATTAAATTGCCCTGCCTTTTCGAGATGTTGGTGACCTCCCCCTTGAGTCTTGTACATTTGCTCTGAAAACATTTAGTGTACAGCCAGCTTGTTCCCTTTATCATTATTCAGGACTACAGTAGAACCCCGGTAGTCCGAGTTAAACGGGCGGACCTCAGCTCGGTCCCCTGGGTCCAAGCACCTGCCGAACGAAGAGGAAACATCTCCCTTTGGCGGGCGTTTGGGCCAGCCATTGAGCGGGTGAAGGGGGAGGGCCGCAAAAGCCTTCCCCGTTCACCCGCCCGTGCCTCGGCTCCTTCGTCACGCCGGGGGCCAGCAGCACCGGTGCCCGGCATGGCGAAGGAGCCAGCCGTACATTTTGCTAGGTAGATAGCAAGCTACCTAGCAACACGCAGACCTAGCCAGCCAGCGAGCAGGTGAACAGGGAGGGCCTTTGTGGCCCTTCCCGTTCACCCGCTCGGATTGCACGGAAGCTTGGACGAGCAGGGTTTTACTGTACTTTTCTTTTAAAACAATCATTTACACTAGTAGCAATGACATTACATAGCCACATGTGTACTACATGACAATGGAATTGAAAGCAAGTAAAGCTGGTTAAAAGTGACGGCAGAGATTTTATTCTGAACAAATTTTGATGGCCACCTACATTGCAACTGCTTGGAAGAAAGTCTGGTAAAGCAAAGAACAAAAAAAAAGCTGAAACTCAATACTGAAAGTTAATACAGAGAAGGGTTAATATATCCCCAAAAATAACAGGTTGAAAACTATTACTTTAACATAATCAGTTATTTTGGATTCATACTTTTCAATATCAAATATAGAAACAATCAATAGCCATTTTTTTAATAAAATAGTTAAGATATTGCTCAACAGTCAGGATATGATACTTTTTCCTTTTTCTATGCAGTGCTGTATATGCAGAATTACAAATACAATTTAGCAGCTGGCGATACAGCTAATATCTTTTAATAAATATATACAAGTATTTCAAAAAGTACATATTTCATAATATATGCCACTTGCTGTTTTTTAAACAAAAACAATACATATTTTAATGTACCTGGTTATGTTCAGCAGTTCTTCTCTGTCTGAGTGCTACGGAAGCCTTTATTTTTCCCTTCAGTGGTTCTCGTTTCTCAAGTTTGAACTCTGTTTTAGGATCTGTAAATAAGTTCATTTATTATTTTTTCAGCTAAAATTTCCACTCTGAGGCAAAAAGCCACTACTACATCAATGTATCCATCTCAAGAAGTATACTGTTTGGTCAATCTATGCTGGCATTTCTTCTGACCTAAGTGTTACCTTAGGGTTGCGGATGTCATTTTGGGGGGGGGGGGGGGGGAAGGGGTATCTCTTGGGTTTCTTTTGATTTTTCCTGAAAAGGGGAAGGGCATTCTGGCTTTCCTCCAAGTATGGCTTCTCTGTCTTTTTGACTTACTACTAAAACTACAATATCTTTCTAATTTCAATGTATTTCTCTTAATAAAATGAGCTCTGATATTTAAGAAAGCATACTTGATGCAACTGTCATAGGCTCTATAATATAAAAGGAAATGTGTAAGCTTTTGACCACTATGATATTTAAGGGGAGTCATTTGTTTGTATATAGTTTATTTCTATTTTCATCTCATTAGGTTTTAAAGTAACAGATATGACAAACAAGTTAAGCAAAGGGGGAAGTATACAAACCTACAATTACCAATCTTAGTATGTGATATCTTGACAGCTCTCTAGTTGTTCAAACATTTAACCCCTCTTGTATTTTGCTTGTACCTTCTTCCTTGTCACTGTATTGATCAGAGTCATCATTTCCATTCTGCTTGCTGTTTTCTGCAGAGGAAGAAACTGTTGGAGTGGCTACAAAAGAACTTATATCTTGTCCTGATTCTTTTAACTTCAGTAGCTTTTTCTCATAGAGCTTCCTTGTAGTGGCTGCAGGAGAACATGAACAGAATAGATTAGGATGGACAAGAAGTTCAAATTCTATTAGGCAAAGTTAAGAATTCCACGGTATTATTTTATTTAGCTGATTACGAAGATTAGCTAACTAGTACAAACTATATATGATATCTAAGCTTCATTTTGAGGCTTATCTGCTTCAGCAGTTTTCAAGTTAAGAAATCCTTGACCTTGGAAGACAACACTTTTGGCTGAAAGTAACTAGTGAAAAATTTCTCAAGTATTTCCTAGCATTTCCTATAAAAGTTGGAGAGTCTTTAAGATAGATCAATACCAAAAGTGTAAGAAACTTGAAGGGAGCAACCAAAGTAAAAACTAATTTAAAAGGAAGAAAATACTCAAATAATATAAGTAAAGCACATCTAAAACAGATATATATATATGTATTTGTTCATATATGTAATGTATAAAAAAGGTGGTAGGTGGTAATACCAAAGGGCAGAAGAGACTATTTTAGTCTAGTTTCTTAAATCAGGTCACATTTTACTTTAGCAGCCCAGAAGTACACTGCTACAATGTATATTATTATTGTTGTAATTACTATATGTATGTATATGCTGCTTTTTATAAGTACATCCAAGTAGCACTTTTTATAACCACCAATTTCATACCATCATTGATGTCATGCACTTAAGTTCATTTCTCATTATGACCCATGTGGAAAATCTTTTATATACTTTGATGAATTTGAAAAATCAGCATTTGTCTGTACCCTACTAACTGGAGACAATTTTTGCACGGCATAATTTTAAATGAATGATGCCTGTCCATAAAGGTTATTATGCACTTATGAATCCTGCCAGCAGTCAAGTTAATAATGGGCAATGTAGTGCTAATACAAGGGGCAGTGTGATTCATTGCATGGAAGTAAATACAGCCAGGCTTAAAATACTTATATATTATACTATGTAAAACACTTTATATAATCATCTGAATACCAAATGTTTATAATATAGACATATCTTACTAAAAAATATTTATTTCCCTTCAATGTTTTTTTTAATACTCAGTGATGCAACATTTCATAATATCAACCTACCAACAATTGGGCCTGGATTTAAACCATGTTTCAGAAGCTGATTTTTGAGTTCTTCGTTGCTGAGTTCTGTTACATCTATATCATCCTGTTCTTCTGTTCTTGGTTTGTCTGTTTTCTTTGTTACTTTCTGTGAAGGGTAAGGAAACCAAAGATTTACTAGTTGTGCAGAATTATGTTGTTCAAAGTATGAATATATTTGTAAATAAAGACTACCACCTTCACATTAGCAACTCAATGGCTGCTCCCAGGCTAGAACCTCCATTCTGTAGAAAATCCACCACCCACCCACCCCTTTCTGCTTGCAGATGAAGATAGGCTTCCTATGGCAGACCTCTGGATTTTAATTATGGAGCTGCAGAGTGTGTGCAAAAAGTGTTATGCTGTATTTTATTCCTTTAACTGATAATTATGTTTGAAAGGTTTAAACTCTTAATGTTTTTAAAATATATTGTTATTGCTATTCTATTCAAATTAATGTAGCTAAAGCTTTTTACTGTTATTGCAAATGACCTGGAATCTCATCTTGGGAGAAAGTTGGGGAACAAATGCAATATATATTTTTAAAAATTATGTACCTAATGTATTCATTTCACCGTGCTATTGAAATAAAATGAAGAACAAGGAGCCTTCCTGCACTTTTATTCCTACATGAACTCTGAAGTCTCTCTTCACCTTTCTTTTATATCTTTCTCTCTCTTTCAACTTATCCAAGCTAAATGGGCCGGCAGAAGCTTGGATAAGCGAATATCTTGGATAATAAGGAGGGATTAAGGAAAAGCCTATTAAACATCAAATTAGGATATGATTTTATAAATTAAGCACCAAAACATCATGTTATACAACAAATTTGACAGAAAAAGTAGTTCAATACGCAGTAATGTTATGTTGTAATTACTGTATTTGCGAATTTAACACCAAAATATCGATATATTGAAAACATTGACTACAAAAATGGCTTGGCTTATCCAGAGGCTTGGATAAGTGAGACTCTACTGTATTTGCAAATTTGATGCAAAGTCATTTACAAAGATGTCAAACAACACTGGGTCTGTGAAAAAACCTTGTGACACCCTACTTGCCATTTTTCTACAGTATGGTCGGCACTGTCAAGCACTATTTCAATATATTCTATCAGGTACATTTTCACTTAAGAATAGTATTGTTAACCCCTTGCATTTGTGGTAAACCTTGCATTTGTATTTAAATGAGCTATTGCAGCATAGAATAAAAAGTGCAAAACTAAGCAGTGCCCTTAGGAAACAAGCTAGAATGCTTGCATGCATGAGCCAGGAGGGGGCAACAAAGACAACAGACCAGATCTTTTTCTATAGTAGAGGAGTGCATTTCTTGAAGAAAGGGGTCAGGCTGTTTCTTGAAGCCTCAATGAATTGATAATACAGAATAGAAATGTTGGAGGGGAATGCTTTTAAGGTCTTTGAAGAAAGAATAGGACATATGGTGCAACCACAATTACACCTTATTTGGTGAAGAGTTCATCTTATTTTGAAGTGTACCCTAGAAGCCCTAACATATAGCAATCTAATCTACTGCAATCTATTCTTCTTATTAGAAACCTAGGTTGGTTTTTAAACTATTCCAACATGATTCCAACCTACTAGCTACCAAGGCAGCCAACAACCAGTTTACCTGCCCACTAATAAAATGAAACAATTGCAGGAAGATTTGGGAAAAGAGCACATGAACCATTTATGAAGTCACCTTGCACTTTTAGATTAAATTTTCATCTGCATCATATTTCATTGATAATACATATACATGAACACTAAATTTCCTTGAAGCAAAGAAACAAAACAGGAACACTCAGAAAAGGAAAGAAAAACAGTCCTCTAAAACAGCCCCCCCCCCCAAATGTGTATCCATTGCTGCCCAGGAGACAAAGAATTTGAGTACAATTAAAGCTCAAGTAAAAAGTGAAAGACAAATGAGCCATTCCCTGCATTATAATATATGCACTATGACCTAGAAAACATTGGCCTTTGGGTGGTCAAAAAGTGCAACAAAATTCCTCAAACTTTTTACCTTTTGGAATTTTTCAATATTGATCTGGACATTTATTTCATAAATAAATAGAACCATTGTTTTGTGTGAGACAAAATGCAAAATATTTAGGAATACCCATTCTATTCTGCAATCCCCAAGTATCAAAAATATAGGTTATGTAGGTTTGTTCTTAAGTTGAATTTGTATGTAACAGGTGCATTTTCAAGTATAACTCCAGTCACACACACATGAGCTTTGGATAGCATAGGGATAGGCTTTGCTGTCTGTGCCCCTGTTTAGAAGATTTCACTTCACTTTCTTTCCTTGTGAAAATTGAATTTTGAAAAAAAATTGGTTTCTTGTGGAAACAAGGATTGGTGATTAAGCTTCAGTGGAGACACCTTTTCCCCATGATAACTCTTCCATGAGTGAATTTCCCTTCCTAGTGGTAGATTTCTCTCACTTCCTTTTGTCTCACCCCCAGGGACTGCCTATACATGCATGTTTCCTCTCTCACAAACACATACACACACAACACTCCTCTAATTGAGACACATAGCTCCATCAGCCTGCAAAGCAGATAACTGCATTTCAGAAAATGCTCTGTTGTTTTCTGGGGGGTGGCAGTGATGTTTCTCAACTAAACTCCCAAACAAGGACAGGGAAAGAATTCTCCATGTACTGTATTTACATAGCAGCAAATCTGCACTTTCAAAAACCATCTGAAGGGTAGTCCACTACCATACTACTAAGGATACTATTGCCTCGAGGGTTGTTATGCCTTTTGCCTCAATACCTCTACACCCCCATATATTCTCTTTATGAATCTGCCTACCTCTGTTGCTCTGAATCTCAAAATAACTGTGAGGTTATCTTGTCAATACAGCAGGAGATTAAATGACCACAACATTAATGGTATCATTCTATCTATAAACTCCAGAATCTCTTTTCTGCCATAACTCGTTATGTGTGCCTGCATTTCTTCCCTTCATACAGACTAAAGATATGAGTCGGGACTGGGAGGAAGATTATGCATATATTTTTCACTTGTATGTTGTGCCTCAGTAATGTTTCCTTTTTAAAAAATGCACCTTTTCATTTAAAAGAATGAAAAATAATTCTGTAAAGTTAATGGACATACAGCGAGCCCTTAATCTACTGGAATTTGGTTCTAGGACTCCACTCCAAATGGATACCAAAATATGTGGATGCTAAAATCCTATTATATGCAACAGTATAAGTAAAATAGTGTTGCTTATATAATATAGCAAAAATCAAGATTTGCTTTTTAGATTTTTTTAAAAAAATAACATTTTTGAGCTATGGATAAAATCTGTCAATACAGAGGGACAGCTGTAAGCGGAGATTTGCACTTCAGGAGAATGTCACACTTTATCACACCGTAAAATAAGTATATAGTGTGGTGGTGGACTCCACCTCTGCTTTTTTGAGCAGTTTTCCCCCTATGCAAGTCCATACAGAAAATCCAGACTCTTATCTTATCTAAACATTATACAGGTAGTGTATTACAAATTTTATTCAAGTTACCAAGTCTCATTATAAGCAATAATGCAGGCAGCCTATCTTCAGATACCACAAGTATAAAGCAAAGATTCTGTGGAGTACATCCTAAGCATGCCTACTTTTTTATAATTACAGTAGAGTCTCACTTATCCAAGCTAAACGGGCCGGCAGAACATTGGATAAGCGAATATGTTGGATAATAAGGAGAGATTAAGGAAAAGCCTATTAAACATCGAAATAGGTTGATTTTACAAATTAAGCAGCAAAACATCATGTTATACAACAAATCTGACAGAAAAAGTAGTTCAATACGCAGTAATGTTATGTTGTAATTACTGTATTTACAAATTTAGCACCAAAATATCATGATATATTGAAAACATTGACTACAAAAATGGCTTGGATTATCCAGAACGTTGGATAAGTGAGACTCTACTGTACTTTGACTGTCTTTAATGACAATTTACCATTTTTGCTGTATATCATCTAGTAGCCACTGGATAATCAGAGGATACATTATTATATAATAAATACTGAGAAATACTTTATCATAGGACTTATTCCCATGTAATGTTAATAACAGGTCTTCAACTTTCACATCTCAAGCTATAACAAAGTGCTATTTCTACATAACACATGAGGTTTCGTTATAAATCCTGGCTACCAGAGTCCATAATGCTTCTCTTTAAAGGAGTGTGGCCTGTGCCACTACGTACTTGCATATGTGTCCCACCTGTGCTACAATGTAACTGCAAATGCTTAGTCTAAACTGACACGTTGCCAGTATTTTGATGTGAGCTTCTTTTTTTTTGGGGGGGGGGGGGGGAGAAGCTAATGGAAGTAATGAAAAAACAGAACTTTGGACTCCTGTACGGGATACGTAATAACAGATATATTTGTGGATTGTTCCTCTGCAGCATTTCAGTTTTATCACATGCTTTCATCATAGGTTTCACTAAGAAGTAGCTAAACCATAACTTTTCAGCACAATTCTTCAAACACGTATGAACACAATCTTCTGAGCACCTTTGATGAAAAGCCCAAGAAATCAACTAATATTTAAATATTTACATACTAACTAGACTGTTCAGTTTTCCAAAACTAAAAATGTAAAACAATTTTGTTTGATAACTTTCAAATCTTGAAAAGACATACAGATAGCTTATTCTGGGAGGGATAATGCTTGCAACCAAGTACTTTGCAACTATGTAAAACAATTTCCCCCTTAAAACTATGGTTCAATATGATACACAAGAAAGGCAAGTGTTACTGTTAAGCAAGAAAAACTTGTACCTTCCTCCCATTTGGTTTACTCAAAGCAAGTGAAAATAATTTACCCGTGCAGCAACAATAAAAACAGTACACCAAAGAAAACCGAAAACCATGCTGTGCCTCTTAATTTTAGAAGTGCTTCAAATGGATAGAAACATGCTTTAAGCATGTTTTAAAAGACTTATATAGAAAGAATAGAGAGAGAGCATGCCATGTAGGCACCCAAAGAGGAAACGGCAAAAGAGGAACTTGAAAGAAGTAAATATGTTGTTGTGCATCCCCAATCACTTCCCAATTATGTGACCCTTTCATGGGGTTTCCCATGGGATGGTGCAATGAGTTAAACCCTCCTGCCAGCAGGACTGCTGACCGAAAGGTCGGTGTTTCAAAACTGGGAAGCAGAGTGAGCTCCTGCTTTTCAGCTCCAACTTCCTATCTGGGCAAAATCCTTGCAGAGAGCCAGAAGCAACTTCCAGTTTCTCAAGTCACTCCTGACATGAAAAAGGAGGTTCCTAGGGCTGCGAGTGTGTGATTCACCCATGGTCACCTGGTGGGTTTCAAAGCAGAGCAGGCAGTCAAAGCCTGGCCTCCAGAATTGCTCACAGTACTACAGCAGGGTACTTGGAAGCAATCTCCACTCCCGCCCAACAGGGAGGGAGTGCATCACTGCAGAAAAATGCAATTTGGAATCCCTTTAACTGCTATGGAATCCCGGGAGTTGCCGTTTGGTGAGGTGTCTGCATTCTTGGGCTAAGAAGGCTAAAGCCCTTGTAATACTACAATCCCCATGATTACATAACACGAGCCACTCTACAGCAGGCATGCTCTATAGAAGGTATGGGCAAACTTCAGCTCTCCAGGTGTTTTGGACTTCAACTCCCACAATTCCTAACAGCCGGCCTGCTCTATAGTGTTGATCAGGTGTGTGCAAACTTCGGCCAGAATTGTGGGAGTCCAAAACACCTGGAAGGCTTAAGCCGCTGAGGGGGAAAAGGAAGGGGCCTGAGGCTGTTAGGAATTCTGGGAGTTGAAGTCGAAAACACCTAGAGGGCCTAAGTGTTCCCATGCCTGGTGTAGATGTAGGGCCAAGGGCAGCACGGCACGCCATCCTGCAATTCTGCAGAAGTGAAACCGCCTGGCGCTTGCTGGCAGGGCGCCCACCAAGTTCAACGTTTCTGAGAGGACACGCCTGTAAGAGGCGGCGGCAGGCAGTCAGTAGAGAACCACGCGGCCGCCTGGCCCATCTCCACTGACCGTTTAATGTCCTTTCAAACCCCTTATTGAAAAAGGCAACTTCTGTGTGCACACAGGAGGAAACCGTGGGACCAACTTGAGGCCCGGATGACGACAGCCCAAACATCGCTTAACCAGCTGAGGGGAGAAAGGAAGGGGGCTGAGGCAGTTAGGAATGGTGGGAGTTGGAAGTCCAAAACACCTGGAGTTTGTCCATGCTTTTCTTTCGCGCGCTTTTGTGGGAGTTTGAAGGGCATTAAATGGTCCGTGTGAAATGGGGGGTGACATCTAGGAAGGCCCTTCCCCTTTTTCCTCCCCCCTCCTTCACCGTCGCCTTCAAAACATGGCGCCGCCCCCTCTGTGAGAAGAGCGGGAAAGCTCCGCCGCCCCCTCAGCGCTTGAGGGGCCGCGGCGGGGAAGGGGGACCGCTTACCCGGCCTGCGGAGACGGCAGCCGCGCCCCCTCCTCCGGCTCTGTTCTTAGTGACCGGGCCCCGCTCCCGCTCCTCGTCGCTGGAGAAGTCGGGCTGGGCGGGGGGCCCCGGGGCGTTGCGGGCGGTGAGGTGCTGGAGGTAGAGCTGCACATAGACGTCCTTGCGCTGCTCGCCGCCGGGGAGGCTGACGTTGTTGGCGATCAGCTCGCTCTTGAGCTTCTCCTTGGTGAGCACCGACGGGTCGCTGAGGAACTCGGGCATCGTCAAGCTCGGGAGAAGAGAAGGGCCCGCCAACAAAGAGTGCACCGAAGGAGGGAGGGAAGAAGGGGGCGGAGGAAGGAAGGAAGAAAGAGAGCGCGAGAAACAGGAAAAGAGGAGGAGGGGCGGAAGGAGAGGAGGAAGGGGCAGAGCGCACTCCCCCTTCTAACGCTCACACAACGGACGGCGTCGCCTGCCCGCCAATAACGTGCGCCGCGATTGGCCCCCGCGCGCGAGAAGGCGCCCCGGGATTGGCTGCGCCGCGGAGAGCGAGCCGCGCGCGCTCGGGCGGGCGGGGCCGCGTCACAATCCGTGCCTTGCGCGAACTCTGGTCACGCAGTTTGAAATTCGACTCAGGCGGGAGAAGAGGAGAAGGAGGAGGCGGCGCACAGAGGAACTCTTTCTCCTCAGGGCTCCAAATTGGGAGCTGGAGCTCTTCCAGGAAGGACTCTCTTTTCTCCTTCCACAATGCTAAGAGTCTTTCCTGACGGTTTTAAGCGTAACAAAGGACCATAACAAAAGCGTGTTGTGGAGAGGTAAAACACACGTGTTATGTGAGAAACCATCGTGGATATTATTCTCTTCGGTTGGTGCGCCATAAATACAGCAGTTCTGAGGGGGAAATCCCAGATACAGGTTGAGCAGCCTTTATCCGTTAATTAAAAAAAATACAGTAGAGTCTTGCTTATCTAACAAATAATAATAATTTGTAATTCGCCTCCATCTACCCGAGGGGACTCGAAGCGGTTCACATGGGGACCGAGCCCAAGAATCAACACAAAAACAAAACACAATAACAGCATATATAATTAAAACAATAAAATAAACATTAATAAAACACATCCATATAACATCTGACCTTTTGAGAAATAATAATACCTGGCTAGAAATAAGAACAACTGGTTTTCTCAGTTGAGAAAAAAATAATAGCTGGGTAGAAGAAATAGTAAGTTAACAATAGACAACAAAAATAATAGCGGAATTTCTCAGAACTGAGATTAATAATATCTGGTTTTCTCAGTATGCTTAGTGTAGCATGAACTGGGAAGACTTCTCTAGAGCAACTTGAAAATAGCACGTTTGTGTTGCTGTGAATATTGTGGGTTAAACTCATAGAAAATATCTCCTATGGGGGAACCATTGTGTACCAACTACATTTCTATGAACTCAGCATTTATTACCATCTCAATTTTTTAAACCAAAACCTATGTTTTTTAATTGAAAAAAGGCTTATTTGAATCAGTAAACTATTGGCAAAAAAACAGCATGTGAAATGTATGTCTTAAATTAGGACTGTGAAATGTCCATTCTATAAACTACATGCTGTCCTTGGGATCCCTAAGTATGGCCCTGGAAGGTCCTCCAATGCTTCCAGGCCACCCAAAAGCATTTTAATTTCGAACTGATTTTCTGTAAAATTTCCCTGTACAAAAAAAAAAAAAAACCAACAAAGGAAAATAGCCCTCAACTACCCCCATATGTAATATTTTGCTTCCCTCAACCCTGCAAATCTCCACTCCATTCCTACAATCACTGGATAAAGCCAGTATACATCTTAATGGTGGTCCTTAAGAGACCTTCAGAAGTCATAGATGGATGACAAGTACAGTAGAGTCTCACTTATCCAACATAAACGGGCTTGCAGAACGTTGGATGAGCAAAAATGTTGGATAATGAGAGATTAAGGAAAAACATATTAAATGTCAAATTACGTTATGATTTTACAAATTAAGCACCAAAACATGTTTTACAACAAATCGAAAGAAAAAGCAGTTCAATACATGGTAACGCTATGTAGTAATTACTGCATTTACGAATTTAGCACCAAAACATTGCAATGTATTGAAAATATTGACTACTAAAAATTGATTACAAATGAATATAGAATTGCTGCCTAGAGAAACAGCTGTGGATCCAGGTGGAAGGCAGATTGCGTTGCACAACAGAACGTTGGATAAGTGAAAGTTGGATAAGCGAGACTACTCCGTGTTGTCAAAGGCTTTCATGGCCGGAATCACTAGGTTGTGAGTTTCCCGGGCTGCATGGCCATGTTTGAGAAGCATTCTCTCCTGACGTTTCAGCCACATCTATGGCAGGCATCCTCAGAGGTTGAGGGGTCTGTTGGAAGCAGACCCACGAAAATCCAACAAATGCTATGTTAAGTAAAGGACAAGAGGGATCCTCTCACCTGTGCAGGAGCCTACCGTCTACCATGCAGCTGTGGAAAAGTCTACAAAGGAACCACCAAACGCAACATTGCCCAAACACGGATCAAGGAACATTAAAGGCACCTCAGACTAATCAGCTAACACTTCCCAATAAAGGATTCACCCAGGCAGGAATCAGCCAGGCCTTGAAGCTGCAAGGCTTTTCAATGCTAATCAAGGTGATTAATTGCAACATTCACATGCGCCTCCAACAGACAAGAGTTCTTTCTCTCACTCTGGACCTCCTACAGATATATAAACCTCACTTGCCTAGTTTCCAATATACCTTACAACCTCTGAGGATGCCTGCCATAGATGTGGGTGAAACGTCAGAAGAGAATGCTCCTGGAATATGGCCATACAGCCTGGAAAAATCACAGCAACCCAGTGATTCCGGTCATGAAAGCCTTTGACAACATAATGTGGATATTGTCCTTTTCGCCAGTTGCGCCATAAAACAACACTTCTGAGGGGGAAATCATCCCAGATATAGGTTGAGCAGTCTATATCCTTAAAAAAAGTGTTCCATCTACACGGATGGCTGACACTTCTGCTTTCTGATGTTTCAGTGAATGCAAGGTGTGTTTCATGCACAAAATAATTAAAAATATTGTGTGTAAAATTACCTTTAGGCTGCGTGTATAAAGTTTATATGAATCATGAATGACTTTCATGTTTAGACTTGGGTCCCATCTTTCAGAATATCTCATATACATACAAATGCATACATTTCAAAATCCGAAACACTAAAAGATTATCTGCCTACAGAAATTGCTTCATTAAAGGGTTGGAGAAGTTGGCTCATGCAGTGAGGGAAGGAAGAGCCTTTGTTTGCCACAGATACTCTTTTAAGGAAAACGACAATGTTCTTGGGGAAAAAAACCATAGTGTGAGATTGATATGTTTTTGAAAGTCATTGTTTTTCTTTTGCAATTTGACACTTCCAGCTTGGAATGTCCACTCAAAGTGCCTAGTTTCTGTCAAGTTAGTAGTGGCCAAACATGCAAAAATAACTTGCCCAACAAGCTCCCTGGTCTGACTGAAGGCAAATCTGGAAATGTGCAGGTGGCCTGTTTTTGATTATGTAACACAAAGTAAGTGTATATGAACAAGGGATGGACAATGATAAGTGCACTGCATTCTACACCTATAAAACCGAGTAACCAACAAGATTTAAAGCATGTGTTTGAGACTTTGTTTTACAGTATATGAAAAATGTTCTTAACATTTAAATATTATTTGCATGATTCAAGAGAATGAACAGTGGGGAATTTCAGCTGACGCACCAAAACTCAGATTTGTCCATGAACACTCCAGAATCACTATTGCTAACTGCTTTTGCTTTTACTATTGTAATTGATTCATTTGCTGAAGCAACACATTAATAGTCTTAGCCCAGGAATCAGATGTAACCTTGTACCACCACCACTCTCTCACTGAGGAAATTGGTTGGTCATGATCTTCCCCAAGCAACTGACTAAGAAGATTCTCTGAATGTTGAGCTGAGAGTTTAAAGAGTACGCAAAGAGTATTCATTGCATCTGAAATCCCGTGGCTGCTTCCCACAGAATTCTGGGGCTTGTAGTTTAGGGAGGGGCTTTTAAAGTGCTCAGCCAGAGAGGTCTTGGATCTCACTAAACTGCAAGCCCCAGAATTCTGCAGGAGGCAGCCACAGGATTGCAAATGGGATGCATACTCTTTGCCTGCTCTTTAAGCTCTAATGTGATAAGGCAGGTCTGCTTTGCAGATAGAATAAGAATAGAATTAAAGTTCGACATTCACAGAGGTTTTCCCAATGTGCTCGCCAGAGATCTTGTCACAGCCAGCATCTGTTCCATACAAAGCCAGTCACTGGATCAGATTCAGCAAATGGCAGGATAGTAGGACCAACACTGAATATCTGGGATTTCAGAAAGGGTAGTTTTTCTTCTTATTTAGCTGTAATCTTCTTGTAGCTTGGGCGGGTGGGATTCCCAACAATAATATATTGTTGTGAGATAGCTGTGTTCTATTGTGAAGTATTTTACTGTGGCTTGTTCTTGAATATGAAGTCAAGACCTTTTAGTACTGCTCCTGGTACAGGTGAAAATGCTCAGACTCATTTGTTGATTGGGATCTCCAGCTTCATGGGGTGGATTTATACTGACTCTACTATACCAGGTTTATTTGGTGTGGTGGATTGGCCCAGTATAATGGGTTGGACAGGCAGTCCCACACCTGCTGCAAAGGTGAAAAAATCCACTGGACAGTCATCCTTCACTTCCTCCATATTGTGGAAATTTCTGGCTGCTACATGAGCCCTAATAGTCAGCTGCAGTAATGTCATCCAGGAGGGGAAATAGAATAATTTCCCTCTCTTCTCCCTTCGACGATTGCCCCATCACTCTGGCTGATATGACTGCAGTTGATGACATACAAGTAGAGCCGATGTCATGGTTCGTGACTCCTGCAATATCGAGAATGGGAAGGACAGGCAATCTTGTGTCCCCGGACTGCTGAAGCCCAGGAAACAGGATGCAAGTGAGGACAGTTGTGGAATAGAACTGGCCCAATTTTTCAAACATGCCCAAAGATGGAGGGATACTCTGAATTTTGGGCCACAATTTAGACTATCCCTAACTTTGGTTTACATAGCTCAAGGCCGCCTTAAGGTGGCTTGGCCTCACAGTAGCCTGGATCAGCTTCATAAGTTGTTTGGTCACAACGGAGCGGATCCAGGTCTTTTCCGATCTAAGTGGTCAATGTAGATGTGCCCATGACCACACCTCATTACAAATACAGTAGAGTCTCGCTTATCCAACGTAAACGGGCCGGCAGAATGTTGGATAAGTGAATATGTTGGATAATAAGGAGGGATTAAGGAAAAGTCTATTAAACATCAAATTAGGTTGTGATTTCACAAATTAAGCACCAAAACATCATGTTATACAACAAATTTGACAGAAAAAGTAGTTCAATACACAGTAATGCTATGTAGTAATTACTGTATTTACAAATTTAGCACCAAAATATCACGATATATTGAAAATATTGACTACAAATATGCGTTGGATAATCCAGAACATTGGATAAGTGAGACTCTACTGTATTTCAGACTGGATTAAGGGTCAATGTATACAAATAGTTGCCATATCCAATTTGCTTTCAATTGTTCCCTGAGTGTACAGGGTGGATCATACAGAAGAAGGCAATCCTAGAAGTAACCTGCACTCAAACCATCTAGGGCACAGTTTTCTAAACATTTTATGTTGGCAACACACTTTTTAGACATGCTTCATTTGCAACAGTCATTCGATTTTACTAGTCATTCGGTTTTACTAGCAATTTAACTAGAGGTTAAATCAACCCCTTATAAGAGATACGGACACATACATTATAATATCAGAATGTATGTGGACACAACATAGCTCATAAAAATCTTTTTATTTCTCTTTTTAAAAATATATGATTTGTAAGATATTAACATTTCCAGGATTTTTGTCATTTCTCATGACGTTTGTGTGACATGCCTACACAATGCAGCCATCACACTACTGTATCATGACACAGCGTTTTGAAACCTCTGATCTCGGGCTTTAAAGTTAATAACCAATACTTTGTCCTTTGGACTAAATTGGCAGTGGTAAATAATTTGCTTTGTTTTTCATTTTGCTGAATCTTAGTTTTATAGGTATGCCTTCATAATTATCATGACTAATGCAGATGTCAGTGAGATTTCAGTTGCTCTTAAAGGAGCCCCATCAAGCATTTTCATACAGTGGTCTTTTGTCTCCAATTGGTCTTGCATTCCAGACTTAATGGCAGAAGCTGGATTCATTCACTATCTCAGAGAGACAGTGGTCTAGTGTTTCATATGCTATAAAAGTTGGATCGATAGACACTTGATGATGACTCCATGGACGTACATCACACCAGGAATATTTCCCAATTGTATGTTCCAGAAAGATGTATCTGACTTGATGGTTCAAGAATTTCTGGGACTTTGCACAGAGAAAATTATTAAGGTAATTAAGAAGCAAGCTTCTGCTACACTGTAAGTCTTTGAAAGCATTTTAAATTCATGCCACAATTACAAGTATGGTTCATTAAAAAAACCCATATATAACTGGCAGAACAGAAGCAGAATGGCCCCATTGCTCCATGTTGATGACCTGAACATGGCGATTGGCGGCTATTGACAGGTTTTTCCTGTTAATTGCAGGGTACAAATTTATCACAGGAAGTGGGCAACCCAGCAGTGAGATCACATTTATAACTTTTTTGGTGGAACATGTGGTTATCTAGCAAGGTCTGAACATAACTCGCTTCACAACCATACATGTCCAAGCAGTTGCCATGCCTTCAATTTCTGTGGGTAAGAACGGTATCTAGGGAAGCTTGTCCTGGGCTCTTTAAAATTTGGAGCCAAATATCGCCACATGATCTGAAATTGGAAAAAAAAACAAGACTCCTAAATCTTGGACAGAGAGACTTATGTACACATGGCTGTAACTCTTTAAACAGCAAACATTTCAGTGACCATCCCATCAACTTGCTGCTGTGTATTTAGATAAACAGGTAGTTCCCAAGTTACAAACAAGATAGGTTCTGAAGGGTTGTTCTTAAGTTGAATTTGTATGTAAGTTGGAACAGGTACATTTTTAAGTGTAACTCCTGCCATATGTAAAGGTAAAGGTTTCCCTTGACCGGAGCAGTACCTATTGATCTACTCACATTTGCATGTTTTTGATCTGCTGGGTTGGCAGAAGCTGGGGCTAACAGCAGGAGCTCACCCTGCTCTCTGGATTCAAACCACGAACATTTTGGTTTGCAAATTCAGCAGCTCAACAGTTTAACCTCTTAAGGCACTGGGGGCTCCTGCTGTGTGTGTGTATGTGGCAGAGGTGTCCACTTACACAGATAGCCTCTTGCCTCTACAAACGGCTATAGATCCCACTGAGCAGGAGACACCAATGGCCCTCCCCTTCACTGACAAGCAGGTTATAGAGAGTGCCATGAACATGTAGCCCAAACCCTGCCAGTGTCCTCCACAAATACCACTCTGCTCCCCATCCATGTGAAGGTTTTCATGCGGGGACAATTTCATCCTAGATGTTCTGTTTTTCCTCCAGAATGGACACCCCAGGGTTCTTTAATTTGCATGACCCCACCCACTTCCTCTACCTTAACCCTTTCCTACCCTTTCATATGGCACACAGTTAATAGAGGAGTTGATCAGCAATTGAACAAGAGCTTTGGGGACAATTCACTAGGATTTACAGGAGTTGTACTTGACCTACATCCAGAGAGCACTGTTAAGCCAACCATTGATGGATCTGAACTATACTTGCCACGGATAATGGGACTTGCACTATCTTCACTGATACTGTGATCCCTAATTTTGGGATCAACTAATTTTGGGAGTTATAGTTTGCCTACATCCAGAGAAACTGGGACCCCCACCGACAATGAACTGGGACCAAACTTAGCGCAGAGAAACCCCATGACCAACTGAACACACTGTAGGAGTTAGTGGGATGGACCTTAATTCTGGGAATTATAATTCACCTACATCCAGAAAGCACCGAATCCAGCTGACAACTTGGCATACAGACCCAACATGGTGAACTGTGCATACAGGCCTGCTTCGGGGATGATTGATTTCAGATCTGAGAGTTGTAGTTCACCTTTATCCAGAAATCCCTGAACCCAGCCAATGACAGATCTGGACCAAACTTAGCACACAGACCCAACATGACCAACTGCGAATACTGGTAGGGTTTGGGGGGTGATTGCCCTGGGAATCTGGGAGTTGTTCACCCTTATCCAGACAGCACTGAATCCTGCCAACAACTGATTTGAACCAAACGTGATATTACCCAGTATCCCAAAACAAACAATGCCTTCTTCTAATAACCCAGCCACCACCGGGTCCCCAAGCTAATATGTATGTATGGAGAGAGAGAGAGAGGGAGAGATCACTTTGGATAGCATAGAGAAAGGTTAACACTCCCGTGTTGCTTGTTTTACTGTCTGTGCCCCTGTTCAGAAGATTTCACCTCACTTTCTGCTTGAGAGTAATCCTGCATTCATCGTTGACCCTGGATCTTCAGGTGTCGGTGGTGGCCAGGAGTGCCTTTACACCAGAGGTCCCCAAACTAAGGCCCGGGGGCCGGATGCGGCCCTCCAAGGTCATTTACCTGGCCCCCGCCCTCAGTTTTATAATATAATATTTTTATATCAGTTTTAATAATATAATATGTTGTATATACATATAATATTGATAAAAATATTATAATGTTATACAATATAATACTAATAATAATACCATATAATAATATTAATTATATGTAATATATTACATATAATATTACAGTATAATGGTACAGTATAGTGCGGACCAAAAGGTCCCAGGTTCAAATCCCGGGAGCGGAATGAGCGCCCACTATTAGCCCCAGCTCCTGCCAACCTAGCAGTTCGAAAACATACAAATGTGAGTAGATCAATAGGTACTGCTCTGGCGTGAAGGTAACGGCACTCCATGCAGTCATGCCAATGGCCACATGACCTTGGAGATGTCTATGGACAACGCCGGCTCTTTGGCTTAGAAATGGAGATGAGCACCAACCCCCAGAGTCAGACATGACTGGACTTAACATCAGGGGAAACCTTTACCTTTTTAATGCTAATATTGTGCTATGCTAATAATATAATATATTGTATGTACTGCTCTGAGTCCCCTTCAGGGTGAGAAGGGTGGGATATAAATGTAGTAAATAAAGGTAGTAAATAAATAAATAAATAATTTTGGACTTAGGCTCACCCAAAGTCTGAAATGACTTGAAGGCACACAACAACAACAATCATAATTAACTTGACTATCTCATTGGCCAGTAGCAAGCCCACACTTTCTATTGAAATCCTGATAGGTTTATGTTGGTTAAAATTGTTTTCATTTTTAAATATTGTATTGTTCTTTAATTATTATTGTTGTATTGCACTACAAATAAGACATATGCAGTGTGCATAGGAATTTGTTCGTATTTTTTTTCAAATGATAATTCGGCCCCTCAGTAGTCTGAAGGATTGTGGACCGGCCCTCTGCTTTAAAAGTTTGGGGACCCCTGCTTTACACAATTAAAACTTGTGCGCAAGCTGTACCTGTACCTTGAGACACCAGACTTGGTCATGGTAGTCCACGTCTTAGTCACATCCCGTTTGGACTACTGCAATGCTCTCTATGTGAGGCTGCCTTTGAAGATAACTTGGAAGCTTCAGATAGTTCAGAGATGGGCAGCTAGGTTACTAACTGGAGCACCATATAGGGAGAGAACTACTCCCCTGTTACGGCAGCTCCACTAGCTGCCAGTCCACTTCTGGGTTAAATATAAAGTGCTGGTTATTATCTATAAAGCCCCGAATGGTTCAGTCCGAGGCTCTTTTACTACCTACATCTCCTCATACACACCAGCACAAGCATTGTGGTCTGTGGAGGAGCTCTGCTCTCGATGCCACCCATCTTAAGCATGGTTGGTGGGGATGAGAGAGGGGGCCTTCTCCGTGATCGGCCCCCACCTCTAGAACTCCCTCCCCAAAGAAGTAAAAATTGCCCCCACTTTCCTCTCCTTTGAAAACTCTTGAAAACCCATCTTTGCACTCTAGCCTGTGAGAAGAGATCTTAATATACAACCCACCCTGGCTCTGTTGACTGATGCAAACCATTTTATATTTGTAATGCATTTTAGTCATTTAAATCTTATTACGATGTACATGTGTATGATGAGGTTTATTATGTTTTTTAATTACTTATTTTTGCTAGTCATAAGTTTATATTAATGCTGTTTTATTTGTTGTTTACGATTTGTTTTGTTTTGTTTTTATTATGGCATTGAATGTTTGCCACTTTCTGTTTGGAAACCACCTTGAGTCCCCTCAGGGAGATAGGGTGAGTTATAAATTAAGGTTTTTATTACTACTACTACTACTACTATTTTCTGTCCCTGTGATAATTGGGATTTTGAAAAAAATGGCTTATTGTAGAAACAAGGATTAGTGAAAAAGCATAAGTGGAGACATCTTTTCCCAATGATTACTCTTCCAGGAGTGAATTTCCCTTCCATGGGGTAGATTTCTCTCACTTCCTGTTGTCTCACCCCTGTTCTTAACTATGAGCCATTTGTAAGTCAGATGTTTGTAACTCGGGGACTGCCTGTATTGTGAAGCAGGAGTTACATTTAATCCAGAACTGAATCTTGTTCTTGATAGTTCTCTTTTCTTAATGTCTGAAAAAGAAATATGATAGGCATACTTATCAGGAGCTGTCTTATGCCAAGTCAGACTATCTAAGGCAGCATTATTATCCCTGATTGACAGCACTGCATGTCTGGCATTTCATGAAAGGTTCTTTGCTAACTTTATCTGGAGATCTCCTAGTGTTAATTCTGGCAGTGGTGAGGTTAGAAAAAAAAAGACTTAATTGTATTTTGTACAAATGTTTATTTCCTGATTTAAAGGCTTCAATAAAACTCATTTGGGAGTAGTTGTTCATCTGAATTCAACATCAAATAAATATGATTCCATTGATTATTCAAACATCTCTTAGATGAGGATAATGATAACAACAACAACAATAAATATTTCTCACCAGCTTCGCCCTAAGAGCTCAGAAACAAATTCAATTAAAATAAAAGAATAAATAGACACATTACATAAACCCTTATTAAAATATATTATTTTAAAAAACAGCTTTGGATAAAGGGCGTATGATCAGTAATGAAGAGTTGATGGATTTTTCAGTATTTCCCCTACACATCACCATGCTTCCCATTGCCTCCCTTCCATTCCTTTCTACCTGAACGTTTTAACCTGGATGCTTCAGGGGGTGTTAGCTGCTTCCATATGAGGCTGTGTCTACACTAGAATATAATGCTTTTCAATGCAGTTAAAACTGTTATAGGGTAGTGCACTGTTTTTGGGCATTGAATTTTGCCAATTGATGTAAGTTGCCTCGAGTCCCCTCGGGTGAGAAAGGCGGGGTAAAAATGCTGTAAATAAAATAGTGTAGATCCAGCTCCTGCTCATCTTGATTTCAAAATATTTTCTATTTGTATTTCCGAGCGGAAATTGTCATTACAAAATAGGAACATACAAGATTGCTACAGTTCCTTTTATGTGGCTAAAGGAAATGCAGTGTGGGCTCTTTTCTTAACTCCTTACTTAAGGTGCTAAATTGGTCATACAAGTAGACCACCTAATGTGGATCTTGAAGGAATCAGTCAGGTGCAGTAACATGTGCACTGGTGCTTGGGGTTAACAGGTGCAATGGCAGCTGAAGCACATCCCTGTGTTTTGGCCCGCATGTGCTACCACCACCTGGCCCACTCCCAAAAAGAGTTTGGAGGGTGCCCTGCTAAAGCACAAGGAGCACATGGGGTGTCTCATTGAATGAATGTCTCTGGCTGCATCTACAGTGTATATTTAAAACAGCTTGTTTCCACTTTAACTGGCTCAATGTTATGGAATTCTGGGGTTTGTAGTTTGGTGAGGCACCAGCACTCTTGGGCAGAGAAGGTGCAAGACCTTCCAAAACTACAAATTCCATGATTACATAGTATTGAGCCATGGGAGATCAAATGATGCCAAACTGCATTAATTCTACAGTATTTATCATGTCAGGTGAACCGAGGGTACAGTTGTAATGTATTTAAAAACACAAAGTTAATTACTGGCATAATACTAAATGTCCTTTGACCAGTAGCTGGCCACTCTGGTGTTGCTGTAAGAAGGCCCTCCATTGTGCATGTGGCAGGGCTCAGGCTGCATTGTTATAAGTGGTCTGTGGTTTGCTCTTCTCCACACTCGCATGTCGTGGACTCCACTTTGTGGTCCCATTTCTTACGATTAGCTGTGCATCTCGTGGTGCCAGAGCGCAGTCTGTTCAGCACCTTCCAAGTCTCCCAGTCTTCTGTGTGCGCAGGAAGGAGTCTATCATCCAACCTCAGCCACTGATTGAGGTTCTGGGTTTTAGCCTGCCACTTTTGGACTCTCGCTTGCTGACGTATTCCTTTAAGTATCTATGTAGATCTTAGAAAACAATTTCTTGATTTAAAGCGTTGGTGTGCTGGCTGATTTCCGAACAGGGGATGGGCCAGAGATGTCACTGCCTTGGCCCTTTCATTATTGGCTACTACTTCCCGGCGGATGTCAGGTGGTTCAATACCGGCTTAATATTATAATTTCTCCAGTAGTGTGGGGCATAGACATCCTGTAATAATGTGGTATGTCTCATTAAGAGTCACATCCACTGTTTTAACGTGGTGAGATGTATTCACACTGGGCATGCCTATTCAGCAGCAGAGTAGCAAAGCACAAGGGCAGGTGTCTTCACTGTGTCTGGTTGTGATCCCCAGGTTGTGCCAGTCAGCTTTCGTATGATATTATTTCTAGCTTCCACTTTTTGCGTGTAGGCTTTTGTAACAGTAGGCTGTTAGGAATTGTGGGAGTTGAAGTCCAAAACATCAGGGCCAAAGTTTGTCCATGCCTGGTGCAGATGCACCCCACAAACTATGGCGGAGTACTTTTAGAGTGTTCTCGAAGGCTTTCATGGCCAGAATCACTGGGTTGCTGTGAATTTTCCGGGCTGTCTGGCCATGTTCCAGAAGCATTCTCTCTTGACGTTTCACTCACATCTATGCCAGGCATCCGCAGAAGTTGTGAGCTCTGTTGGAAACTAGAGAAGTGAGGTTTGTATGTCTTTGGCATGTCCAGGGTGGGAGAAAGAACTCTTGTCTGTTTGAGGCATGTGTGAATATTGCAATTGATTAGCATTGAATGGTCTTTCAGCTTTGAAGCCTGGTTGCTTCTGCACAGACTACACAGAGAAGCCATTGACTTCCACAAGCATGTGGACAATTTCAACAGAAAGGAGGAACTGCTTGAGAATGCCTCCTTTGTTGGGAGGTGATTAGCACTCTCTACTTTTAGAATGCTGATGCTCAGGTATTTTTTTTCCAGATAGCAATTACAGTAGAGTCTCACATATCCAACACTCACTTATCCAATGTTCTGGATTATCCAACGCATTTTTGTAATCAATGTTTTCAATACATCATGATATTTTGGTGCTAAATTCGTAAATACAGTAATTACTACGTAGCATTACTGCATATTGAACTACTTTCTCTGTCAAATTTGTTGTCTAACATGATGTTTCGGTGCTTAATTTGTAAAATCAGAACCTAATTTGATGTTTAATAGGCTTTTCCTTAATCCCTCCTTATTATCCAACATATTATATGAACTGTTGTTTTGTAGATTGTTTTATATGAATTGTTGTTTTTACATTGTTTTTAGGCATTGAATTTTTGCCTATTTACTGTAAGCCACTTTGAGTCTCCTAGGAGAGAAAGGCGGGGTAAAAGTAATGTAAATAAATAAATAAATATTCGCTTATCCAACGTTCTGCCGGCCCTTTTATGTTGGATAAGTGAGACTCTACTGTAGTTTTCAACTAAATATGTCATTACACATAGTGACCTTTTTGGTACGTTGAGGAGGAATTCACAGCGTACAATTCCAGAGAAGGAGACAAAAGTACTTACGTTGTATAACTAGTAAAATAATTGTACACATACAAAGGGGGGAAAAATGGATTGACCCCGACGTGATTCGAACACGCAGCCTTCTGATCTGGAGTCAGACGCGCTACCGTTGCGCCACGAGGTCCTGGGAATTTGAGGTGAGCAGAGCTATAGAACTCGCGGAGGAAGGCGGTTGAACCGCCAACAGAACGACAATTTGAAAAGAGGGAAAGCGCGGGAAAAGTCCAGCAGCACAAATCAAATCCAGAACTGTCTCTTCAGGCTTCTTGTTTCATTTGAATCTCTGCCCAGAATTTAGGGGTTCCCCTCCCCACCACACAAGGAGAGCCTCTCTTTCGAAAGGAAGCGATTCTGAGGCCGCCCTTCTTCCTTGCTGTTTCTAACCTAACCTTTCAAAACTCTCTGGCAGTTTGCAACTCCTAAGTCTGAGAGGATACAGTAGTTGTTGCCTCGTGGATCCAGGTAATTTGCTAGGTTCCTCATTTGTTTTTCCAGACCTTTTACATTACCTCTATTCATAAATAACTGGACATTACAATTAACCCAATTTCCTGTTGGATGCTTTAAGCCACATGTCTTCTCTTGCACTACTTAAGCTCTACAGAGGAGGCTTTCTCAAGCAGTTCCTCGTTAGTATAGTGGTAAGTATCCCCGCCTGTCACGCGGGAGACCGGGGTTCGATTCCCCGACGGGGAGAAGCAAATTTTTTCCCCTTGCTTCAGGATCTTATTTTAATGTTTTCTAAAATAAACCTTACAAAATATTAAGTACATTAAGAAAAATGAGAAAAACACATTCCCTTTCAACCAAGCATGAAAGTGAACTCATGTCTCTTATTGTCAGAGAGGGTCAAAGCACTACTACAGTTTAAAATGAATTTCTGTAAAATTGCTGTTTTCTACCTGTCTGAACATTTGTTGCAATTTATTTTTGTGGGGAAGTGGCATACAACAGTTGATGTTCAAATACATGTATTTTCCCAAACACCCAATGCATTAAAAATTCTTACCTACATATATAGTCCTTTTCTATGTTTTCCATTAAGAAAATTTTTCAGAGTTCTTGCAAATAAATATGTTTGATAATAAAAATAAATTGAGAATAGGAAGCGCGATCTGTATTTAGAAAACGGTGAAATACTGACCTTAGTTAACACCTCTCAGCACAGAATTCCCCCAGGCAGGAAGCAGCCAGGCTTTGAAGCTGCCAGGCTATTCAGTGCTAATCAAGCTGGCCAATTGCGACATTCACACTTGCCTCAAGCAGACAAGAGTTTTTTTCTCCAACCGTGAACATTCCACAGATATATAAACTCCACTTTCCTAGTTTCCAACAGACTTCACGACCCCATGAGGATGCCTGCCATAGATATGGGCAAAATGTCAGGAGAGAATGTTTCTGGTACATGGCCATTCAGCCTGGAAAACTCACAGTAACCCAATATTAACCTTCTTTGTAGTGTGAACATGCACAGCTATTTTTCACAAATAAGTTTCCAGTGATTATATCAGATAGAAATCAACAGTATAAAGCAAGATCTGTATCTTAAAAATGGTGCAATACTGACCTTTGTGGATCATCCCCAATTGCCAAAACACCTTTGCTTTTGGTTTTTAAATACCACTTTGAAATCTGTGTTTTCCAGTGGTAGGTAGTTCTTTGGGAATCAGCATTCTTGGTACAAGATGCAATTTTCCAAGCCTTGTATGTAAGTGATTTGATACATGTTGATAATTTTGATCTGTGCATGATTTTCTACTCCTAGCCATCAATGTGCTGCCACATATACAGTAGAGTCTCACTTATCCAACACTCGCTTATCCAACGTTCTGGATTATCCAACGCATTTTTGTAGTCAATGTTTTCAATACATCGTGATATTTTGGTGCTAAATTCGTAAATACAGTAATTATTACATAGCATTACTGTGTATTGAACTACTTTTTCTGTCAAATTTATTGTATAACATAATGTTTTGGTGCTTAATTTGTAAAATCATAACCTAATTTGATGTTTAATAGGCTTTTCCTTAATCTCTCTTTATTATCCGACATATTCGCTTATCCAACATTCTGCCAGCCCGTTTACGTTGGATAAGCGAGACTCTACTGTAACTCATTTTTTTTAAATTTCTGTTTTGGAAACAAACTCCATGCATAACTGTGGTGGCTAGATGACAAACAGCCACAAAAGCAAAGCCCTTAATGAACAGTGTTCTGTGGTTTGTGTCATCACCATCCGGGCCTCAAACTGGTTCCAGGATTCCCTATGTAATCATCTGCACAATGAAACCACTTTGTTCAATATCGATTTGAAACAGTATTAAATGGTCAGTGATCTTGAAGGAGCTGGGGATGGCAATGGTTGACAGAGAGCTGTGGCGGGGGATGGTCCATGATGTCACGAAGAATCGAAGTCGACTGAACGAATAAACAATAACAAGATGTGCATTAACAGGGTGTTGTGGGGGCTCTGCTATTGTGAGCATGGCTGGCAGCTGCTTTTCCTGCTCTAAGCCCAAGGACCCTTTCACACAGCCATATAACCCAGAATATCAAGGCAGAAAATCCCCCAATATCTGCTTTGAACTGGGTTATCAGAGGCCCCTCCCATTCAGCTGTGTAAAATCCACATTGAACTTGATTATATGGCAGTGTGAACTCAGATAACCCAGTTCAAAGCAGATATTGTGGGTTATCTGCCTTGATATTCTGGGTTATATAGCTGTGTGGAAGGGCCCTATGAGACCTCTAATCTTGAAGCTGGCTCTATATATTGTCGGAGGCTTTCATGGCCAGAACCACTGGGTTGCTGAGTGTCTTTCAGGCAGTATGGCCCTGTTCCAGAAGCTTTCTCTCCTGACGTTTCGCCCACCTCTGTGGCAGGCATCCTCACAAGCATCTACACTAGGCATAGGCAAACTTCGTCCCTCCAGGTGTTTTGGGCTTCAACTCCCACAATTCCTAACAGCCGGCAGGCTGTTAGGAATTGTGGGAGTTGAAGTCCAAAACACCTGGAGGGGCGAAGTTTGCTCTTGCCTAATCTTGCCTAATCTACACTGTAGAGTAAATGCAGTTTGACATCACTTTAATTGTCCTGGTCTGGATTTTATATAGTTTTCCAAACATGACAGCAAACCAGCACAAGTCAGGAGACTGGGCAAAACACACTTCTGTCTTGTGAAAAGACTCAAGGGGGACCAACATTGCTGAAGGTTGATATATCATCTTGCCTGGGATTATTTTTTTTATCACCGAAATTAGAGAAGCCAGTCAAGTCAGCAACAGCGGAGGGTGAACTGAGGTCAGGCACCTGCTCCTGGCAGCCAAAAAAGGAGCTGCATGCAGGAGAAGTCAATTTCTTGGGTGACTAACCCTGAGACACGCACCAGCAGAAAAGCAGTTATGAAGTTAATATCCTGACTCCATCAGAAGGCCATGCTTGTGACTGAAGTCGGCCTTGAGAGATGCACAATCCAGCGGACCCAAAAAACCCATTTTGGACCTGCTTTTTCATTTTAGCAGAACATTGATTTTATATAAAAAGAACCTGTGCCTTCTCTTGACCGCAGTACTGGCTCCCTCTAGCGGCATACGGCAGTTATTTCACACATTTGGATCTTAATTCAAGAGTAAACAAGTTTATAGGACTGTTTTTTAGCTCCACCTAGCTGTATTCTGAGAATCCTACAAGGGAACACTATAGCTGCTGCAAAATCAGATAAGACAGCCATCGCAGAAAACATAACCTGTCATTAGCATTTATTAAAAGACCCAGGGCATCATGCTGTTATATACACTACCATGATTGCATCCCAGGCAGCCATTGAAACAACAGAGCCCCATTATTAGCATTTGTTAAGAGACCTTTCACACTATGTTGGAATTCCCGGGGTTCGGATTCTGGAGGGGTGCCTCCACACTATAGAACGAATGCAGTTTGACACCACTTTAACTGCCATGATCTAATGCTGTGGAAGCACGAGAATGGTCATTTTACACAATCCTTAACTATTTTTTTGCTAAAGAGTGCTGGTATTGTTGCCGAGGACAGACCCCCCCCCCCCTCTTTCTGGAGTGAAGATTTCCAGTATTTGCAGCAGGGAGTCCCAGAGATCCCGAGGACCCTAGCAAACTACATCTCCCACCATGGGATGGGTCATCGTAGCAGCTACCAGCCCAGGAAGCTCCCCCCATCTATTGTCTTTATCCCTAATTAAAAGGGTTACCCTGAATTTCTGCCTTCGTGATTTTTCCTTTGCCTTACTGTGAATTCCTTCCCCTATTGTGCATTGCCTCCCCGGACCTCCTGCTGCTTCCCCAAGTCTGAGCACACTCTTCCTCCCTTTGCTCTGGGCCCAGAGACACTGAAAATACATTTCCCTGAAAGGTGGGTACCGAAGCCACATTTTCCCTCAATATCCACAGATAAAAATATTGGATTTCTGACCATGTAGCCTTCATCTCCCCTCTTCCCTAGACCCTGTGAACACCTTGCCTCCATCCGTAAAGCTACCCTACCCCCAATATGCAGCCCTTTAGCTGTTTTTGTCAATATCCTGTACCTTCTGTGGATACCAGGACCTGACTGAATTTCCTCGGTATCGGTGGGTTTATTGTGCATGTTTTTCCCTTTTCTATGGATGCCAAATCAAAGGGCCCGTGTACTGGGCTGCCTCGGTAGCCACAGTTCTTCATGTGTGTTATTAACTTGCTATGTTTTATGTTTATAAAAATCTTTTTGGAAGAATGGTTGCCACCAAGTCTGAGATAACCTTTCACCCACTGCTTGCGTTCTGGGAAGCTCATATCACTGGCTGCATAAGACTGATTCACCTTGGAACCAGTTCATCCAGACTGGTCCCATAAATCTCCTGCTGTGCAAAGGACAAGAGGACCCGTGGACTGGGCCGCCCGCCTTTTGTTTCAGGTACTGGGGCAACATGACTCACTCATCATTCACCATTTTCCCTTCCCCAGGAGCTTGCCTTTTAATCCCATCAGGGATGAACAATATTCCTGCTTTGGACTCAATGTCTTTTAGCCAGTAGGCACTGCGCCCCATGGTCTGGGGACCCAGTTTATCATCTCACTGATAATAAAGACTATCGGGCGAAAGTGGCCCATATTGTTCTCCTTCAGTGGGAACCCATAATCCTTTCATATTACATTCCAGTACCTTTGTTCTTTGGATCAACATGCCCCCCCCCCCCCCCCATCAGCCATTGGATTGCATTCTATTTGCATCGCACGCGAGAGGCGCTCCCTGATTGGCTCAACCTCCTCTGAAATCAACCAGACTCAGCCAATCACCGTGAAGCCGGGTTCAGCTGGGCGGTGCACGGGATTTGAATGGGATCAAAGTGTCTAGTTTTTGCGATGTATGGTATCTCAGCTTTTCTTTGTCGACTTATCATGAGTTGGCATCACAATCAGCTGATTGAATAGAAATCCTCGGTGGCTTCTTTCTTCTGACTTGGTGAGCATTATTTTGAAAGAGCTGTCTCTCTCTCTCTCATCACTCGCCAGGTGCACAGATCCTCAGGTGCCCTGTTGTGGGTGCTGGTGACAGTTTCTTGGGACTTGGTAACTGCGCTTCAGGTTTCTGCTACCTGCGGTCTCGGATCTCACTATCTGCGGCTGGTTTAAATTGCTCAAAATTAGTATCTTACCAAACTACAAATCCCAGGATTCTATAGCCTTGAGCCATGGAAGTTAAAGTGGTGTCAAACCACATTAATTTTAAGATGTAGATGCACCCTTAGACACAGCTGAATTACAGCTCATCAGAGGATTGCCCTTTCACATGCCATCATTCCTAGTGTCATTGCTCCCTACAATCTGCCTCTTTCTTCCACTGTCTGCTCTAAATTCAACACAGCCTTTGAGCCAAAATGCACAGCATTCATAGCATAGCATAGCATTGTCATTACTTATCCTGGGAATGTCACCATTATAGGAATATGAGCATTTGCCTCTGAATGGATCACTAAAATAAAAACACAGTTCCTTTTCCACCTTCCCATTGTAATGTTTTAATGGTTCTGTACATAAGCACCTAAGGTTGTTCTGGGAACATGTGTTACATATAAACATGTTACCTGTAGCATCCATTTGAACCTAAAGAAGGTGAATAAATTGCATATAAACATTTCCTTCTTTTTGGGACTTGCACTGAAGGAGTTTCTGAACAGTGATCCTTCAAAGCCAAATGAAGTGAAATAAGGGGAAAACCAGCTTGGGTTTTCAGCCTCCTGTGGAACTGTTTTAAAAATACATAGCAGCAAATGGTGGGGTAAGAGAAAGCTTAGTAATTCAGCTCTCTGTAAAGTTTCCAATGATAATGAATTCAGTTTCAGATACATAGGAACACCTGGCTCCCAGTATGTGTGAACACTTCTGCCAGAGTGATATAAGCTTTCATAATGCCAGAAACCTGTTTTGGATGAAGAAGGCGAAATCTTGCTCAAAAGACTCCAAAAGAGCTGTAAGCAGCTGGAAACTTTATCTTGTTCCCTTGTTACTCAAATCAGTCTAGATACAAACCTAAATTTGTACACAGCTTTTTGTTTACTCCTATCTAAATATCCTAAAGGAAAGATCCTTCCTGATAATCTGGATTATATGACAGTGTAGAAGGGGCCTTAGAATAATCTCTGCTTCTTGTCTCTCAGACATGTGAAAAAATTGGATAAGTTAGGCCACAAAGCCTGTCACGTTGCAAAGAATGTAGACAGCAAACCTTTCTACTAGTCCCCTACCAAATACAAAGGGCTACATTGTGAGATCTTATAAGTGATTATTTGCCAATGATATCTGCAATTCATTCCTTTCATCCCCAATACAACAAAGATATGACTACATTACAACTGGCATGCTGTGAGGTCCAAGATTTTTTTTCCCCGTGTCAAGAGCAACTTGAGAAACTGCAAGTTGCTTTTTGGCGTGAGAAAATTGGCCGTCTACAAGGATATTGCCCAGGGGACACCCAGATGTTTTGATGTTTTTACCATCTTTGTAGGAGGATTATCGCATGTCCCTACATGGAGCTGGAGCTGATAGAGGGAGCTCACCCGTGCTCTCCCCGGGTTGGATTCAAACCGGCAACCTTCAGATCAGCCACCCAACCTTCAAGTCATCATTTCTGCCAGAACAAAGGTCCAAGATGAAATGTGACCAGTGGTGAGATTCTGGTATTTCCTGTCTTAATTCTTGCCTTTTTTATTTGCCTGACCCACTCCAATCATTTAGTGGACACTGTTCCCAAGAAATACTTATCTTCATTTCATGACTTTGTTGTCACTGTCCTGTGGGGCTGAATACAGTATATGCAATTGTATGGGATGGCTTAGCTGCACACTATGGATTTGGTAGTGTGTTTAGGGTAGAAAGTGGAGGGAGCAAATTTAGGATATATCCATACATTCTAGCCCATTGACAGGGTTTGAACAGGGACAATGGGACACTATGCAGATTATAACACTAGTTGAAATCTCAGCCACAAGTAGGCGCCCACCTTCACTTTATTATATCTGTTTTCTGAACCCATGTCAATACAATACAACCCCCAAGAACATCCTCTACAATGGTAAGTTCACTTATTCTGCTTAGCTTTATGTAGATTTCTCATTAGCATTGTCCTCTAAATAGTATTTATGGCTATTAAAATACTTACACGTTGGATATCTATTCATCCCCCCTCTCCAAGTTAAATGTATGCCCATAGATTCTCCACTCCATGCATCTGATGAAGCATATTAAGGCTCCATCTGCACAGCCCTAAAATACTGGTTGCAGAATGACACCTCAGGCTAATCCAGTTTAACCCAGAGTAAACCTGAAAATCAAGGTTTACCCTGAGTTAAAAAATACCTTGCAAGGTATGGACCTCCCAGGAATGTCTGCAACTTCCCAGGTATGGAGCCTCTGGAGACTGACGCTTGGGATCTGCCATCCCAAGGGTCAGTCTCCACAGCCATCCCCCCCTCTTTGGCCTCGGGTAGCCTGGGAGTTAGGATAGTAGTATCATTAGTCCATCCTATAAAAGCTTATGCTACTAACTTATTTCTCTTAGTCTCAAAGGTGTCACAAAATCGCCCCTTAGCATACAGACTAACATTGATATTTCTTTGAATCCTACACCACAACTGCAAACATTACTAGTATTAACTTTATTCCTTGTGTGGTATAGCTCTAATGTTGAGTTATTTTTATAATTATAGGTCTGTGGCTTCATAAAGAGTGGAGCTGAAATATCTCATGGTTCACGGAGTTCATGGCTCATGTCAGGTACTGGCTCTGTAGGTATTGAAGAGACAGGATTGTGGTTGGATAGATAGCATGCTTTGTATCACAATCTAGTGACTTTTAACATTCAGGTGTGGTTTTTAAAAAAACGAATCAATGTAATTGAAAAGACAGCAAGTATTTATTATTTATTTGTAGTATTTATATCCTGCCCTTCTCACCCCAAAGGGGACTCAGGGCGGCTTTACAGAACACATACACAGCAAACATTCAATGCTGATTATACAATTAACAAGGACAGTCAACACAGAAGAAGTAAAGGCAGTTTTTCCCATCTTATTTATGGCATCTTGGAGGATGTGCTTGATTCCAGCCACGGGGGATGCTGTCACTCTATCTTCCATAAGGAGGAGCTTCCTCCAGATCAATGTCCTTAAGAGTACCTTTATAATCTCCCTGCTAAAAGTAGTACCTATTTATCTACTTGCATTTCTGCTTTTGACCTGCTAGGTGGCACTTGAGCTGGGGCTAACTGTGTGTTTTCATCTGCAACCCAGGCTCGAACTACTGACCTTTCAATCTGCAGGATCTTTCTGCTGCACAGTAGTTTAGCCTGCTGTGCTAAGCCCAGCCCCTTAATTAATTAATTAATTAATTAATGAAAAAGTAACTTTAAGAGTAAACACTACTTCTTATGGTCTTAGAACTATAATTGTTAGCTTTCCAATATTTGATTTTTTATCCAAAAATTTGAAACAGAATGGTAGTTTTTTCTAGGAATCCTAACTGGAAATAACTACCTATTTTGGATAGAATTCCGAAACTTAGCCACCATTATGCCTTTGAATCTCTATCATCTCTGACTAAATGATCATATTAACTTATTGTACCATAGAAAACCTTATTAATAAGAGATTGGCTTCGGAGAGGACACCAAAGGGAAATAGCTTCTATTTTTCATAGGGTCTTTCAGCATGACACTGAGCTCTGGATGTATATTAAAACATCAATAACTTTTACAACAGAATAGGTATCTAAAGAGGATTTAGAGATTCACTATAACATATCGTTGTTTGAAGAAAATAAAAATGAATCATGTGATGCTCAGAAACCTCTTGAGTATCTATGTAATAAATCCTGATTGACAAAGATAATTTTTCAAAAAGTAGTAGCTTTGAAAGATCTGAAGTCTGAAGGGATTTTAATTTGAGAGTGGGCGGGCAGTGTCCACTTTCTGAACTGAATTAGGGCTTTTAGTTAGAACTCAGGAGGGTTTGATCTGCGAACTTAGTTTTGCTGTGACTGTTCATTCGGTGAAATGAGAGTGAAAGAACAATGTGTTTTTGGTGCAAGTTTTTCCCCCCTCAAAAGGCTTCCCAGACAAAAAGTGTAGGACAGAACCTTATAGCCCAGCAGTTTAGAAAGTGGGCGCTCAGTGGGCAGAGTAATCTCATATATTATTTATGTTGGCCTCCAGAAAGCAGGGGAAAACTTAATACAACTATTCTGGTGGCACAGTTACCACACATGCACAGCCTGAAAATAAACACACAACTAGAAAATACAACAGCAGGGTAAACATGAAATAATGTAACATAAAACATGGTGGCAGCAAGAAGTCTATGAGGAAGCTCCAAAGTGAGACATTTTGAAGGCCGCATCAGTGTTGGAAGTCCACTTTGTGTGTGTGTTTAAAAAAAGGACATGTAAAAATATTAAACAGCAGGGAAGTGTATTGGAGTCACCATTGTGGAGGCATTGGGCACATTGTTGATTTTACTCCTTTTGCAGACTATGCTAGTACTGGACTGAATCCCTTTAGAGCAGCGTTTCTCAACCTGGGGTTTGGGACCCCTGCGGGGGTCATGAGGGGTGTCAGAGGGGTCGCCAAAGACTATCAGAAAACACATATTTCTGATATTTTTAGGAACTCTTTTGGTAGAGAAGGCTGAAGATTTCTCTGCCTGTCCTTCTCTTCCTTTTTGGAAACAGATGGCGAATCCTCCCACCAAATCTACCCCCCAACCCCCCTCCAACCCCACCAGTATTCAAATTTCAGCATATCAGATATTTGTGCCAAATTTGGTCCATCATTGTTTGGATTCACAGTGCTCTCCAGATGTAGGTGAACTCACCACAACATGAGGAACTGTATTAAGGGGTCGCAGCATTAGGAAGGTTGAGAACCACTGCTTTAGAGGATCCATGGCCTGCCTCTGTTTAGTGGTGGACCTCCCTGCAATCCCTTGTGAATTTGAGCTCCTAGATTCTTCCAAGGGAGACCCTTAACTTCCCACTTTAAATAAGCAAGAAAAAGAGTGCTCCAGGGAATCTGGAGAAACCAAGGTCTACAAAAATAGCCATAACAGGATGACCTTTTCTTGCCGCTATAGTACTGTCAGCTGACTAGCTACTAGTTGGACTTTTGCTGGTCTCGGGATATTTAGATTTATAATTCAAATTTTCACATGTCCAAGCTTTGTGGTACTTCTGGCAACATAATGGAAGCTCAGTGAAATTCTAGAGTTCTACAATCCAGAGTACAGACGTATAGGAACATGCCCTAAAAGTGGAAAGTCAGCTTTGGGATTTCTAAGTGTATCATATAATCCCACATGGTTCCACAGATCACAGGGACTTTCTTATTATCTTCCTGCTTTTATACTGCCGCTTTTATAAAAACTCTCTAATAAAAAACACAGTGATAAATAAAACGAAGTTTTGATAGTGTTTACTTTTGATAGTTTTATTATTCCTTATTATTCTATTTCTTCGTAGCTATCACAGAAACCTGATTTAAAACAGTTTTAAAATGTGTTACAATGTTATCACAATATTATAATGTATTCCATTTAATTATAGAGCAAGGTGTCCCATGTGAAAATGTCCTGCTTACTTACTTCTGATGCTTGTAACAGAGTTTTAACTTATGTTCTTAAACACACACAGGATACAATTAACTTACATAGAAGACTTAAATCAGATATCAAGCCATTTAAGGCAGTAAAAAGCCTTGATTTTGTTAGGCAAATTCAGCATTAAATGATTGTGTTTATCTAGGCATGGCTCTCTAAGATGAGGAAGGTTCCTAAACTATGATGTTCCTCGGTAACATTAAATGGTGTATGGGGGGTAGATTCAGATTTATTATCTACTAGCTTGGGGATTCGGTGGTGCCGGGGTATTAGAAGAAGGCATTGTTTGTTTTGGAATGTTAGGTAATATCACTGAAGTTTGGTCCAGATCCATCATCGGCTGGGTTCAGTGCTGTCTGGATAAGGGTGAACTACAACTCCCAGATTTCAAGGGCAATCGCCCCCAAACCATGCCAGTAATTGCAGTTGGCCATGTTGGGTCTGTGTGCCAAGTTTAGTCCAGATCCGTCATTGGTTGGGTTCAAGGCTCTCTGGATAAGGGTAAACTACAACTCCCAAATCTGAGATCAATCACGCCCAAACCAGCCCGTATGCACAGTTGGCCATGTTGGGTCTGAGTGGCAAGATTGGTCCAGATCTAACGTCAGCTGGGTTCAGTGCTTTCTGGATGCAGGTGAACTATAACTCCCAAAATCAAGGTCCATTCCCACTAACCCCTATGGTATGTTCAGTTGGTCATGGGACTTCTCTGTACCAAGTCTGGACCCAGTCCATTGTTGGTGGGGAATCACAGTATCAGTGAAGGTATTCAAGTCTCATTATCCAGGGCCAGTTTGGTCCAGATACATTGTTGGTTGGGTTAATAGTGCTCTCTGGATGTAGGTCAAGTACAAGTCCTGTAAATCATGATGAATTTTCCCCAAACCTCTTGTTCAGTTGCTGATCAATTCCTCTGTTAACTGTGTGCCATAGGAAAGGGTAGGAAAGGCTTAAGGTAGAGGCAGTGAGCGAGGTCATGCAAACTAAGGAACCCTAGGATGTCCGTTCTGGAGGAAAAACAGAACACCTAGGATGAAATTGTCCCCGCATGAAAGCCTTCACTTGGATGGGGAGCAGAGTGGTATTTGTGGAGGACACTGGCAGGGTTTGTGATACATGTTCATGTTGCTCCTATAACCTGCACGTCAGTGGAGTGAGGGCCATTGGTGTCTCCTGCTAAGTGCGAACTATAGCTGCTTGTGGAGGCAGGAGGCTGTCTGTGTAAGTGGACACCTCCGCCACATACACACATACACATTTTTTTACTTTTATTATGTGTATAGATTAGTGGTTATTTTTGTGAATTGCTTATTTACTTATTGGCAATGATTTTGAGCTTGTGAAGAATAGGTTACTTTGTGTTTTTTTTGCAGTCAAGTGACAAATAGTACCTACTAGCAGTTTTGCTTGAGTTGTTGACAATTATATAAAAAAACTCCAGCATGATCTGTATAGAGGAATGGTTTTTCTTAAAGAAAGTGCTGATTTGTATGCTAGATTCTAGGAGAACCCACATTTCCAAATGAAACAGAGGTAGGTGGATCCTTCTTTGGAGGTCTTTAACAAGAGGCTAAATGGCCATCTCTCAGGCTGGATAGCATGGCAGGTGGCTAAAGTATATGGTTTTGGTGGTCCCTTCCATCTCTAGGTTTCTGATTCTCTGTTGATTCTAAGAAGCTTCAAGTTACAATAGTAGAATGAATAAGAAAAACAACAACACTTGTGACAAAAAAATAAATTGCCATAGAATAAGAATTTGTGACCTACAGTCACTTTGTCAGAAGTTTCTTCAGTTGCATTTCATCATGAATTGGAGTTGGGTTAACAAACATAAAAGTTTTAATAAGGTTTTAAAAGTCAAAAGTGCTACATAAGGCAGAGGTATAAATAAACAAATACGAATTAAAAACCCATAACTGACTATCATTCCTTACCGAGTGGCAATTTTATGGCAACCTCACATTCACCTTTGCAAAATGAATGAAAAAGTCTTTAGATACCTTGGAGAGCAATATATTCAATTAGCCGCTACTTTCATTGTGCAAATATGGACAGATACAGAATGTAAGGTTGATTGATATGCCCCTTCCCATACCACATGAAAAGATTATATTCAGCGTGAAAATAAATATTATTTGAGCATCAGCTATTGTTAAAGTAATTTGTGGATGAATGAAAGCATTGTTCACAATACACAAGACAGATGTGTTTGCTAGGAGGACCATGATGGCTCTCTAACAGGATCACAACACTCTTATTGGCTTTTCCCTCGGCATGGCAAAAGAGACCAAAACACGTCAATCACGAAGAGCGAACCTGGCTCTGAGCCTAGAGAGTTTTTGTTCTGCCTCCAGCAGGCAGGGACAATATGGCAGATGTCTTTTGATTTGGTTTGATTTATCATTTTTTCTTCTTCAGATAAAAAGACCTCTTTGACAGAAGTGACGGGAGAGAAAAGTGCTATGAAATGCTCCAGTGCACCATTTGGAGATTTCCCAATATTTGCACGAAAATGAGCCCCCACTCCATTGCTTTCTCCACCAAACCAGCTATAAAAATTGAGCTGCCACTTTTTCAGTCTAAAGGTAGCAGTCAAATAAATGTGCTTTGTGTGGATATACTTAAAACCAGTAGATGGAGCAAGCATCATAGCTAAGTACTCTTCTCCACACAAAATGTCTGCCTTCCTGTTTTTCTTTGGGCAAGTCAGATAAAGTGTTTGAAAAGAAAGTGTGCGGCTTTCAAAAACCTTGTTTCGGGGACATCTACACCTATATCTATCTGTCTATCTGATTTTAATGTAGCGTTTGTTTCATTATCTTTTGCTGTAATTCTCAGTCCCCATGGTTTATGGTTTGGGTAATTTGTTTTTAAATGTGAACAATAGGATTTGCTCCATCTGAACTGGGAATAAATATATTAAGGCCTGTCCAGAGTTTGCATCCCCGTGTCTCCTCCACAGAGTGCATTTTCAATAACTTGAAGTGAATATAACCATTTTCTTCCCTCCACAAGGGAGTTTCTTTAGAAATTGGCATTGTCACAGCATTGCCCTCTTGCCAACTCACTCTTTTCAACACCTGGCAGATTTTCTTTGGAGCAAAGGAAGCAGCTGTGCTGCTAATATTATGTGGGGAATTAATGCATGAAAAAGAAGCCAAGAAGATTGGATTAGAGATACACATTTCTTATAAGGCTCTTTTGAGGAAAGCATGGCAAAGGGACTGCCAAGCTATCAAATCCCTGAGGGTTTTGATGTTTTAATTGTATTCTAGTTCTAATTCTTTGATAAAAGGAGGTATGCAAATAATTATCTGCATTGCTTGCCTTATAATCTTTCCACCTGTTCAGAGGAGTACTTAGGAAGGAATTCCAACTGCTTCTTTGAATTTTTCATGTGAGAAATATCTATTGTGTGCTACACACATTCTTTGTATTCTTGTGTCCTCTTTGTTCCCCAGGGATTGACATTTTTCAGTTGAAGATGTCAAAAGGCAGAGAAGTGATATTACTGGCATAGGTCTGTGAATAAAATTGTAATACTCTGTTGATAAGGCTGAAGGAACCTCCACCAAGTATATTGGACTTACCTGTTATTTCTTCAGTTGTAAGATGCATTATAATTTCAGTATCACCACCACCAAAATGCACCTAATTTTTGAGATGTTTAGGAATGTGTCTTACCATGGATGAACTACATTATATACCAGGTTCAAAAGATATTGAGATCCACTTGGGGGTGGGGGGTGGTTACTTTGATAAAACTTTGTGGTCAATTCTGCCTCACTAGAAGATAAAGAGAGAGGGGGGAGGAGGGGGAAAGTGCCATCACTTTTGAAACTAACTGGTTTTATTTTAGAATGAGCTTTGGTGGGTATGAACCAACCTCTTTGGATGAAGTATTGCGTAGTATTATGGTCTCTAATATTAAGCATATTTATACGTTTGTGGGAGTGGGACAGAATGTAATAGGGCCCTGAAGTCCCTTTCCTTATAATTTCAAAGAGCCGGATCTTTACAGCAGTCACCTGTGAAATCAACAGATCTGCTTAGAATTTTTTTTCTCTGCACTCAAAACTGTCTCTGAGAAAATTCCTTTTGTTATATGTGCAGCAGTAAGGACTCTTGTATTAATATATGTAGCATGCTAAAATCCATTGTTTTTGTTCATCCCTCTTCTAATGGAATGAAATTTGTCAATTCAATTGTTTTTCCCCCCTAGTCTTTCTTTATTATATACTTGTTCAAGAATGGTAACCTGTAAATTCCTTTCTATACATCCAGGAAGGTTGAAAGGTTCTCCAGCTGGTTTTTGGGCATTGTCATATTTAAAGTTAGATTTGTGTCCATTAATCCTCCTATGCAGAGACTGTCCCATTTGTCCAATGTAGAAGGGCATTACTGGCATTGGATGGCATATATCATACTGGAAGGAAAACAAGTAATGGCACAACTGATGTTCTGGGTGATGTTACTGGCTCCTGTAATAGATGTCCCAGAATAGATGTCAGGACAGAATTGACATCTAGATTTGTGGTAGGGTCCTGTCCCCGTCTTACCATTCATATTATGTATCTTTTTGTGAGTAATAGTTTAAGATTTGGCTGCTGTCTGGAGCCCAATAAAGTCCTACTTCCCAGAGCTTGTGAGAGATTGCATTTTTTTCTAGAATTGGTTGTTGCTTGTTGATGTGTTTAAATGGTGTCAGCAGGGGACTGGTGTGACCACTAGAAGTTTAATGTAATTTTGTGTTTTTGATCTGAGAAATACATGTTGTACATCTAAGAATTCTAAATCTCTGTCTTGTGGTTGTGAGTAGATGTGCATGGTGATGATAAAGATGATGTTCCAGGTGGAAACTGGAAGCATGTAAATATGTGTTGGAATCTGTGGGTTTTCAATAGTGTAGTGCTTAGAAGTCCATGGTGCTGTTGCAAGAAACTGAAAATGTTGTGTAGATTGTTCCAGATTCAATAGGAAGCATGTAAATATGTGTTGGAATCTGTGGGTTTTCAATAGTGTAGTGCTTAGAAGTCCATGGTGCTGTTGCAAGAAACTGAAAATGTTGTGTAGATTGTTCCAGATTCAATAGGGTGGAAGTTGTTAAAAATCATTGTGATAGTTCTCAAGCAATTGCTTTCCATTGAAAATCACAAACTGTTTGAGCTAGGTCTGCTGGGAAAAGTAATCTAGCAGTATGTGGAGGACCACACTTTGTCCAGGCTAATATAATGTGTTGCATGAGTGGCCTGTAGTCCAAGCAGTATATATATGTGTATCTCACCCTAAAAGGGTATGTGGAACTACCTTCTCTACTGAGACTGGAAGCGACTGGTAGCCTATTGTCTTAAAATTGGACAATGTTAAGCACTTTTAAGACCCACCAATGCAAGTGGAAAAGTTATGCAGGTGCTTACATTTGCCAGGTTGAGATCAGATGAACTTTAAAAGATTACAGTTTCTGCTGAAGTAGTATGCTTAGCATTTTATTGGATTCTTAAACTAATAACCTTTAATTTTATAAACATTCTATCACTATCAAGCAAGAGGAGGAGAGAAAAATTGGGACATTTCGAAAGAAGCTGGAAAAGTGGGATTAATTAGGATTGTCCCGACCAGATCAGAACAGTTGGAGATTATAGAACTCTGCTTCTTTTTCTGACATGATCTTAGATACTTCTAAAATTGGTTGTTATTGTGCAGTCACCCTGCCTGACACAAGGGATGTTACATGAGTTCCAGACCCTGTCATCTTCCATTTGTAATCCTCCCATATATTCATACAATGCTTTCTGTCTTTTTTTCTTACCAGAGAAATCCCATTAAGGAGAGGAAGAAAGAAGAACTGCATACTGTCTTTTGATTGGTAACTCTATAAGCCTTCCATATGGTAGCAGCCCTTGTTCTGTGCCCCGTAGTCTGTTCTCTTTGGTTCTACTTGATTATTCTGGCGGAGGTCTTAGGATGCTTCCATACAAAAGACTTCCAAACAATGAAACAATGCTGTCAAGCTATTTTGTCTTTTCTCCTTTGTGATTTTTCTTCCCTTCTTGCTCTGGGAAGAAAAAAGAAAGAAGAAACAACGGCAAATACAGGAAAGTAAAGACAATGATGTCTGGATGTCATGTAAACTTTCATGAACAAGACTTGATTATACAGTAAAAGCCTTGGTGGGAACACTGAGCACTTAGTCTCAGCTCCAAATATTTGTCTTTGGGATGTTTTGCTTCTTAGGATAGTACTGAGATTGAAATTTAAAGGTACAGTTGCTGTTTCTGCCACAATGGGCTGTGCTGGAGCTGCAACAGAGCTTGTGTTAGAACTCACATAATAGCCTTGAGCAAAAGCTGCATTCCACTGATAAATCCTGGCACTTTAAAAAAAGAATTGTGGTCTGGCTGACAGTGATAGGACCTATGACATTCTTTATGACATTTGGAATGCAGAAACATGCACATTTCTGTAGTTCTGATTTTTTCTTTTACTTGATGCTACTCATGGAGATATTTTAACCCTTGGGAAGCACTGGTAGAGATCACATACTTTACATATGACTGGCGTCAATCACCATCTTGCCTGATAAGGGCTGGGAAAGGCTCTCACCTGAAAACATAGGGTTAAATTCTACATCACGCTAGTAGAGTGTACATCTGTAAAGCAAGTGGCAGAGACCGCTCCTCTGTCTAGCTGCTTTTCCCATCATGTAAACTGATGGGTTTTAATCTATTTCCATTTTTTACTTTGTATGTTCTTATTGTATTGTTAGCCGCTTTGAGTCTCGCTTTAATGCGGGAGATAAGGGGTAAAATTGACTCAAATAAAAATTGACTCAAATAAATAAATTCATATATATATATATATATATATATATATTTACATACATTAACAACTTAGTGTAAACAGAACACAAAACAATGAACATTTTGCAAGCACATAACCCCACTACCAAGGCCTGAACAAGAATCATTTCCTTTGCCATAAATTTATGAGTCAACCAGTAAATAAATGTCATATCCAAAATTTCTGACCAGCAAGGTGGTTGTATTGTCAAAATCAATCAATCAATCAACCAATCAATCAATCAGAAATGCAGAATGCCATCTACATAGGATAATAACTTCATCCATATGCCTGTCAAGGAAGCATCTGCTATATTGTTAAGAGGACCTCTCTTGGAGATTTTAGCATCTGGACAGGTTTATAATAAGATAGCCAATCCCTATAATCAGGAAAGGGTAGGCTGTGGACCATATATGGCCCCTAAGCGACAGTCTTGTGGGCCTAAGCACACAGACCTTGTTTTAAAAAATGCACTCCCCCCATTAAGAATGTATATACACCATCACAATACATGGCAGCTTGCCTTCTCTTGCTTCTCATTACCTCACTTCAACAACAACAACAAAATTGGTTGACATTTGCCATATTTCAGTTAATTTCTGGGAATGGAAATGATGCACTATGGCCTGTCAGGGAGAAAACGTCATCTTCCACAGTTGTTCAGCTCGTTGAGATCTTTGAAGATTAAAGTAAACACATTGAATAGCCTAATATCTGAATCTGCCTTATGGTCTGAAGCCAGGTTGCCGTAATGCAGTATATAATTTGTTGTGCATAACTTGTAATTCTCTTCAATTTACATGCCATGTAGGTAAGGGATCTGTGGGAGACTCTACACACTATAACAGATTTGTTGATCTTCCTTTATTTGTCTTCAACAGCACTGTAAGAGGATGGAAACTTAGAAAAAAGTTTTTTAAGCATGATGTTAAAGATTTACATATGACGCCACTACTTCCCAGATAGATACTAAAGGCACAAGAACCTGTACAAAAGGCTGGCAACCCTTATGCCATGTGGCTGAATGAATGCAACTGAAAACTATTTCTTTCTCTTCTTAATATAGAGATACCCTAGTTAGCAGTAGTAATATTTCTGAGATGGGGAGAAAGAGTTCTTAAACATATAAATAACCATATGAGAAGATAGAGAAGAAACCAACAGGAAGGTGAAACATGAGGAGTCTTTTCAATTACCTTTTAATGTGATTTGGGCAAGAAAGTTGAAAAGTTTGATTGGGGGCTAATTAAGCATAAACATACATGAACGGTTAGGGGCAGAAGCAGCATAAATCAAGTCTTCTTGGAGAAGTACCTCAGGAAGCAGCAAGAATGACTAGTTGTCTTTTTGTAGTTATTTTCAAATAGCACATTTTCCCAGCAGTCCTCCAAGGGAGAATATCAAAGGATGACATTGAAACAGCACCAGTCTCTATATTCGCCTAAACCGTATTTCCCTTCCTTAATTGGCTCCTGCCTGCTTTAATAGCTTCATAAATGTTGCAGGGGAATAATTAAATTGTACATCAGTTGAAGTTGCAGACAGCACCAAGCTAGGAGGGATTTGCAAACACGCTGGAGAAGAGAGCCGTGACAAAGTGTCCCAATGACATTTTAGAGAACTTGAGAACAAAGCGACTGTGGGATGAGATAAATAATGTATGTGCCAAAGACAAATCTTGCCCCTATCTCTCCAGCTGCAGGAGCTTTCTTGGCAGAGGAATTGGTCTGGTGACATAATGCGGACCATAATCAACTCAGCCAGATCATAAAAATCTATTGTCAGGAGCATGTGACCCAGAAAAACCATATTTCAAAAAGCCTCTTCCTCAGGTCAACATTGTATTAGCCAGTTTGCTTGCAGGGAGTCATCTCAACACTCAAGGTGGCCTGGAATTCTGTTGTGACCACCCTCTGTGTTTTGGGCTTTGCTGGCAACTAGTGAGATGCAGACTACAGTGAACAGCTAGCCTTCAGACAGTTTGCGACACTCCTCTGTCCCCTGGAATTAGTTCCAGTTGGAGCTCAGAGCCAGTGCACACACAACTGCTTTGGCCACTGAGTGTGCTTTGTGTCACTCTTTTATGACACATTTGGAAACGTGAGGAGAGTGTTTAAGCTATATGTGAAGTCTTGGTGCTTCAGATTCATGTTAGGAGTCTTCTGGCTTTCAGATGGTGGTGAAAAAGTAGTATGATGAACTCCAGTGGCCATAGACCCTTAAGGGAGGGATTCTGCAAAGGCAAGACAAAGCATCCTCTTTGCTCAAACCATCAAACTGCCAAGGTAAAGTGACCACCCACACTATCAAGTTGTTCCTATCAGTTTCTATTCAGATGTGTTAAAGGTGAAGAGTCATATAGTAGACATCTAAAGACTGCCATAGCCTTCTTATTAGAAGTAAATTGTTTATTGGTTTCTCTTTTTCTGTCCTCCATTTCCTGGATGCTATCCCCCTGTATAATCTGTGTTAACAATGCATGTTTGTGTCTTCAAGTTGCCTGTTGATGCATGGCAACCCCATGAATTTCAGAGGGTTTTCTCAGGCAAGGAGGTGGTTTTACCAGATCTTCCCTCTGAATGATAGCCTACAGCACCTGATATTCATTGGCGGTCTCCCATTCAGATATTAGCCAGTACTGACCCTTCTTAGCTTTCAAGATCAGGCAGATCTGCTGCCCTTATGATATTTAGACATGCCAATACTTGTTTTCATTTCACGTGTTTTAATTCATTGATGACAATGGTTGATCTAAATCTTGTAGAAATGTACAAAATACAATCAAACAGAAACAATAGGCCTTTACTTCAGAATGTGTGAACAGTGATGGTGATTGAGATATCTAGTCTGTGAACTTCCTTCTGCACATATTTTTGGAAGCAAAACAGAGAACTTTATCCAGTTTGATAGAATAGGTAGTATGTGTTGGAGACATATCACTGTCCAAAAGGGGAAAATTAGAAATCTGTTACAGATTCCTCAATTAAATATTGGTTCAGTGAACATAAACATACATGCATAAAACTTTGCTGTATTTAATCATGTTTTGTCTTTTATTTACACAAAAACTCAGAGCAACTTATTTTTTTCCTCAAGCTTTTCAATTTGAAAAATGTGAATTTTAATACTGGAGCTTCCAGGCAAGTTTATGAGGATGCAAATGAGTCACATCAAAATTTATATTGATGATTTCAGTTGTGTTAATGATTTATTTGAAAGTGGCCATGGGCTAATGTACCAGTAATTAATCTTTAACAATGGTTGGCTCAAAATGCAAAACGTTTACCACTGATAATCTCCATTTCCAAACAGTGCAGTAATAATATGGGGGGGGGGGGGGGGACTTTGGAACTTACAGCTCACTCATAAACTCAGCACATAGGATTAGCCTGCCTCTAAATGTCTCCCTTACAGTTAAATAGGCATAATATTAGTGTCCTTTCACACTACATAGTGCTATGATTTCATTGAAAATGATATGGTTCCTTCCAATATAATTCTGGGTTTGCAGTATAAGGTTTGTAATATTGTAGTGCAGTTAGTTATACAGTAGAGTCTCATTTATCCAACACTCGCTTATCCAACGTTCTGGATTATCCAATGCATTTTTGTAATCAATGTTTTTAATACATCATGCTATTTTGGTGCTAAATTCGTAAGTACAGTAGAGTCTCACTTATCCAAGCTAAACGGGCCGGCAGAAGCTTGGATAAGCGAATATCTTGGATAATAAGGAGTGATTAAGGAAAAGCATCAAATTAGGTTATGATTTTACAAATTAAGCACCAAAACTTCATGTTATACAACAAATTTGACAGAAAAAGTAGTTCAGTACGCAGTAATGTTATGTAGTAATTACTGTATTTACAAATTTAGCACCAAAATATCACGATATATTGAAAACGTTGACTACAAAAATGGCTTGGATTATCCAGAGGCTTGGATAAGCGAGGCTTGGATTAGTGAGACTCTACTGTACAATAATTATTACATAGCATTACTGCATACTGAACTACTTTTTCTGTCAAATTTGTTGTTAAACATGATGTTTTGGTGCTTAATTTGTAAAATCATAACCTAATTTGATGTGTAATAGGCTTTTCCTTAATCCCTCTTTATTATCCAACATATTCGCTTATCCAACGTTCTGCCGGCCCGTTTATGTTGGATAAGTGAGACTCTACTGTACTTGCAGTTTTGTATTTAGAAATCTCTGCCCAATGTCGCTAATGTCTCATCAATCTGCAAACCCCATTGTTCTATAGGATGCAACCTGGACAATTTAACTGGAATCAAAGTATTATAATTTTGTAGTGTAAATGAGCTGTCAGGACATAGTGGTTTGAGCACTGGACTGGAGACCAAGGTTCGAATCCCCATTCAGCTACAGAAACCCATTGGGTGACCTTGGGCAAGTCACATTCAGAAACCCCGAGGTTTTCATAAGTCTGAAACACAACAAGAACAAACAAATAAATGGTTGCCTAGTGCCTGATATTTTAAAAGGTTCAAGTCTACATAATGTTACTTCCTTTCATGATTCTGCACCTTTCATTTGGGACTGCCTTTCTATAGCACTCTATAGTTTGCTTCCCCCCACTTTTGAAAACCAAAATTGCCAATTATTAAAATCAATTCCCATGAATATAGATCCTGTTCTTTGGATTTTAGCAACGTTCCAACCTCCAGCCTTACTTTGAAATTGACTTTTATTATGATGAAAACATTGTTTTCCCAACAATGACTTCAAAGTTTTCATGAGTTAAAAATTCTATCCCTTAGCCATTTTTTGTAAAATAAAAAGCCCTTCCAAATCCTTGCACTGTTATCACCGTAAGCAACTGTTTTTGAAGTGGCAGTTCTAACGGTGGCCAGCTTTTGGTTTGTGGAAAGCGACTTTAGTAAAGCATTTCTGAAACATAAATCCTGCTGGAAAGAAATGTGTAGACATCAGGACTTATTATGTTTTCACAAGAAGCATAAAATCTGTTGGCTACAATTTAGTTTGGCATCGTCTTCCTGTCTGTCTGGCTGAGGGATTTCGAATATTTGGTAAAAGAATCTAACTGAATTTCATTTATCTTCAGTGTCTCTAGCAAGGGAAGTAATATGAGAATTGCTTTGTAAGTGACATTTTTTTCCTGGCAAGAAAATAACACACCCTGGTGGTTTGTGGCTTCTGTGACAGGGAGGCAGTGATTCCACTCAGGGCTTTAACCTGAACTTGAAAGCAATTACACAAAATGCTAAGTCCTATTCACCAATTCTGCTCAGCACCTGGAATAGCTCCTTTGGAATTCAAAGTAAAAATTTGGCTGGATTCACCAACCTACTAACCCGAATGCCGCCAGCAACCACTGACAACACACACATTTCTGAACATCTGGCATCTGTGGATGCATTGGCATTCTTACTCTATAAGGTTGTGTGACTTGAAACAAAAACCTGAAACACATCAATTTGTACATAATTTTACAGAAAGGTACTACTGTTTAAATTACAGGTTGGTCTTGAACAAGCTTAGAATTATGCTTATGTCAACACCTGTCTTTCTGATCAACATTGAAGGATCAATCAGAAGATTAGGGTCTGTTTCAGAATATATTATTACTGTATTGTCAAAAGTGATGCCACTGGGTGGCAGGCTTTCATGTGGAATTCTACTTTTCAGCAGCATAATAAGGTTAGGTCTGAATAAAGCTGCTATGTGAATCTGATCTTTACTCTGGAACTAGCTATAGTCCTGACAACCATATAGAGGAACTAAGTCTGCAAATTGTAATTCATGGTAAATTTACGTAGAAAAAGGGGTAATTATTTTTTATGGTGGAGCAAACAGTGAATTATAAAGACAACGTCTAATTGGATCAAATATATCAGTAAGAATGCTTTGAAAATGCATCTAATACTTGTTTATTCAGTTATCACTTTTTTGGGGGAAAGTTTTAAAAATACACCTCTCCCAAATGTGATTTGAAAATGTATTATTTGGAAACACTACACTGTAAAAGTGGCCAGGTTCTTTAAAAACATGTGTGCAATACCAGGTTCCTAAAATATATGTGTAATACCAACATGTATGAACCCCATTGGGCTATTCCTCAAAGCCTTTTAAAATGATATGCCATTAGTTATGACATATACCTTTATGTGGAAAGAGGAGGAGTGCAGGCATTTTTCTCTTTCTTTGAAATAGGATTACTACCACGTTTTAGGATAGGATTCAGTATGCTTCCATATGTCTAGCAGAAATTCAACATATTACATGACATGGAAGACATAAACCTTTGTTCATTACTTTTTCACATGCAACCCCACTTCAAAATATATCTACAAACACTATTTAGAATCACTGTAGGTCAGAGCTTTTCAAACTGTGTCCCAACACGTTAGTGTACTGCTTGTAGTCTACAGGTGTGTCACATGAAAAATGCTCCCCCCTGCTCCTGTCCTGCTCCCCCCCCAAAGGTTGCCTAGTGGGGGAGTGCATGGCCACCCCTGGCCAGCACCAAGCTTGAGGCCCCACCACCCTCCTCCTTGTCCTCAGCTCTTCACCTCAATGGCAGTGGTCCCAGCCACAGGGAGTAGGGGAGGAAGAGAATGGGGAGGAGGGAGAGCTAAGTCCTGTCCCTGGCCCAAGGGAGAAAGGGAGAGCTGTGCTCTTTGTCCAGGTGGAACCTATGCCCTTTTACTGTGGGCTGTGGGGGTGAGGGAGTGCAGAGTTGAAAGAAACCCCCGAGGGCATCCAGTCTTACCTCTTTCAGTCAGGCAGGTAGACACTGTTAAAGCCCTCCCAACAGACAGCCATCCATTCTTAGTTCAAAAACCTCCAGAGAAGGAGGCTCCACTGGACTCCCAGGCAGTCTATACATCCCTAGGGTTGGAAGAGACCCCCAAAGGAAATCTAGTCCAACTCCCTTCAGCCAGGCAGGAACACACAATCAAATCACCATGGATGGTCATCCAGCCTGTTTAAACACCTCCAGAGAGGTTTAATCACTACAGATGTGGAGTGCTGGTGTTCAGGTGTAGGTACTGTTATAATTTTTATTATTTGCACAATTTGTTGATCGAGTTGCAGTAATTACCACTAACATTGATACATTTCTAATTAAGAAAAGAAAATAAGTTAACTGATGTTTGTGATTAACCACATGGAGCTGCTATAGGGGAAACTACAAAAGAATCAATGTAAGAAGAGTAATGGGGAAAAAATCTTGTTCATACAATAAAGGTTATATTAAATTGATGTATTATATTATAATTATTATAATATAGTATTATTATATTGTGATGTATTATATTATAATGTGTTATATCATATTAATTGTATGAGACTCTTCTAAAGGGTTGGTTTAACCTCTGGTTAACTAGTTAAAATGAATTACCATGTTGTGAAAGAACACATGTCTAAAAAGTGTGTCACCGACATGAAAAGTTTGGAAAGCTCTGCTATAGGGAATAAGATATTCTGCAACATGAACCAAGAGTTGTTCATGTTGCAGAATATCTTATTCCCTAGAGCAGAGCTTTCCAAACTTTTCATGTTGGTGACACACTTTTTAGTCATTTATCTTTTTGTGACATGGAAATTTTGCTCAGATATATTAGGGAGACAGTCTCTCAGTGTGGCTTTGACTCTATTCTGTAAGAGGACAGTTTGTTTTTCCAAATTCGAAATAGCATGGTAGCGGAAACTGCATTTCATGTACATGGCATAGCAGAGACCCATTGTAAAACAAGCAGGAGTATAGATATAGAACAACCGCTTTTCCAGAAAGTAATTTTTATCGAGAAAGTACAACAAATGATAATTTACTGTAAAGGGCACCCAGAGATGTTGGATTACAAGGTGAGAACAGGAGTCCTGCTTGCTTTAATTGTGAGACGAGGGAATTTCAGTGTTCCTTCTTTTACAAATAACATCTGCTAAAATTCCTTCTTCTGTACAACTATTAAAAGGAGAGGAGCATCTCCTATTTTTCACTTGGAAACCCCACGTGGGGAGGAGGACTGAGAAGTGATTTGATGTGATGCAAATGATGTTGCATTTTTTGGCTTCTTGAGAAAAGGAAGAAGCAGGGTTTGCAAGAAGTGAAAAGCTGCTTGAAAAGAGTACTGGAAAGATTTGCAGTGGCAGTGGCATGCCAGATTGCTGACTGTGTATACGTGACTAACAGCTTTGACAATGTAATGTAAGTTGCCATTCTTCAATCTTGAGGGAAGCCTGTCAATATCAACACAGTCGATAATTTGCCATGGGGCCTTTGTTGATTGCACAGGATAATGTTCCCGGCTCACAGGATGTGTCGAGGGACTGAAGCCCAAAGTTGTTCATCATCAGTCTATGTGAATTGAGGATGTGCCCAAACCACTGCCCACACCCTTTGGCTGTTATACATTGCAGATCATCAGTGGTAACCAAACTGCCTATTAATGAATCAAGTTGACCATTATTCTTTTCTAGCTAAGAAATCTTTGCCTAAGCATTCCTCCAAATGCCGCTGATATAGACTAATGAGGCAGAGTTGGGGAAGAAGCCATTAGAGTTTCTGCAAAGTATTCACATGAGACGATCTTTAAATTTCCTAAATATCACAACAAATTGGCCAAAGATCCCAATTACCATGGCCCTAGGACAAGATGCAAGCTTCATGATGCCCACAATACTACACAATATTCTAAATGTTGCTTTGAATGCTCTCATAAAAGGAATGCCAGAGCATCCTGCCAAACCGCTTCTGAGTTCTTGGTTTTTCAATGCATCAAGGGAAAGTTCAAGAGATATTTCTGGACAATGATCTCTGTAGGAGATAATTATGCAGGCAGACGCTTCTCCTTTATGTATATCAGCTCTGCTTCAAATAACGTGCAGAGATGTATAACATTTGAGAAAATGCTATTTAATCTTTCTCGCTCCCTCTCTTTCTCTCTGAGTAATAAAGATTAGCTGTTTCCACAGCAGCAGAATGCCATCATCATTGGCAGTAATATCTCCTTCTAAACCTCTTATGTGTGGAAGCAGAGGTTGAAAGTGCAATACTACTGTCAGAAGCCAGTCAGCCTCCCTTGATGCGGCGATGAACGAAAGGACCAAGGTCTTCAGCAATGCTACAGCCTTTTGATCTCTCAAAACCACTCTCGTTGGTAAGCAGCTGTGCTGCCATAGATCCAGCAGCTTGCCCCCCACCTTTTCTGCTTTTCATGGCTACTTGCCAAGGTTTACTTTGCCCCTTTTCATGCTAATTCATGCTAGTAGGTAGGGATTGCACGCAGAGCTATAGTCAACTCGGAAGTGTCATGAGGTTGCTGAAAAGGCATATCTTTGTAATTGGACTGCAGTGTGCTCCATGAAGTCAAAATCAGGGCAAGGGTAAGGTCATTTTGTATCTATACAAATTCTGCAAGAGAAATAACCATTTCATATGTTGCTAGCAAGGTGATCAAATACAACAAGAAGCACAGATAGCAGAAATGTCTTTGGATTGAATCCTACTTTCAGTCCTCAACAGGGATCGAGCTGTTTAATCCTCCATCACCCCACTTTTCCAGATGTGTTTCAAATGTCTCAGTTTCTCTTTCCTCCTTCCACTTTTTTCCACCGTCTTCAGTTTATTGTCTGCTATAAACTGAGTTCAAAATGAAAATGCAGTTTGCTTTCAAGTCACCTGGAACCACCCTTACAACCTTTTGTTTTATTCTGTCTCCTTATATCTCTGGAACTTTGTGAAAAAAAAATCATTGATATTTACTCCTCTCTGGACATTGTCTTCTCATATGACTAACTCACTTCTCCCTGAAAACAAGATTGAAATTATCAATTTCCTCTGTAAAAACCACTACAGAATGGAATAGCTGCAGTGGGAACCAATCATCAACATCATGAACTGCATTGTTTTTTTAAGGGCAGTCTTACACAACTCCCCAAATGTTGTGGACTACAACTCTCATAATTCTCATTGAGGCTGGCCCTTAGCAATGTAGCCATACCTAAAGTAAAAAAGGACTATATAGGCTAGGAAAGTGGAGGCTTGCCTCAGTTTCTCCTTCATGGACTTTGTTCCCTCCTACTCTTCCCTCCCCCTCTTTCTAGATGTATTAACCAGTAGACTCAATGGACATGTATCCATCAGATGGGTTGCCTCAACTCAAAATCAAGGCCAAATGGATCTGGTGTTCCTGATCTAGTTTCTCCTTCAGTTCCTTTACCTCATTAGCATTTTCTTTTGTGTCAAAGGAACAACAACGCCTCTTCCACACTATGATGAAGTGCTTAGGAGCATTGAAGAAAAAATTGTTCTGAAAAACAGTGCTCTTTTCCCCCAAGATACCAGAAGAAATAGATCAGGAGTCCTGCAGTGTGAAGAAGTGCTTTGCTAATGAGGACAGGATGACACTCTGGCTGGCATAAATTGCCCTAGTTGATCACAGCAGTTTTGTTAAGGCTGGCAGCCTAGGTGATTTTTAATACCTGCTAAAAGTGAGATCATATTCTTTCTTGAGTTTACAATGAAAACTCAGTGGTACTCTGTTTTTCATCAAAACGTGCACCCGCAGTTCTGATATATGACAGAGACAAAACTGAGATTGCAAATGATTTAAACTTTAGTATCACTGAGGTGGTTATGCAAATCCTATGCGATTCAATTTAGAATCATGAAGATGGATGGAAAATGCACTGTGAGTAAGATTCCATACACTTCTTAACAACTATACACATAGAGGTACACAGGTTGGTTGTGCATTGGAACATAGTGTGTCAATATGTGGATAAGTTGTGGGGGCTCCCTACAGACAATTATGGGACACTGTGTCCACAGATCAGTCTTTGCTCTGATCCAGCATGGCCTATCTTATGCTCTTACATTACCACATTCTTAAATGGCAATTGAATTCACATAGATTGAGTTCTTTATATCTGTGTCAGAGCAGAAACAATAGTTGCTGATACCCTTACGGTTGAAACACGTTCAGTTTATTATATTCTTATCTTCTCCATTTCTAAGCCGAAGAGCTGGCGTTGTCCTTAGACACCTCCAAGGTCATGTGGCTGGCATGACTGCATGGAGCGCCGTTACCTTCCTGCCAGAGCAGTACCTATTGATATACTCACATTTGCATGTTTTCGAACTGCTAGGTTGGCAGGAGCTGGGGCTGACAGTGGGCGCTCATTCCGCTCCCGGAATTTGAACCTGGGACCTTTTGGTCCGCAGGTTCAGCAGCTCAGCACTTTACCACATTGTGCCACCAGGAGCCCCCTGAGTTCATTGTAGGACATATAGAATCCGACTAATAAATAATATTTAAAATTGTCTAAGGCTCAGCCATTTTGCTAAAACCTGGGTGTCCCTCAATTCCTGTCTCCCTGACCACAACCTCCCCTGCAGTTTCTGAGTGTAAACTTGGCAATAAAAAGTCAAATTTCCCAACTAGGGTAACATATGGATATTAATTCAGCATCACTGACCCAAGAGGTACAATTCTTCAAGCCTGAGATTTTAGATTTCCTGATCACAGGCTATATAAGTTGGTTCTGGATTGTGGACAAAGGAAATTACAGACTTTGTGAAAGAGCTATTGACAAGAGCTCTGTAAGCCACAAGCTTATGTGTGCTAGAATTTCTGCTTTATATACATAAAACCATAGATGCCCTTAAGCTTGAAGCTTACAGAGAAAAAATGGTTCCTGGAAATCTTACAAATGTGGAAGAACACTAAAGGGAAGAATTTAAAATGCTTGACTGCCAAGTAAAAATAGATGCCATATGTATGTCCTTTTCTTCGTATATAAAAATCCACAGATGTTTGCTATATTGGCAAAACATAAAGTGAAGCATGTTATAATGCAAGTGAAAATTAAGCTAGTAGGGGAAACCTCAGTGAGTAAGAAAAGCACAACTTAACATTTAGAGGATGAAAAGATACCTAAGCCAAGATTTCATTAGAAGCAGTTTCACAAAATAGTTAGAGAAGAACAAAAGGATTGTGAAGCAAAGCGATATAGGATATATGCATTTTGTACTGGGTATGCCACCAATATTTTCCAGTGAGTCAGGATCATTGTTTTCCTTGCTACAGTCAATTGTTCTCCCAGTTCTGAATGTAAATGCTGGAAACTTCAGAAAAATGTATGCTGCATCATGTTTCAAAATATTTTCCTCATACACTTAAAAACAACTACGCATTGTTATTAATAAAACAGGATGGCCTTTTCCACTGGCACAGCTTAATATTGTATTTTCCTTGCATATGGATCGGACTGACAAAAACAGAGGTGATGGACTCCTTGCTTTGCTAGAGCTAATGGGGAAAGATGTGACAGATGGGGGATTTTGGACCTAAATCACAGAGAAAATTCTATTCACTTGGAACAGATGTGTTCTCAAAATAGCAGAAGATGTGTGTTTGCCCTCCAGCTTTCTACCACTTCTTTTCTTTAGGACTAACAGTAATGTGAAACATAAAATTTTATCAAACCATGAGATGAACTTGTTTCACAATGAAAGGCTCATCCGCTGCAACAAGCAGCACCCTCACAGGCTACCGTGAATGTTGAATAGAGTGAGAAAGGAACAGAATGTTATCTAGTAAAGATTAGGGAAAATAGTTTTTTAAGACAGCAGCTACCAGAATTGCTTAGCCAATAGAGGAGGTTCTACAGGGTTTGCTTACGGGAAGTAATTTATTCTCTGGTCTGGTCTGGTCTGGACGGAGTGAAGGTAGGAAGCCTTAACTCTGATCAGGCTTTGCATCTGAAATGAGCTGAGAACACATACCAAGCACTAAATGATCAACTCAATGTAAATAGAGTAAACAATACCTTTTCATGTTTTGTGCAGCTTAAAGAAATGCACAGCAACCAGTATTTTTTTAACAACATGTATATCCTGCCCTTCACATGCTGAAGGTGATTCAGGGCAGCTTACAGAGGTGGCATTATTTCATGCCCGAATAACAACAAAAATAAAAAACAATTAAGCAACAATTTAAAGCAACATTAAAACATATGTAAACATTAGATGACTATTGTGCATAGATCCAAAGCCAGATAATCAGATAATTTTGCACGTATTCAATATGTGCAAAATCTCTAATACTGACAGCAATAAAAAAAATAAACCTCACAGCAAGGATAGTGCCGTGCCCCCTTTAGTAAGGTAAAGGTTTTCCCCTGACATTAAGTCTAGTCATGTCTGACTCTGGGAGTTGGTGCTCATCTCCATTTCTAAGCTGAAGAGCTGGTGTTGTACATAGACGCCTCCTAGGTCATGTGGCCGGCATGACTACATGGAGTGCTGTTAATTTCCTGCCCGACCAGTACCTATTAATCTACTCACTTTTGTATGTTTTCAAACTGCTAGGTTGGCAGAAGCTGGGGCTAACAGTGGGAGTTCACCCTACTCCCCAGATTCAAACCGCCAGTCTTTTAGTCAGCAAGTTCAGTAGCTCAGCGGTTTAACCTGCTGTGCCATCGGGGGCTCCGCAAACAGCAGGGGAGAGAGGTGGTTGAAGCGAGCATCGAATCCTCTGTCTCAAGGGTCCTAGTCAAGGGTCCTGGTCTAGCACTCAATGACTTTCACTCATTCTTACCTAGTCTAGCGCTCAATGACTTTCACTCACTCATTCTGTGCTAATTCCTCAGCAAATAATGCTAGGTTGCCAGTGGTGGATGTAGTTTCTTTGTCACGAGTGTAATAAATATGCTCTGGGTGTTCCACACCTTAAAGATTCTATCTAAGATATTGACTCCTACTGAAAAATAGGTTTATCATCTTGACTACCCCATTTAATGTCTGGAAGAAAACCTAGAGCAGATTTGTAACATCTTAAAATAGAAGCCAACAGCCACTAGTGGAACAAACAGATTGTTTTCCAGCAGTATGGTGGAAGGGCTTATATCTAGAGCAGTGGTTCTCAACCTGTGGGTCCCCAGATGTTTTGGCCTTCAACTCCCAGAAATCCTAACAGCTGGTAAACTGGCTGGGATTTCTGGGAGTTGTAGGCCAGAACACCTGGGGATCCACAGGTTGAGAACCACTGACTTAGAGCATACAAAATATACATTTTGGATTTGTTTGGAGAATTATGTCCTGACCTAGTATAGTATGCACCCCCTCTCTGAGTGTTATCAATTTTTATACAATACAGTAACACACTAGAACACTATGAGAGACATTCCATCCCTACCTGTATTCTTGAATAATTTTATCCTAACATGTCATTTGGTACTACAGTAGAGTCTCACTTATCCAACACTCACTTATCCAACGTTCTGAATTATCCAGCGCACTTTTGAAGTCAATGTTTTCAATGCATTGTGATATTTTGGTGCTAAATTCGTAAATACAGTAATTACTACATAGCATTAATGTGTAATGAACTACTTTTTCTGTCAAATTTGTTGTATAACATGATGTTTTGGTGCTTTATTTGTAAAATCATAACCTATTTTGATGTTTAATAGGCTTTTTGTTGATCTCTCCTTATTATCCAAAATATTCACTTATCCAACATTCTGCCGGCCTGTTTATGTTGGATAAGTGGGACTCTACTGTATATGTTAAGTAGTATCAGTCTAGTAGCAGACATATGTTGTAAATGATCTGTGGCATTTATTGTCATGGTCACAACCCATATTTTTCATAAGCAATCAATTCATTACCCTAGATGAGAAGGATTTTTGGTAGATTACCCAGATTCATCTCACCTTTCTACATGCATAGAACTCCAGAAAACTCCGCTTAATGGAAAGGAAGAATAGTGAAGATGTGAAATGCTGGGAGAATTGGAGAGGAAATTTGTTCTGTGAGAGCACTGAATTCATTTCAAGAAATGCCATCATTATGCTCCTGCCTATGACTAAACCTTAAAAGGGCAATTCAATTTCCGTAAGTGGAATCAAGCAAGCAGTTTCCTTTTGCTGTCCTGCAGGAAAACAACCATTTTATTCTTATTTATACTGCTGTGCTTGAATTGGACCATTTCAACCTCTGTTTATCTCCTGAGCTTCCCTTAATGACAGCCAGAAGTTTGGAAATCTCCTAAGTGACTCATGTTCTGTTTCATAAGCTGCCTGATTATGAATCAACAAGTATTCATATCCTGCAAAGGGGGAAAGAAATATCAAAACTATTTCTGCAAAACACAATCTTGTACACTAAAACGATTTTAGAAGTAACAATTAAAATATCCTAGACTGCATTAGTTAGAGCAAATGTATGAGTATGTTCCATTCACTGAGTCTATTTCCTGTTGGCTCCTTTAGGATACACCGTGGCCTTGGAAAATCTCAGACACTAATCAAGATGTGTGTGTTGCTTGTTCTGCTTCTTAGCCCACTCTTTCCCCAAAGAGGTGCCACAGGGCACATTGAACATCACATTCATACTAGTTTTCTGACTATGGTATAAGTAAATTGAGAGCTGCATGGTGTAGTGATGTTGTCCTGAATCCTGGGCTTATTCCTGGCATGCTGGCTCCGATGGTTCCCAATCAAGACACACAGCGATGAGGGCAGACTCAGAGGTTGCCTTCTTTGCTTTGTTGATCAAAGAAGGATGCTGGGGGAAGGGGAAGTCCTAAATCTGACTTGTTTCCCATCAGTATTTTATGGACTTTCAAAATAATAGACTTTGTTTTGATTGGCATAAAGTTACAATCCGTTTTCTCATTGGTTTGATGTACATTCATTGTTTTACAGCTATTCATTGTTTTACAGCGAGTCCCCGTTGGGGAGATGGTGGCGGGGTATAAATAAAGTTTATTATTATTATTATTATTATTATTATTATTATTATTATTATTATTATTATTATTGGCAGGTTGTGTATGGTGGGAACTTTAAAGCTCTATTGGATAATAATTGAATTTGTTGCTTTGCTGTGTTCATCTCCCTTCTGCTGGCAGAGACTTTTCCAGGCAAGGGAAATTGGTATTGCTCTATGACAATGGTCCCTGATGGGCTATCTGGGTGGAATGATCCTTAGGTGATGTGATTTCCTGTCCCCCGAATAGGACAATGGGGTGCTGGGCTGTGATGCTGAGCCTTTGGATCACCTTAGATGGGATTTATTACTGAATAATCAACTGCTGACTTGATTTATTATTGGCATTCCAGTCTACTGTGCCCAGCCTGGTGGCTGGCTGATGAGGAATTTACAGGTGACTTATGCCCATTGCGATGTTGGTGAGATAGCCAGACTAGGCTTCCCAATGGGGGATTTCCTGTTCCTGATGTCATGCGAGGGTACCTGGAGATCATCCATCCAAGCCCCCGTTTTGGAGGACTCCGACTTTGGTGTCTGGGTTTTTGAACAAAAGCAGTTTGAGCACTGGACTGCAACCTTGGAGAACAGGGTTCAAATCCCTGCTCCTCTATGAGTGAACTTGGGTAAGTCATTCTCTCTCAGCATTAGAGGAAGGGAAAAGCTACCTGATTAATCTTGCCTAGAAACCTTAGAAACCTTTGGAAAGGACTCGAAAGTACACACTGACAACAATAAGAATACACTTGTCTGGTATATTAATATTGTATTATTTACTACAAAATAAACTTTCTATCAAATCAGAGTCATAACAGCATATATGGGGCGGCTTACATGGGGCCAAGCCCGGAACAACAATATAAAAACAAACGCAAACAATACAATAAATCAGTCAACAATAAAACATCAAACAACGATAAAACAGTCATAAAAAGTCACATACAAAGATAAAATCTTAAAATCCCAAGGATCTGGGTCAAGGTGCAAAATGTGTCGAAATCGTCAGGGAGGAGGGATTTCCCAGCTTACCAACAAATGAGCCTGTAGTATCCATGTAATATATTTCTGTTTGTTTAAAATATCCTAAACAATTGCAGTCTGATGTAGCAAGTCTTAATATCATACAACAACAAGTAATAATAATAATAATTTAAAAACTTTATTTATACCCCACCCCATCTCCTAACAAGGGACTCAGAGGGGTTTACAGACATAAACATCTATATATATAATAAAAGTGAATGTTTGTATCGGAGTATGTATCAGCATTTTGATTGGCCTGGCGGAATATGTGCTCGCGTTTTGATTGGCCTGGCGGAATATGGATCAGCTTTCTGATTGGCCGGCTGGAATATGGGCCAGCTCTGATTGGCCGCCACTTTCACAGGCCACTGGGATTGCTGAGGGAAAAACTACTACCAACTGGCTTCGTTTGGCCTACTTATCTCCTCAGAACGATGCTAGCTTTGGGACAGTTAACAGCTTTCGGCCTACACTTTGGTAATAAAAAACACCACTGCCACCACCAGGAAGGCCGGACCTGGACCAAACTTGACACACATCACCCCTACGATCCATGAACCCACTGACAACAGATGGCCCCCTTTGGCCCCTCTGCTGACATGTTTAAGGCCTTCCAGGCTGGCCCCACGCCGCTAGGCCCAAAAGGAGAACGCCATCTTACCTCAGCTTTCAACTTCTTTGTAAGGCCCTACTTTCCTCAAAAGACAGCAGAGAACATTGTTATTATCTTTTTATTGATATGCTTATGAACACTTCTAGCCCCCAAAACCCCAATCCAAGCCGCCTTTGATCATTTTGCTAACACGTTTCAGGCCTTGCAGCCTGGCTCCATTGTGCTAGGCCGCAAAAGAGGCGGCCATTTTCCCTGTTCCAAACAGAGCAGCTTTTGCCTGGGTCTTTTGGATACAGCACTCTCCTTCAACAAGGTCAGGCGGCAGTACGTAAATAGGTTGATCCACTGTGACGGCACTTCCTCATTCCAATGTCATAAATTAGTTAAATTTGCCTCCCCACTTTATAAGTGGTACCTTATTTCCTACTTGATAGATGCAACTATCTTTCGGGTTGCTAGGTCCTTTGGCTCTGGGAGTTATAGTTCACCCTTATATAGACAGCACTGAACCCAGCCGACTTCGGATCTGGACCAAACTTGGCACACTGCCTCATCATGCCCAACTGAGCATACAGGCAGGGTTTCGGGGTGATTCTCCTTTGGCTCTGGGAGTTGTAGTTCACCCTTATATAGTTAGCACTGAACCCAGCCGACTTCGGATCTGGACCAAACTTGGCACACTGCCTCATCATGCCCAACTGAGCATACAGGCAGGGTTTCGGGGTGATTCTCCTTTGGCTCTGGGAGTTGTAGTTTACACTTATACAGACAGCACTGAACCCAGCTGATGACGGATCTGGACCAAACTTAAGTGATATTTCCTCACATCCCCAAACAACTCAATGCCGTCTACTAATAACCCGGGCACCGCCGGGACCCCAAGCTAGTAATAAATAAACTATCCTTTCTCTAATCCAACGCTTTGTATACTTTCAGATATGTTTTTTGCATGTTTTGGCTGTTCATTTTTGGCAGGTCTTTTCTGTGTATGTGAAGCAATATTTTTCTAGAGCTATTTCCCTCTTTCAGGTCAATGGGGCACCCTGGAAGTCCTTACTGTCCTTGGAGCCCATAGCAATTGGCTGAATTGTGACAATTTCCCAAAATTTAGAAGTGCTGAGGAAAAGGAAGAATTACACACAAATGTTTGCCTTCCCTTAAAGAGGACTTTCAAAAGCAAAAGGTTTACCACCAACAATAAAATGTAGAAACGTTATTTCACTTCTTCCTATGACTTGCTATAATTTTTCTTCTGCACTATGGTTTATTAACTTTAGACAGTGAGACCCATTAAAATGCATTCCACCTGGGTACTTTTTTGGATGAATTAAAATGCAGAGGTTCTCAGCTTGGAGGAAAAAAAGAACTGTTGCTGTGTGAATTCAAATTAAGTCAGTTCATTAGACAATGAACCCATCATTGTTTGTGGTGAAGCACAGGTCATTTATCAAGCTCAATTTCCTTTCATCAGGATTATTAAATTTTCTATGAAATGAAACTTCAGAATCCAGCTCATGGTCTACCTACTAGCAGATGCATTTTCCCTCTGCCATGATCAGAACTTCCTCTCTTTTGCGGTTTCTGAAGATTTTCAGGGAGTGAAATGCTTTTACTACTTTGCTTTCTGAACATGTACTCAAAGACCTTCTATGTTAGCTGAAGAGAATTCATAGAGGGTATCTCTCCAAGGGAGCTTAAGGAAGTTTTAGTAAGAATGTAACATTTTAATCAGTGTTATGCACTCTGCATGCAAATAAATCAGCATGCAAGAGACCTAGGTATATATGTTAATAAAGCAAAATAATTATAATTGAAAGTAATGCCATCAAGAGCCTTACAATAAGCATTTTCACCTTATTAAATAGTAAAGAAGTAATCATCCAGTTCTCAATAACATGATAATGAGGATCCAATTTAATCAGGGCTTGAATTAGTGTTACAATATTAAGGGTCTCTGCCTTTGAAATATGCCACTGTTAATGCTTATATAATGATAGTACAATAGAGCTTATTATCCTTACCATTACAAGCAGCCTAATGCACAAAGATCCATGGTGTGTATGTATCTCAATGTTTTTATGCCATTTTGAAACTATCTTTCCTTTCAACTGGTTCATTGTGGGAAGAAAGTCACATGTATTACATGTTGTTACTGGTAAAATATCTGAACAGCTTGTGACTCTTGCAATGTTTATGACCATTGGCTTTTATTTAATCTCCTTAGCCAAATTGTGAACCCTTCCTGGCAGCCCATTGGATAAATAAGTAATATGGGGAAGAGACAAAGGTGTGGCAAAATGAGGAAATAGGTGAGCCGCCCACTTTTGACTCTGTCTCTGCCTATAGCTGGATGCAGCCCCATCCATTACCAGCATTTCATCCAGTGACCGACTATTTGCATATGAATAAGGTCCTTGACATGAAACTTGGTAGTTCATTCTGATACAGACAAAACCCACTAAACTAAAATATGAAAGTATTTACTGAGTTCAGTAGTAACATGCATTTATGTTGCCCACCTCTGTCCTTTCTGATAGGTCCTGGAGTGAGTGATAGCAATACAACTCCAGGATTTCTTGAATGCAACAGATTACCTGGACCCATTCCAATCTAGGTTCAAGCCTGGTTATTGGGTGAGTTGCTATTAGTTCTTCTGGATCTTTTGACAACATTTGATACCCTCAACCCCTTGGGGATTTGGCGGCATTGCTTTGCAGTGATTCTGGCCTTTCTTGGCGAAACATTCCCAGAGGGTGATGTTGAAGGACCAGGGCCGGCCGGAGATAATTTTTAATGGGAAGCGGGGGTGCTGAAAAGCGCCCCCGCCACCGGCCCCGCCTCCCGCGCCCTGGCCCCGCCTCCCACGCTGCGTGGGAGGCGGGGCCATGGCGATTAGTGAGGGGGCGGGGCCACAGTTGGCCCCGCCCCCGCCCAGCGTGCCCTGGCCCCGCCTCCCACGCTGCGTGGGAGGCGGGGCCAAGGCACGCTGGGCGGGGGAGGAGCGGCGTCAGAGCTGGCTCCGCCTCCCACGCTACTCCCACTCGCCCGTCTGGCCTTCCTAGCAGGCCAGAAAGCAGCGGAGGTCCCTCCAGGCCGCAATCGCGGCCTGGAGGGACCTCCGCTGCTTTCTGGCCTGGTAGGAAAGGCCAGACGGGCGAGCGGGAGTAGCGGAGGCGGAGCCAGCTCTGACGCCGCTCCCCCCCCGCCCAGCGTGCCTTGGCCCCGCCTCCCACGCTGCGTGGGAGGCAGGGCCAAGGCACGCTGGGCGGGGGGGGAGCGGCGTCAGAGCTGGCTCCGCCTCCCACGCTACTCCCGCTCGCCCGTCTGGCCTTTTCAAGCAGGCCAGACGGGCCAGGGCGCACTGGGCGGGAGGCGGGGCACCGTCAGGGCGGTGCCCCGCCTCCCGCCCAGCCTGACGGCGCCCCCCCGGGCCTGCGCCCGAGGCGGCGGCGTCAGCTGCCGCATGAGTGGGGCCGGCCCTGTGAAGGACTGTTGTTCAGCCTTTATGCCATTAGACTGTGGAGTTCCACAATGGACAGTATTGTCCCCTATGCTTTAATTCTGGATGGGGCTACTCTTCTTCTGAAATATCTGGTTGGTAGCTTGTGGGTGCTTATAGACACCTATGCTTGTCCCCTATGCTTTTTAACATCTACATTAAAGTCTTTGGGATACTCATCCAGTATGTTGTTAATACCCAGTTCTATCCTTCCTTTACAACTGATTCCAAGGAGGCTGGAGTTGAATAGACTGAGGTTTAACGCAGACAAAACAGAAGTGCTGTTAGTCAGTAATAAAACTAACCTGGAACTAGTATCTCAGACAATTCTGAATGGGCGGCGGCGGCGGCTGCTGCTGCTGCTGCTGCTGCTGCTGCTGCTGCTGCTGCTGCTTCTTCTTCTTCTTCTTCTTCTTCTTCTTCTTCTTCTTCTTCTTCTTCTTCTTCTTCTTCTTCTTCTTCTTCTTCTTCTTCTTCTGAAAGACCAGGTTCATAGCATGGGGGTACTTATAGACCCAGTACTTGTCTTGAAAAGTCAGTTTGCTGTGTTAGCCCGGAGTGTCTTTGCCCAGCATCGGCTGGTCCGCAGTTGTGTCCCTTCTCACAGAAAGCAGATCTGGCCACAGTGGTTCATGCCTTAGCTATCAATCAGACACTATGAACCTTATCAGATGCAGTGAGAGCCACATCTCCTCCCTGCTGCTGGAACAGAGTCCCATGGAGCCCATCACATGATGCAGGGCAACTTCTGGTGGGCCTCTGTGGGAGTCTGTTTCAGCAGCTGAGAGAAGTAGACCTCAGAGTGCCCCTGGGATTTTCAGGTATTTACCTGACTCCTCATTGAACAAAGCAAAGAGGAAGTGGTAGAAGACTGATCTGAAGGGGGAAACATGTGGGAAGGCAGACGACAAACTCCAACGAGAGGGAGCAAACCTGACAGTTCTCTCCGCTGTCCCCCACTTTATCCCTGCCTGTCTGATGAAGTTCTTTAATGTACTCTACATGGGGCTGCCCATAGAAGTGTTTGGAAATTGCAGTTAGTGCAAAATGCAGCAGCCATAATGATATCAAGTGTGCATTATAGAGACTATATAACACCAGGCCTACAAGATCTATATCAGCTTCCAAGCTCTATTCAAGGTGCTGATTTTGACCTATGAAGCCCTAAATGGCTTGGTTCAGGATATCTGAAACCTGCTCCCATATGAATCTGCTAGACATTTGAGATCTTCGGAGAAGTCCAATTGTATTTCCTAACACCTTGTGAAGTTTGGTTGGTGGGTACACATACCAGGGAATTCTCTATAGCAGCACCTCAACTATGGAACTTCCTATCGAAGGAAGGTAGACTCTCCCCATCCCTTTTAAGGTTCTGTTATGCTGTTACACATGACATTCAATGTCTAAAATGGCTGTTTAAACTATTTAACTGTTTCAAAACTGGATTCTAGGATTGCTTTTGGACTGCTTTTAGGGGTTTTTAAAAAGTATTTGGATGTGTTTTTTAAAAAGTGTTTATCTTTGTATCATTTTAATTGGCTCATATTTGTTCACTGTTTTGGGAACCTTGTGGGATGGGGAGGTGATACAAAATAGTTTTATATTTTAAATAAATAAATAAAATACAATGTTTATGTTGTGAATTGAGCTCTTGGTCAAGAAAAAGAAGGTAAGGTTGAACGAATCCTGCTAATACATAATCCAGAGAAAATGAGACATTATTATTTGCTTATCCAGTCAGCTTTGATGTAGGGTGACCTTGTGAATGACAGACCTCCAAGAACTGCAGTTATAATTCTCTGTTTCAGATCTTGAAAACTGTCATAGCTTCCTTGGCTGAATCAATGCTTTTGTGTAATGTAGTCTTTCTTTTTTCCTACTACCTTCCACTTTAACCAAGGATTATTTTTTTCCTACTGAGTCATGAACTCTCAGGATATGTCCAGAGTACAAGCCTACTGAAAAAGCTAAAGTTCAGGAAAATCCATTTTGGGACTACAGTTCCTTCAACTAGCATGATTTCAAGACACTGCCCTGGCTAGGGAATTCCTTGAGTTGTAGTAAAAATGTAACTTTTCAGAGCTCTGAGAAATCTACAAAACTTGAGTTCTCTAACTTTTCCTGGATTGTAGCTGCACTTTGAAAGGTATATTCAAATGGAAAAGTCATTAAAAAGCTATGCTGCAGTTTTTGTGTTAGCATGTGGGTAATGATGATGCCATTATAGCTTCCTCTCTTTTTGCAATTCCGGTTTATTTATAATAACAGTACAACCATGATATTTTGCATAGAATGGCTTTATTTTTCCCTTTGTGGAGCTTGCTCCATATGTCTGCTGCAGGTTGAAACAAAAACCTTTTCCGAGCGGAGTTTCCTAATCTCCTGCATCACATTAAGGAGCAAGAATTTGGCATCCAAAGGCTAGGCTGCCTTTATTTCTTCTTGATGACACTCATTTAAGAGTCATTAAAATGCAAATAGAACTATGATTTTTAGATCACAAAATTAACATTAACAGTTGGATGATTGATTAAAGGTCATGGCAACTGTATAACTTAATTTCTTACATAATTGTGTTCAGTTTTCTGCAGATTGTTTAAAATTTGGAATTAATTTTATCTGTTGCTGAATCCTGACAGGCTCAGTAATTGGTGGTAGTTCGCATCTACGGTCTCTGCTTTGCCATCTTTATAAAAAGCAGGAAACAGAAGTCATATGGATATTAATTCAGTACTGTCATTCTGAAGCTAGTTGGAAAGCCTGTGGAGAGGGTTTTACTATTCAGGAAAGGTTAAGAAACAGTGGTTTGTTTTTTGCCCAACAAATTTACTTAGCGTGCTTTATAGAACAAAATGAAAATGCCTAAATTAATGGCTAAATAACTATCCAAGGCACAAAGATCACTTTATTTTATCTTTATGTTATGGCTGGTCAGAACAGTCCCAAACATTTTGCTGAAGGAAAATAAATTTGGTTAGTCTTTCTCCATAAGACATTCAGAAGCTGTCTGGACCAATACTTGAAACAGAATGATGTTTCCTGCATCCTGAGGGCAGTAGCTAGTTTGGAGGCTACAACTCTATCTTCAACTTGGGGGGATTGTTCAAGGGACACAGAAAGAACAGCTTTGGGTCTGTTTTTGGTGCTTTGCAGCCACTGTTGCCCGAAATAGCTACTTCACTCACTAAGCCAGAGCATGCCTTTCCCCAACATCTCATTTCAGCAGAAATTTAGTTTTATCTCCCAAACTAATTCTTTTAAACTGATAGTAATCTTCAAATTACTTCTGTTTCTCTAAGGATGTTTTGGAGGAATCTCCAATGGGTCTTGAATTTGAACATTTCAGAGATGTTGAAGCCTTTCCCACGCTTGGTTTGATACGTTCTCCAGACACATCTACACTGGCCTGCCACAAAGAGCCCCTGAAACAGCTCTGTGGTCAAACTGCGTATATGCATGGAGCTGATTCAGGGCAATGTGGGGCAAGGCATGATTTTGGATTCATGTAAACAGTTGGGCCAGTGATGAAATGGATTGGCTAGAACTGTTTACACTGCCATCCAGTGTTTCCTGAGATGGCACTTAGTGTCTCCTCCAGTTCTCCCCCTTCCCTCATAATCCCAGCCAATGTCACTGCAAGTGAGTGCTGACCGGCAGGACCCATGTTGTGCCCAGAGACTGAACCAGTTTTGACACCACTAGGCAGTCAGGACTCTCTTCTGTCACAACAGTGGCCAGGATGGTGATGGTGGTGGAGTGGCTGTGTAAACCAGCCTGGGACCAACCCGGACCCGGAATAATGCATCAGTATACGTACACCCTTTCTGCAATGTTTTCCTGAAACTAATCAGTCCAAATACAAAAAGTTACCTTTCCAAGTCAAAATGCAACTACCTATGTGTAACCCTACCATACTACAGAACAAGGACATGGGATGAAGTATCTCTTCCACACATTGGGTACATGAACATTTTAGAATTAATGAAGTTTGAGATACTTTCACTGCCATGGCTGAATGCTATGGAATCCTGGGATTTGTAGTTTGTGAGGCACCAACACTTTTGCAAAGAAGGCTAAAGCTACAACTCCCAACTAACAAAAATTAATCCAGCAAAAACTTGCTTTTCTACAGGAGACTACCGGTAAATTAAATAGGCTACAGGTCTATATTTAAACACTGTTAGTTCATTATTTAGGCCTTGTAATTTCAACTTTGTCAAAGGGTTGATTTCACACTCTGCTGGGAGAAAGAGAAAAAAATCACCTTGATTTTATCTTGCTTCTTTTACCATTTAACTAACTTGAAAGTTATAAGTTAGAAATAGTGGGGCTACCTGAACTATCTATCAGTGGAGGAAGTTTAACTAAAGTAATATAATGAGTAAGAGGTAAGTTAATTTTGGAGTAATGAGTTTGGTTTCTAGTGACCTTTAAATGTCACTTTTAAGGGTATTTTAAAAAAAAGTATTTCAAGTTTTGTGCTACTTTCTAATTCTATAATCTCCTACTCCATAAATTAATGGAACGTAATAGAAAAGTACTGAATGATACAACAAGTAAATTAACATTTTTTCACTGCTGTAATGAAGAAGAACAATGGGTGACTTTTCAAATACTAACAAGTAACAGGAATAAATTACTTTAAAACCCCCCAAGTTTCCAAGCTGTCTTTTAAAGTAGTGTCTCATCATTAATGGTTTCATCAAAAGTAATCTTGGATCTCATATTGGGAGAAAAGTGGAATAAAAATAAAATAAAGATATTTAAATTCTCACAATTCTATTTTCTTGTCTTTCCCCCCTTCTATAGCATTGTTCCTGTTTGTATTCAGAATAAATGTTTATACTCCTCTCAGCACTGATGTGAACATGACTCTCTCCTAAGTACCAGAGGCTCCATTTGTTCTTGACATCTGACTCTAGGGGGAAAAGGTAATGCATTGGCCCAATTACTTGCCATTTGGGGGATTTACACCCGTCAAAAGGAGAGTACATTCTGTTCACTTTGATTTTAATGCACCAGTTGGACCTTGCATTATCCCATTACCACCACTTATTTTTAATTATGAGAACATACAGATCCTACCAAGATATCTACGTATAAGCTTCTATAATTCAGTTGTCCTCCCTGCCCCAATATCTGGAACATGTAGTGAAATGACATACTATTTTTATGAGAAAACATCTTTTTGTTTACTCCCGTAATGGTTCAACCTATGATAGCCATGGCATTTAGTCAATTCGGCTACAATTTTAAATACTGGGAATTGGCCTAATAATACCATGGAATTTACAACATATATGCATGTATAAGTCGATGGCAGGGTTTGGAGTCAAAATTATGGATTTTGATCTAACTTGTGGATATGTCAAATGATATTTTATAGAGAAGGGAAAGTGGCAGTGCCATCTCAGGGGGATAGTCATCACTGGCCACCATGGCCACCATTTTCCCAGACTAAGAAAGGCCAGTGGAGAGAGCAGAAGAGTTTCTGCTTTTTTTAGATTCTCCGGGATGGACTAAGTTCCTGCCTTATATTCTGATGTATCTCTCCTGGTGCCCCTGGTGGCGCAGTGGATTAAACCGCTGAGCTGCTGAACTTGCTGACTGAAAGTTCGGCAGTTCAAATCCGGGGAGTGGAGTGAGCTCCTGCTGTCAGCTCCAGCTTCTACCAACCTAGCAGTTCGAAAACATGTTAATGTCAGTAGATTAATAGGTACCGCTCCGGCAGGAAGGTAATGGCACCCCATGTAGTTATGCCGGCCACATGATCTTGGAGGTGTCTATGGCCAACACTTGCTCTTCGGCTTAAAAATGGAGATGACCACCAACCCCCAGAGTTGGAAATGACTAGACTTAATGTCAGGGGAAAACCTTTACCAAAACAGTTATCTCCCTGGAGAGACTCAGAGTGGATTACAGTTTTCATATATAAGGCAAGCATTCAATGCCTTTTTGCACAGTGAACAACAACGTACAATAAACAGACAGACAGAGGTAAAGGCCTTCCCCTTTCATCTCCGGCATCTGGAGACCATGAGGAGGTGCTCTTGTTCCATGCCAAGGAGCCTGTTGTCCCTAGACTTTCTCTAATCATTGCTGGCATGTCTGCATGTTTGCATTGGGCGCCTTTTTACCTCCCTGTCAAGGAAGTACCTATTGATCTACTCACATTACATGCTTTCGAACTGCTAGGTAGGCAGAAGCTAGGACTGACAGCTGGGAGCTCACCCCAACTCGAGGCTTTGAACTGCTAACCCTCTGGTCAGCAGCTAGCATTTTAACTGGTGTGATACTGTGGTTATCGCTTTCCTCAGAGATGGTTCCTTTTTGGATGAGAGTTAAGGTACAGTTCTTACCGTGGGTAATTTGATCCAGTTTGGAGGAGTCAATTTTTAATTAAAATTCCTATACATATACATGAGTACAGTAGAGTCTCACTTATCCAACATAAACGGGCCGGCAGAACGTTGGATAAGCGAATATGTTGGATAATAAGGAAAGATTAAGAAAAAGCCTATTAAACATCAAAATAGGTTATGATTTTACAAATTACGCACCAAAACATCATGTTATGCAACAAATTTGACAGAAAAAGTAGTTCAATATGCAGTAATGTTATGTTGTAATTACTGTATTTACAAATTTAGCACCAAAATATCATGATATATTGAAAACATTGACTACAAAAATGCGTTGGATAATCCAGAACATTGGATAAGCGAATGTTGGATAAGTGAGCCTCTACTGTATATACAATACTTCTAAGTAGACACTGTGCTGATGAAATACTTTTAAAGAAGGCGATGTTCCTAATATCCAGACTGAGGAGATGATTATGAACACAATTCCATGAAGAAAATCCTTGCTTTTCAGCCTTTAAATGCTTATATATCTTGAACTATATTTGTAGTACGTATCACTGTCTGGCAAGCTAAAGGCATGCTCAGCAATACAAAGCTGAGACTTGAAGCTTTATACAGACACAACATAGATTTGGACTGCTCTAGGAAGTATTCTCTCTGGATAGCGTTCCCCTTCAATCTTTTCATCCTTACATCTCCATCCCTGTATTTATGTTTATACTTCAATTCTCTGCTAAAACCATGATTCTGCCTGTCTTCAAATAAACCTCCTGCTGCCTTTTAAGATCATCCAGAAAGGGTCTGTATGAGGCAGATGAGAAGAATAAAAGACTTGTGGAATTTGCTCCTAAGGAAGTCTGGACTAATTAAAGATGAACCTAAGGAGCTCCTGGAAGAATATGGAGCTCATGTGTGGTGAAGATGTCAAAGCGAAGATTTACAATCAAAACGATTAAATACAAACATGAATCAGCTCTGCGTCTGCTATTTACCATGTCATAAGCAATACAAAATTATTTGAAGCAGGATATTAAGAATTTAATATATCCTTATCTTTCATTTTAACAATCTGCCTGTGTTATTTATAATTATAATAGACCGAAGGAGGATGAATCAATGGAATTTAATTTTAAAGAAAAGATCTAAGTTAACTATGAGATGGGAAGCCTTACTGATTATTCCACAAATAGATTGTCAGAGCTTCTTGATCTGTCAGAGACAACTCTCTATGTAGTGTCCATGTGATGTTTATTACAAAAAACAACAGCAGTAGCAACAACAGGACATGCTCTGCAATAGGGTGTCTCCCACAAATATCTAGGTTCTCAATGTATGTATGAAATAAATGGTCCGTTTTTCTGTTCTGTATCTGGTAGAAAAGAGAGAAACCTTTCTCCACTTGAGGGCACTGCACCCTTAGTGTAGTATTTCAGCATTCTGCATGGAATCTGGATCCCTCCTCCCAAGACACTAGATCAGTAAAAGTCGTTTTAAACACACACCACTAAAACTATTCTAATTGAAAGATACAGCATCTCCACTACCAATTTCCTGGTCACCAAGAGAGAACTTCTATTATAAATTATAGTTTGAAATGGTCTGTACCCAAAAAGAGAAAAAGACATATTGTTATGTTGCCAGAACTTAGTCAAGAATTAAGTTGGTCATGCAAGTTGAAAAATATGGGCAGAATCCTTGGTAGTCATACATACAAGAAATGAGATTAATTTTTAATTGAACATTCATGAAATTGCAGTTTATCTCCTAAATAGGCTCACTGTGATTGAATATAGCAATTCCAGCATTGCTGCCACTCTTCATAGCAGTGGGGAAAGTCTTCACTTGACTTGTTCAAAGCCCTCATCAAAGCTGCCTGGGTGTTTTGACTGTCCCAAAATGATGTCCTTTGAGGTGGGTTCTGAGTTTGTGGACAGAAATTGCACAGAGCCAAGTCAAGGCTGTATGGTGGGTAGGGAAACATTCAGAACAGCCTTCATATGAGCTACATTGTTCTCAGCTCTTGAAGTTGAAGGATGGTGCTCCAGACACAAAAACTACTATACACTTTGCTGACATACCGAGTGCTACAAAGACATGGACTCAACTGAGGAAGGTCAAACTGTATTCTTAGGTTTCTCCTCCACCTGCCTCAACCCCCACTTTCCTTTCCTGGTCCTTCTGCACTTTGCAGAAAAGTGGCTATTGTTAGTTTTGGGACAGATAACTTATATGTCAACTCCCTTGCACAAACAGTTATATATATTTTTGCCATGGATGTAATCATTTAATGGTTGTGCAAGCAGAATCCCCCAAGCACGGCTATTTCATGTGACCTTCTTATTCTCAGTCTTAACTACAGCAGAGCCCTTGAATCAATTGTGGTTGAATGTTGGACAAGGACTCTGGAAACCAGGGTTCAAATCCTCACTCAAGCACAGAAAGCCATTGATTGACCTTGAGCAAGCCACACTTTCTCAGCCTCAAAGGAAGATATTTTCTCCTCTGAAGAAATCTTACCCAGGGGATGCTGTGATAGGGTTGCCAAATGTTGGAAAAGACTTGAAGGCACACAACAACAACAATAATGTTGTCTCATTGTTCAATAACTGATTAGATGGATTTATTTTCATTGGAACTAACCAAGAGGATTTTTGGATGGTGCATGACAATTTCTAGTGCTCTCAATGTACCACTTTATTCACTAGATTGTGGAAATAGCCACTGGGCATTCCTCATTGCACAATGGGACAATTGGCAGGTACACATTTCATCAGTTGCACCATGTTGGTCTTCAACAGAAGGTATAAGGCAACCATCATATAGCTATGGAGCATAGATTTACATTACATAAGCACAATATAGGATCATGAACATTATGCTGCATCTTATTATAGTCATGGTCTAATCTTATTTTACTGTAATTTTTTCAATTTAATCCTAGACTGAGAGATTTAATTCAAATGGAAGCAAACGTAATACCATTTCCAGGGTTCTAGTTATGCCACAATTCCGTCCATTAATTTGTTCTGCATTATTATGAATGTATATCCTGCCTTGCTAACAAGTAACACTAATTTCTAGATTAAATAAAAAGAATATCAACATTCCAACTATAAGCACTTAAAATACAACTATAAAGTAAACACCAAACACTTAAAAGTAATACCCTGACAGCAACAAATTAGTTTATAAAAGTCTGGCTGAATAAAAATGCTGGCAGACCCTACTATTCAAATGGGATATGTAAAGTTGAGTTTTGCAATACAGTGGAATCTCGCTTATCCGTCATAAAGCGAAAGCGAAAATGTTGGATGATAAGGAGGGATTAAGGAAAAGCCTATTAAACATCAAAATAGGTTATGATTTTACAAATTGAGCACCAAAACATCATGTTTTACAACAAATCGACAGAAAAAGCAATTCAATACATGGTACCATTATGCAATAATTATTTCTTTTACGAATTTAGCACCAAAACATCAAAATATATTGAAAACACTGATTTTAAAAACATTGACTACTAAAAGGCAGACTGCATTGGATAATACAGAATGTTGGATAAGTAAAGGTTGGATAAGTGAGACTCTAATGTATGTGAAATGTCTGTAACAATATAAAGAGTGCAGCTTCTTCAGCATTGAGCTAGTGGAGCCCTCTCTCTCCAGATTTCCAAAACAGGTCAGACTAAGGGAAAAAGTGGTGCCAATAGCAACTGGTATTACAATTTATTAAACTGGTCTATATTATGGCCAGATGATAACTTTTTGTTTTCAGTAAAGAGTTATATTTATAAAGTCAAGAATCAGCAAATCGTTGTAGTTAAAACTTTCTTTAAAATAGTTCTTCCAAACTTTCTGACATCTTAAACTTCCCAACATTTCTAGCAGTTTGTAAATCTGGTAGTAAGTTTTTCAAATGTATTAGAAGTGGCAGAAAGACTCAGATTTACACTGGATGCATTAACAACAACAATTTTGAAGTTGATTTTAATAAAAGTAAACAGATTGGAATTTGACATTATCCATGAAGAAGATTGTGGAAATATAACTGAAGCTTACTTTTGCTTGACTAAGATTAAGATATGAAAGAACCTAGCCATGTTTTCTATTGTTAAAATCTGTGGTTGGGTAAAGAACCAATAAAGCTTTGTCTTCCTTGACTGTCTATTCCTCCAGGAGATATTTTACATGGAATCTCATGTGTGATTTCACATGAAATGACACAATCTCATTTATTACAAGACATGAATAGTTTTGGCTCATGGACCAATTGGAAGCTGCCTTTCACCTCAAGTGCAAAGGGAGGTACTGTACTCCTAATTTGTTCCACGAGCTGTCAATGGTGGAAATAATGTTGATTTCAAGCATTCTTCTTTTTTTTTTCTTACTGCAGAAAACTTGTCTTTGTAAAACAAAAAGAGAGAGGTGGTACAATCTCCGTACATTCAAATGTCTTTAGTACGTCTTTTCTGTTTTTTTAAAAAAGAAGTGTGTGTGTTTTTTATTTGGGTAGTAATGTATCACGCAAGTGGTCTTATTACAGTTCACCACATCTTTATGATAATCTTTACAGTGGTACAATTTAGAATCCTATTAATTTTTTTGTAATCAATCTTTTAATTAATACTAGAATGCCTTCCCTGCTATTTTTAATATTAGCATATTAATGAAATATCGCTTAAATGAAAGAGGGTTATAGTGCTATAAACTATACTGCTATTAAAGAGTTGAAAAGGAAAGGAGAGGAAAAGAAATTACCTTTTTGGTTCCCACCATACCACCAACATGTTCCCTGCCATAATTAAAAAACCTGTAGTCTATATTTCTGACTCCAGACAAATGTCATAAACTGACTTTTAAATTATTTCATGGACAGTAATGGGCAATCACACTTTAATAAAGAAATAATTGACATTTTGGGAAAAATTACTTGCTTAGAATTTCCCTCCCAGTCCATCCACCTCATGAAAACTCAGGGAACTCAAGTTAACTGGATAATCCTCATCCACAACAGGTATCCTTCCACCAGTAAAAGCCACTGGTGATGTAGAACCTCATGTATTTACATTGCAAGAAAGAATAGCTAGAGCCAGTTCTTTGGATTATTCTACTAGTGCCAATTTTATTACTTTGCATACATGTATTTCATACAGTATATTGCATGTATAATGAAGAAACGTAATTTCACCCTGTTGCTGTTTCAGTGCTAGTTGGCTGTGTACGAAAGAGCAAGAGATGCTTTTTGGAAGCTGCCTTCTGGGGAGAGAGGGTGGGTTAAAAATAAAGTGTATTTATTATTTATTACAGTGTTTTCTTAATCTTGCTGCTTTTTTGTCCTTTTAGTTTGATGCTATGGAAAGCTCTCCTAAAGGGATCACATGATCTTGTCAAGGGATGCTGTTGACACATTAGCCATTTTTTCATAAGAGGAAAAGTACTATAGCAACTGAAGTACTTGTGTTATTGCAGGTGGAGTGTTCTGTTCAACCCGCAACTCATCCAGCCATTATGGTGCTCCAAACACTTCAGCAATCCATCTAAAAAAATTAAAATTAAAATTAAAGATAGCTATAGTTGTTGCCACTTATGAAGCCTCCCTGATAAACACGATCATCTTCAGAAAAATATACCCTTGTTCATGCCGATGCACATGGCTGAAGTTCAAAGGAAGAGTGCTCACACAGGGCATCTTCTCCAAACAAATTAACTCTTCAGCTCATAGGCAAATGCAGCTACAGCCTATGTCCTGCTCTCAGTCATTATAATCAATGAGCACAAGTGACTCTCCTGATTTTTAAAAATATCCTGCACTACACAGCAAAAACAACCCTCTTCAGCCATTAAAGATGGGTGAACTTCCCATTTTGATTAAAGCCAAGTGGGATAAAAATTGAACAAAAGGGTATGGCACTGGCCTGGCACATACATGGACAAATCAGAAGTGACTGTTGCGATAACTGAGCCTGTGATGTGCCTATTTTCATCACATCTTGAAAGGGAGGCTGACAAGCACATTTTCTTGCTTCACAGATCACTTTTAAAACTCCACGAAGCAGAAGGTGTAGGAAAAAAATCAACCTAAAAGTCTCAGCATAGCCTTATGTTTTCTTGTGAAACAAAAGAATGACCAGTACAATTGACTAGGATCTGAAAAAAAGGAAAGACATAAGTTTTACAACATAGACCTAAACCCTGTTGGTTAGTTCTAACTAGAAAAGATCCACTGAATTGTTGACCAGTAAATCAATACACAGTATGACCTCTGTATCTGCAGGGGACACGCTACCTGATTTTGCATGGATTTGTGAAACCACAGATAATATTGCACCTTCAGGAAATGAATGGCTACTGGATCAAGAATTCCATAGAGTCATGTTGGAGGACCTATAATATAAATGCCTTCTGAGGATTTACTTTTTTCAGATGTGCATGAATGTAATCATGGATATTGGTCTCACAGTTATGAAGATCATATCGTATAAGTAAATCCCAAGAATTTAGTGGATCTACCCAAATTGGGAAAACAATAGAATTCTGGCCATCATATCAGTGATGAGACAGCTCCTTTCACTACCAGCCCCAAACTATTGTACACACATTATTTTCCTTAGTATATTTTCTGTAATATGGGCGGGGGGGGGGGGGGGGAGAGAGAGAGAGAGAGAGAGACAGACATAATCTGGTTTATTCCAGGTTGAAGCAGATTAACCTGGAATGTCAGTTGGACACCTCAGACCAATCCATTTCCAATGACACATTATGTGGCTGTGTAGATGAGGTCCCAGTCTACTTTTATAAGACTGACAACAAAATAAATTTGTTGCTACTTACTGAATTTTTTTTTGGAGGTGTAATTATGGGTATCCTTTCTATAGGCTTTCAGTACTTCTATGAGGCAGGCAGTCATAGAGATGTTATGCAGCCATCAAACAAATTCATGGTTTTCTGAACATTGTTAAAAATGAATTGATATTAGATAAGAGTGTCTTTCTAAGTTGTTTCCTGTCTTTTGTACTGTTGTCGCAAAAATTAAAGACAAAATATTGAAATGTATTAATAAAATACAAGAAGAAAGTAAGAAATGTGTGTGGGTGGGTGTTCTGCAGAGTGTTTGGTTTAAATAAAATGAATTAGACATTAAACTGTATCCAGTATTATTATTAAAGACCGCTTAATTGGAAACTAGAGTTGAAATTTCCTTACCAGTATTGGGATATCGTTTGACTAATGAATAAACATTGAGTTTTGAATATGAAACTCATTTGATTAGCTTGCTTACAAGCATTGTTATTTGGTTTCTTTACTAACTGGTAACTAACAGCAGAATTATAATAATATTTTCTCAGAAGTATTTCCTGTGAGTTCAGTGCGATATATTTTCAAGTTAAATCAATGTAGGACTGGGGCCAGGGGTGTTTTTTTAAACATTGGACACCAAATAACCTGTACAGGAATACATAAAATTGCTAAATTTAGATTCCCAGTACTCTTTTTATTTAGGAAAGTCATTTGCACATTTAGAGGAATTATTTAGGAGAATATTAAATAGTTAACTGACTGATACAAATCCAGTAAACCATCACTTTATTTGTTTATGGGATTCATACCTCAAACATCAACAAAACCATATGGTTTACCTTAATTATTACTAAACAAACACAGCAGAAATTCACTCCTGAAATGAAAATGTATTTCCTTCATATCAAAATTATTTATTTTCAATATGCTTTTCACCAGAAGCTCCAGGAATGAAATAGCTGTTGTTATGGCCTGAAAGACAGCGAACACCCACAAGTTCCATTAGCTTTAATAAGACCTGGGCAACTTTGGGGGCCTGGGGCCTTTCTCTATCTAAACAGCATGAACCCTTTGTGGCCTTTTCAATTACAGAGTTCACTGACAGGATGTAGCCATCAAAGAAAGGACATGGAGGTTTTTCTCTTCAAAATCAGAGACGTGGCAGGAAAGCGGGGTAAGCTGATTTTCTTGTGCTCAGTTCAGCCAAACTCCTGAAGATGTATCTATTTTTTTTCTAAAAATATATATCTTTAGACCTTATTTTTTGCCAAGAACTGATATCTCCTCTGATCAAGAGGCACCATCTTTAGCTTTGACATGAAGCATGTGACATGGCTTTTGCTGTTCGCTTCTGTCGGTTTAATTGTGTAGCAAATTGGTCTTCCACCTCCGCATGTCTTCTTAAACGAGGAGTCAGCTTTCTCCTGGTCATCTGTCTTCTTTTTATCACACTATGCAATTTTTAAAAATCTTCTTCTTACACAAAAAAGCAACGATTCTTTAAAGGATGGTAAGTTTTCACTCTACCTATACATTATAATGTGTAAAATGAAAGATGTCAAGGTTTTAGACAACTTCGAAGATACCCATTTTGCTTCGGGAAAGATGCAAACCATTTTGTCTCATATCAGATATGTGGGTAGCATTTACTCAGTGTTGAGGAATGGGTATGAAAACACGAAAAGGCTTCTTTTTGTTAGCAATATGACCTAACATCTGCACCACCTAGTGAATAGGTGAATAGCATCTTCAATCACAGTATTTGCCCCATCATAATCAAAAGGTTTCTGTAGTGAAATGCATGAGAAGGGATGGATTTCATTCATACTTGTCTCTTATTTTCTTCCTTTTTTGCTCAGCTACATTTTGATTACCTGCTGAGTGTTAAAGTTTGAAAGAGCTTGAAAAAGTTACCTTTTTAGACAACTACTGAGATATACTATGATAGTCTCAAATATTGAACCCAGGTACAAGGGGAGGTATTTTGTGCAATTATAATGTAGGAGTTGCCTGGAATTAAATATGAGCTCATAGTGACAAATTTATTTATTTTAAAACAAACATTTCCAAGTTGTGGCTGTGACATCCTATGTCATTTGGCAGACATTCTCAGACTTCTGTTGTTTTCCCTCCCTGCAACTCTCTTGGGAAGACAGGTGGACAAATGTCAGCATGCTGAAAGAAGCAAAGACCATCAGCATTGAAACAGTGCTCCCACACCACCAACTATGCTGGACTGGCCATGTTGTTCAAATGCCTGATCACCATCTCCCAAAGCAGTTATTCTACTCCCAACTCAAGAATGGGAAACAGAATGTTGGTGGACAGGAAAAGAGAATTAAAGATGGGCTTAAAGCCAGCCTCAAAAACTGTGGTATAGACTCTGAGAACTGGGAAGCCCTGCCCTTGAGCACTCTAACTGGAGGTCAGCTGTGACCAGCAATGCTGCAGAATTCGAAGAGGCATGAACAGAGGGAGGGCTTAAGGGAGAAACGTGCCAAGAGGAAGGCACGTCAAGCCACCCCAGACCGGGACCGACTTCCATCTGGAAACCAATATCTTCACTGCGGAAGAACATGTGGGTCAAGAATAGGTCTCCACAGCCACTTACGCATCCACCGCCAAGTCACTACACTTGGAGGACCATCATCCTCAAGCTATGAGGGATCACCTAAGTCTGTTGGTTTTGTTTTGTTTTAAAATACGAACAGATGTGCCATCAATAGTCAAAACACTAATGTTCCTTTTTCTCAGATTTCTGATATAACAGGGTAGTGCTTAGCTGAAATTTCTTGTACATTTTTCTTGTACAAATTTCTTGTCCCACGGAGGCCATCACATGATGAAAGGCCACTTCCAGTGGTTGCAACAGTGCAGTGAGACAGAGTCAAGAGTGCATGTTCTGGAGTCAGGTGCTAACTGACTCCCAATGAGAGAAGGCGAATGGAAGCAGGGAAAGGCAGGGAAACATGGGCGGGGGAGGGGGGTTGCCATCCCTGAAGACAGAAAGGCATGGGCCTCGACGGTAGGGAACAAAACAATATGGTTCCCTCTACTTTCCCCCATTCCCCCCATGTGATGAGGTCCATATTTTCTTGACCACTATCGTTATGTTTTATGGAAAAAATATTCACAATGGTGTCTATAGTCTCTGCACAAAGGGAAGACAGCATGAGATCTCACCTCCCTTGCAACACTCTTTTGGGTCCCTTTCATGCTGCACATTTAAAGTATTATTGCATTGTGATAGCAATGGCAGCATCCTATGGAATGCTAGCATTTGGAAGAAACAGAAACTAGGACCATCCAATGAAATTAACTGGAGATATGTCTCCAGAAATTCAAAAAGATGTCTAGTAAATGCATCCAGAAGTTAACTAGCCCCCGAAGAAGGCCCGAAGAATATTCACAGGCCAAAACATGTCAGAGGCTTTTTAAACTAATAGAATAACTATCTTTTGAAAATGTTGAGACATGTCTCAGGTTTCTTTTGTGAAGAGAAATGTGTATATTTGAGTAGCAAGTAAATTCTGCTACAACTAGCAACAAACCAGGGGCAAAAACTGGGAGTGCAAACTACGGCTATAAGTCATGATAACCTGAAACATTTACTAGACATTTACTGGAATTATTGGGCAGTCTGTGAGGTACACCTCATCTATCACCTGAAAATAGAGTGATAATGGAACACTGGGTTAGTCATAGAACTAGCTCCATCTTTTATTCAGAGCTGAACACATGATGATGATGATGATGATGATGATTATTATTATTATTTATACCTCACTTTTACTCTCCACAAGGAGACTCAAAGCACAAGGACTACTGCAATGCTCTATATGTGGGGCTGCCATTGAAGATAGTTTGGAAGCTTCAACCAGGTCCAGAGATTGGCAGCCAGGTTACTAACTGGAGCGCTGTACAGGGAGCAGACAACTTCCATGTTATAGCAGCTCCACTGGCTGCCGATCTGCTTCCGAGCTAAATACAAAGTGCTTGTGCTCACTTATAAAGCCCTAAACGGATCAGGTTTGGGCTATTTAATTCAGCATACAAACCAACACGGGCACTGCGGTCAGTGGAGGGAGCCCTGCTCTTGGTCCCATCCCCATCTCAAGTGCAACTGGTGGGAATGAGGGAGGGGGCCTTCTCCATGATTGCTCTTTATGGAACTCCCTCCCTATGGAAATTAGGGCATCCTCTTCCCTCCTCTCCTTTAAGAAGGAACTAAAAACATACCTTTGAACCTTGGCCTTCGGAGAGGAAGATGATTAGCTTTTCACTGCCTTATTATGTCCATCAGTGTTGACAATGATAATATTCCTTAACTCATGGGAAAGCCATGTTTTATATGGGTATATTTATACTTCTATGTTTTTTTTTATCATTCTGTGGTGTTAATTATGAGGGTGACTGACCTTATGTTCTAATGGCTTATAACTATTTTAACTATTTGTTGAAATGGTTAACTCTTTGTTGGTTTCTGCTTTATTTCCATTTTTAGGATATGGCATTGAATGTTTTGTCTTTGTCTGTAGAAGCTGCCCTGAGTTCCTTTGGGGAGAGAGGGTGGGTTAGAAATAAAGATTATTATTATTATCATCATCATCATCATCATCATCATCATCATCATCATCATCATCATCATCAGCTCACTCCAGCCGCTCGGGAATGAAGACGCGAGACCGGCACGTAAACAAGGTGAACGTTTACTGAAGGATAACTGACGCATAAGAAGCCAAGAGTGCTGGGTGATGCCCTCGGGTCCCTTTATATACCCTCCTCCCACATTCAAACAAGCAATTCCCGCTCAGTGGAAAAAAACCCGCGCACAGTGCCCGCCAAAAACCCCCTTTGTCCGTTGATGTCTCAAGGCCGGCCCCGGCCTGCTTATCAGTTCAGGAATGCGCGGGAATGTCAGGGGCCTGGTTCCCGGCGCCAACGCGAAGGCCCGGGAAACATGGATCCTGACATGGTGTCCTCCTCCTCTTCTTCCTCTTCCTCTAGCTCATCGGGTCGGCTTCCTCCCAGAGTTTCCTCCTCCGCCCGCTTTCCAGCCGCAGTCTTGGGTTTGAGCTGGTTGCCCCCTTCCCCTTTCCGCTGCCAGCATTCGGCAGCCCGGTGCCCTACACGCCCGCACACGAAACATCCGCTCCGTGCCTTGTTGGTATTTCCTTTTCCCTCGGGTCGTTTCCCGGAGGGGGGTCCCCCCGGCTTCCTGATCTCCCCGCTCGGCTGGGGTTGCTGTCGTTGTGGTCTTCCGCCTCCTCGTTGTCTCCTCACTTGAGCTAGCGTTGTCTCGACGCGCCCTGCCAGCTGAATCCAACCTTGTAGCGTCCCTGGATCATCTCTGTGTGCCGCCCAGGAGAGGAGCTCGGGTCTCAGCCCCTCCTTAAAGCACTCCAGCTTCGTCACGTCGCTCCAGTCTCTAACCTTTTCTGCTAGGCTCTGGAATTCCTCCGCGTACTGGGAGACTGACCTCTGCCCCTGGAGGATGGTTCTCAGCCCCTCCTTCGCCCGGAGTTGCTCCAGCGGATCGCGGAAACGGCCTTCCAGGGCTGCCAGGAACTGCCGTACAGAGTTCAGGCAGGGGTCGCGCCTGGCATGTAGTTGCACATACCAACCCGCAGCTGCCTTCCTCAAGGCGGCTCCTATAGCCCTAACCCGACTGGCTTCGGACGCAAAAGTCTGTCCGTTGTCCTCCATGAAGCCTCTGACGGTGGTCATGAAAAAGTCCAGCTCAGAGGGTTCCCCCTCGTACTCGATTCTCAACTCCTCCCTCTTCTGCTGTGGGAATGGGGCAGGCGGTCCCCACGGCCCGGCGCGTTGCATGTCCCCTGGGGCTCGGTGATGATGCCCCGTCGCTTCCCCTCGATGGCTGGCGCCGCGCCCGGCGTGTGCCGGGGCGCCGGGGGGGGGGAGAAAATCCAACGGCTCTCTCTGGGGTCTTCTTTTGTCCTCGCTACCGCCATTGTCGCTCCCCTCCGTCCTCGCGAGGCCCGTTTGGGATTTGGCGCGGGCCCCCATGTCTTTCGGGGCCCCCTGGGTCCATTCCTCGCCCGTCGTCTGCCTGGGTTCGGCCCGGGCTGTTCCCTCCCAGCTTGCCACGAGGAGAGGAGCGAGGCGCTCCATCGCTTTTGACATGACGTCAAGCGTGGTTTCGAGGGCACCCATTCTCTCCTCCAGGAACTCTAGTCTTTGTGGGGACACGAAGCTCAAATCGCTCCTGGGCTCCGCGTCGTCCCTTCGCGCCCTCTCTCGTCTACGAGTGACTCCGTTAGGGTGTGCATATGCGGTGGAAGCCGCTACGGCTGCAAACCCCTCGAACTGGTCGGAGAGGGACATGCCCCCCTCTGCTCCGATCAAAGTTTTTGCCTCTTCGTCCATTTCCATACCTCACTGTAACACAGGATGGCGTCAGTACTCTTGGCTTGACTGTCAGCTCACTCCAGCCGCTCGGGAATGAAGACGCGAGACCGGCACGTAAACAAGGTGAACGTTTACTGAAGGATAACTGACGCATAAGAAGCCAAGAGTGCTGGGTGATGCCCTCGGGTCCCTTTATATACCCTCCTCCCACATTCAAACAAGCAATTCCCGCTCAGTGGAAAAAAACCCGCGCACAGTGCCCGCCAAAAACCCCCTTTGTCCGTTGATGTCTCAAGGCCGGCCCCGGCCTGCTTATCAGTTCAGGAATGCGCGGGAATGTCAGGGGCCTGGTTCCCGGCGCCAACGCGAAGGCCCGGGAAACATGGATCCTGACACATCATCATCATCATCATCATCATCCCTGCAGCACCATCACCTCTGCTTCAGTATAGATCTTGTGTAAAAGAAGTGATATAAAAAGCATCTTTATTGGATTAAAAATATGAATTCACAATCAGCCTGCATAATTTAAAGAAGTGAGGAAGGAGCTGGAGCCTAAAGAATTCTAATTACCGGTATACTGAGCCACAATTTATAGAAATATTTTTTACGTGTCAAGTTATAAGATTTTTTTTAAACAAACGTCCTAGGAAAAGAAGTTCCTTGCAGAATTTTCTCCAATTTCCCCCACTATTTTAATTTAAGGAAGCAGCAGCCCTGAGTTTTCAAGATATCAGCAGGACTGATAATAATGAGGATTCTCATTCATAGGAGTGCAAAAAGTTGAAATCAACATCACCACAACAAGATCAACAACAGGACTCTACATACTGTGGGGTAACTTTACTTATGAGATATTGTGAAGGATGCAAATAGTGGCTAGACTTCCACAGCTGCTGCTGTTTTCACTTTCAGCTTAGTAGGTGACACAGTTTTCCCAATATTTCTGTCTACAAAACCATGCACTCTTTGCTGTAAAGCAATGTAACATCCAGGAAATAGAGTCCATGTTCCCCAAACAGGATGGTTCTATGAAGGTATGATCTACACAGCCTTTGCTAAGATGGACACAGGGGCAAAGGACAGCTAGAGCGAAGACGAGGAGAGATCAAATGGTGAAGAAAATGAACAGTAATAAATACAGAAAGGCAAAAAACAGTGGCCAATGGCAAAATGGGGAAAACCAGCATTGATTGCTGTTCTAAAGTATGTAGTACAACCGCATCTGCATAGGATACATTCCAGGACTCACTGTGGACATATCTGAAATCATGGATAAGAGTGAAGCCTATATTTTGACTATACTAAGATCAGAAGCATACCATAGAATCTCACTGGAGGACTTAAAGAGGCCCACAAATACTTCAAGGGGAATATTTTTGGGAACTAGTGAAATCATGGACATTTAATAATAACTTTATTCTTATATCCTGCCCCATCTCCCTGAAGGGACTCGGGACGGCTTACACAGGGACAAGCCAGAACAACAACATAGCTTAACATTAAATTCATGGAGAAGGAGGCTATATTGTATTATTTCTCTCTGTGATTATTGCATCTACCATGAGGTTTCTGATATCTGCTCCACCAGTGAGAGGCAGTGTAACTTTCCTGCTACAATAAATATAGAAATATGATAACATGAAGACATATCATTGCATTTTGACTAGGAAAAGAGCAGAAAGGAAGATTTAATTTTTTTCCTTCCCATTTCCTATTTATAGTGCTTAACTGCATTACCTTTTTTATTTCACGGGAGTTCTGATTGCTACTTAGTTTTCTTTACTGTCGGTTCTCTGTGCGATAGCAATCACATTTGCCAGGAACACTAAAACAAAATGTCAGTTTAAAAGGGAAAGGCAAACATGCATGCTTACAGCCTATCGCAAACCCTGACACTTTACAAATCTGAAGAGACGTCCAAGCAGCCGTGAGAGACAAATGAAGTACATTTTGGATGGAAGCAGCAAATGACCACAGCAAGGTGATTAGCTGTGGACTCTTTCTTCAAAAGAGTGAAAATGTCACTGACTAGGAAGATCACAGATGTTCCGTCCTGTAAAACAAGCCTCTGGCAAGAATAATTGCAAAGCTAAAACAGCACGTACAATGTTCAGAAATAGCAGGAAGCTAAGGAGGAAAGATATCACTGTGGATGGAAATGGAGAGTTAGAGCACAATCATATTCCCATCTCCCCCCTCCCAGAAGTAAGTCTTATTAAGTTCATTGGGGCTTATTGCCCAGAAAATGGGTATAGGACTCCAGCTTTAGTAGGGGAAAATGGCACAATTCAAGGTACCTATATTCAAGTCTGAGTCAAATGGGCTTTTTTCTCTGAGGAGGAAATCCTTATCCCAGATCATATACTGCTTCTGAAACTCGACTGAAGACCAGTTTGCCATATGATGTGATGACAACTAAGCCATCTGAGAAATACACATGCTGTCTCATTAGGCAAGCAGAGCTATTCCTTTGGACCCTCTCCTAGAAGTCCAGCCAAAGAACAAACTATAGAATTTTCACAAACTGATACCATGAACATAGCTATTTTATTAAGAGGCAATTTCTAAAGAACTATATCAACAAAAAGGGAAAAGATAAGGAGCACTGTGGTACATCAAGATTAACATTTGCAATGCAGTCTGCCTTTTAGTAGTCAGTGTTTTTGTAGTCAATGATTTCAATACATTGTGATTTTTAGTGCTAAATTCCTAAATACAGTAATTACTACATACTGTAACATTACTGTGTATTGAACTGCTTTTTCTGTCAATTTGTTGTAAAATATGATATTTTGGTGCTTAATTTTCAAAATTATAACATAATTTGATGTTTAATAGGCTGTTCCTTAATCCCTCCTTATTACCCAACATTTTTGCTTATCCAATGTGCTGCTGGCCCGTTTATGTTGGATAAGTGAGACTCTACTGTAATCTGTTACAAGGGATGGTATTATCTGTAATTTGCAACTACAAGAGAAGGGGGAAAGGACAAAATGAAAGATCTTGTTAGCTAAAAAAGCGATGTTTTCTATTAATTTATCTTTTTACATGCAATAAAAACATCAACTCATTATTTTTTCTTGTTACTAGTGAGGAACATATGGGAGCATTTTGATAATTTCTCAACAGATACATTTTTAAAGTGAAATATCAGCCAAAATGTTTGGATAGTATAAGGAAGGGTTAACACCCGATGGTGTTTGTTTTGCTGTCTGTGCCCCTGTTCAGAAGATTCACCTCACTTTCTGCCCCAGTGATAATTGGATTATGAAAAATTTGGCTGGTTGGGGAAACAAGGATTGGTGAGAAAGCCTCGGTGGAGACACCTTTTCTTCATTATAACTCTTTCATGAAGTGAACTTCCCTTCCTAGGGCTACATTTCTCTCACTTCCTGTTGTCTCACTCCTGTTCTTAACAATGAGTTATTTTGAAGTCTGATGTTTATAACTCAGGGACTGCCTGTACATATTTTTCTTGCAATGATAAAGGTATCAAGTTGTTTTGGGGAAAGGGTCTTGCACTGACTAACAGAACAAACCACTTTTTAAAAACACATTTTTCCAGGCATGGCTTCTGAGTTCTTATATATACTGCAAGAGGGGATATGAAAATATAAAGCTGGGATCATGTTAGCTCTGCTGTCAAATTTATGGTTAAAGTGATGGAAGTGACAAAATTTAAAGAACAGCCTGAGAGCGGGGCTGTACAATTTGCACTGTACCCATCCCTGCTCTAAAGAATTACCTTTTAGCTTCATGGGTTTCGAGGTGGTAAATGAAATCGTTAGAATCACTATGAAGAAGTTGCCAGAATACTAAATGATGGGCTAACTGTCATTGTTTGTCTGGATGGACTCTATTATAAGTCTTTAAACTAGAAAGGTGACCAGTAATCCCATTAATTGTGACAGGTAAGTCAATGAGCAAGCCAGTTAAAGAGAAACGGATGTGGATAATAAATCCTGAAAGATGTTTGCCAGAGTTTTCATTCTTATCAACCACCCCCACTCAATTATTAGTTCTTCAGATAATTGCAGCAATTTTTAAACTAAGTGCATCATGGACATGATTTACTTTGATTGCATCATGGTCAATATTATTGATTGTTTTGGGGCAACTAGTCCAGCTATTCTGACTCTAATCAATAGCTTTCAAAGCAAAAAACAAAACAAAACAAAACAAAACTCTATCTCATGTGTGATATGTTGTAATTTAGCCTATTGGACTGATATAGGTTTATTAAAAATGTTTAGGAAGATTCAACACAATTTATAATTAATATGAGGACTTGCTGGTGATGTGGTTTTTTACTTTCCAACATGAAGAGAAAGAAGTCTTCCTTTGTTAGTTGTGCTGAATATTTCTCTTTTAGTGAGGTTCTGATCCATTAAACCTACCTGAGATTTGTGGGCTCCAAGTTAAATTTTTTTTTACCATACTGTGTAGGGTATGTTGAATTCACTTTGGAACCATTTCAGACATTAGATTACTCCCTCCCCACTGCACAAGTCTGACATGAATAACAAAGTGTCTTAGGAATGTTGCCCCTAATGATAAAAAGCCACAGGTTACTATTGTAAAGATATTGTAAATTCTGAACCTAACATGTAGTTGTGACCTCATAGAGTCCCTTTGGGGAGAGAGGACAGTCTAGAAATAAATTATTATTATTATTATTATTATTATTATTATTATTATTATTATTATTATTATATTATAGAGGGTCCTTTCACAGGTTACAATGAATATTTGTAGTAGTAGAACAGGCTCAAATGTGCAATCTCAAGTCCCAAGCTCAATTCAACATGTTTAGTTGAATGTCTACAAAGAAACTAATGGCATACAATACAAGTTGCTCTTCTGTTGACATCCCTCTGTGAGAACTTCATGATGGTATGCCTCCCAAACTCAGTAAGAAGATCTAGCCAGTCCATACTCCAGGAAATAATGCCCAGCTGCTCACTGGAGGTAAGGATATTAGAGGCAAAGATGAAGTACTTTGGCCACATAATGAGAAGATAGGAAAGCTTGGAGAAGAGAATGATGCTGGGGAAAATGAAAGGAAAAAGGAAGAGGGGCCGACAAAGGGCAAGATGGATGAATGGTATCCTTGAACTGACTGGCTTGACCTTGAAGGAGCTGGGGGTGGCGATGGATGACAGGAAGCTCTGCTGTGGGCTGGTCCATAAGGTTACGAAGAGTAGGAAGCAACTGAACGAATAAACAACAACAAACCCACAACATTTTGTGCCTGAGGTGAAGAACCAGAAAGCAATTCCCCCTCCCCATATTTCATGTATAAAATCCATATAGACTGGTAACAAATTTGGATTATCAGTAATGGGGTGGTAGTAAATGCTACAAGATCCTCAATATCTAGAGGACTTATGTTGTTGCTGATTTCACATACATTACACCCCCAATTGCGATCTATAGGGAATGTCTTTCTCATGGTCCTGCCATCATCACAGACTTGCTTGGTGAAGACATGAGACTCGAGAGAAGGGCTGCTCCCATCCTTTGAAACTTTCTTCCATTGGAGGTTAGGCTGTCATCCTCCCCCCTATTTTCCTTCTGCTGGCAGGCAAAGACATTTCTATTCAAACAGGCTTTTAATATGTAATTATTTTTAGGGAGGAAATTGGCATGTGTCCTCAGTTTTTTATACTTTTCATAAAAGCCAAAGGATTTAGTATAGTGTTAGTATTCACTGCAAACAACCTTATTTCATCAGGAACATTTGCTTAGGAAAGCTGTCATGACAGTCCAAAATGTAGAATATTTTCAAAAATTGTTATATAGCAATATATATTGATTTTTGTCCTTTAGCTCTCTCCTTATCTCCTAGGGCTTCTTAAAAGGGAAAATTTGACTGTGCAGTGGGATGTGATTTTACTTCATGCAGTGTTTGCTGCTACAACACACTGTGTACTTTCCTTTTGTGTACACACCTTGCAGCTTAAAGTCAAATTCCATTATAGTCAGAATGGAAGAGGAATCCTCAGAACTGAGAATTTGACAGCATTAAGGTAGAAATATTATTGTCAGACTTCTCACTGAAAACACAAGGCATTTTAGCCCAACTTTATTATGCAGCAGAACCATCTGAAGGTGGGCCAATGACCACAGGAGGGGCCTAGAGCACTGATTCTTCCGCTGTGGGCCTGATCTCAAGTGGAGTCCTTTAACTCAATGTTGGGACCCCAAACATTTAAAAAGTTTTCTGAATGTCACCTAGGACTTCATCAGACAGACAGGAGGGAAGCAGGGGAAAGTGTAGGGAGTGATTCTCTTCTGACAGGGTCTGTCTTCAGGGATGGCCAGCCATCTCATGACCTTTTCCCATCTTCTTTTGGCTTTTCCTTGTTTCCCCCACTTTTTGGAAGGAGGGGTTGGAAGAATGAGTCTTCTCTCTCTGGTAGCATATTGGCAAGATGGAGTACCATGGGTGGCCACCAGAAGGCCACCCAGTGGGACTCCATTTTACCCAGTGGGCCTCCAGAAAATGGAGGAAACACGGGGGCAAATATCCATATGATAAGAGCCTTAGTGGCCATTTGAGACATTTGCAGGAATCCGATGTGCAGTGTTTACAGTGGACTCCACAGTAAGAAAACCTGTTTAGCAAGCCTTGCAAGTGCTGATTTTTATCAGTAAATGTTTTATTTTTATACCTATTTTATATAGCTAGATACCTGGGGTCGCATAAAAATTTATTGGGCCAAAAGGGATTGTGAGTGGAAAAGTTTAAGAAGCCCTGAACTATAGCACTCTAAGAACCACTGCTGACACATACCCCTTCTTTAGTTTTCTTGCAGAATTGGCACCTGAAACAGTCATTTTGGTTTGCTACACTGATGATGCCAACCAATGCTGTTTTCATGAAATGGAAACAAATGGGAATGCAATTCAGCTGGAAGCTACTTTGATATTAGGGAAATGAACCACAACCTTTGCATTTCTCCCATTTTGCTTAAGTCTGCTTTGCTATCCCAGTGTTGTTCAGATAAAATAGCCTGATAGCTGATTTGTGTATTGATGCCCTTTAACTTTAAATTGATTTAATGCATGTGTAACTGGTAAGACATATACAATCTTTTTACAGAGAATGCGAAATTGTTAATCCCCTTCCCTTGCAAAATGTTATCCTCCTCCCCCAAGTCTATAATGTTTTGTCTGTGTAGAAAATCTAGCAGGCTTAAGTGTTTTCTTCCTTATTAAGTAGTCTTCTAAAATCTATAATTCTGTAAGACATTAAGTACTTGGCATTTATTTCTAAACAATTCAATTCCACAGGTCCCACTGAGAATTCAGCAGGGCACTCTTGCACTTGTGAGTTTTTGTTATCTGTAACTCTACATGAAAGGTGTTTGATTTGTTTGCTAATGGAACATGCCATAGGATAATGAAATCACCCACTAGTTTAAAAATGGCATCCTCCATTTTTTAAAACCAGAATAACTATACACATTGTATCCGTTACAGAGTTGTGCCTGCATGCCTCCCTTCCATTAAATCCAGAGAGAGATACTTCAATGGAACAGCAGCGTGTTGGATTTCACCCTTTCCTAAAGCCTTAGATACAACAAGCTATTTTAAACTCATGTTGTATATTAGATACCTGTTGGTAGTAAAGAAAAAATGACTTGTGCAAAAATGCCATTAGAAATAGAAGTACTTCATGTAGTGATATTTATGGAGGTATTCTTTGGCTTATTTGTTTAGGAAATTTATATTCTGCCCTTCCAAAGCAGAAGCAGTATGAAAAGGCAGCCCGTGTCATTTAAAAGTTTTCACACAAAATAACAACATGTCATTAAAATAAATTACAACAAAAAAAAACCCACTGCAGAAGTTAAAAATCAATCAAAAACCATGGAACTACTCGCTCAGAAGCCAAACCAGGCAATTTAAACACTAGTTTTTAGTATTTGCTAGGCAACATAAGACAGGAAGAGGCAGGGCTGGCCCTAAACATTTGCAGACTGAGGAAAAGCAGCTGAGAAGGTTTTTTTTTTTTTAAATCCTGCTCTGTCTCTCAGTTCCATGTATAATGTCAGTTAAGATATGAGCATTTGTGCACTGGAAAAAAAAGATAAGATTGGCAAAACACAGAGCTGAATCTTGAAGACACTGTCCTGTTGCCCATGTTGCAATGTTTGCCACAAATTTGATGGTAACAGGATAATATAGAAAGTACAAAATACCAGTGGGTCCTAGTAGCATTTTGTCCCTTGAGTACTGGAAATAGTCACCCCACTTTGTTTCTGGAAGGAAGATGGAATAGACCCTTTAAAATTGCTGTCCAGTGTTTACTAACTCCAAGAGTTCTTTTTGAGTTCACACTAAAATCTGGAGCAGATTCACTATCTCACTGAGACTCGACCCACCAGTGATACCACCTGAAACAAACAAACAACAGACAAAGAGACAGACAACTGTCCTAAATAAATTTCTGTTTCTAAGTTCTGAAAAGCCTATATTCAACAATAAAAAAATACTTTCTATATGTATTACTTTCTGCTTTGAAACATGAGGAAATAGCTAGTTAAGCAAGTCATTTCCTTCTCTCTTGGCGCTTGTTGCTAGGATGAAAGTTTCTTATTTTGTTATTGGTTGGCTATGATCTTGTTGCAATAGTAGCAGTGCTAGAAATTCAACCTGTGATTGCCATCCTTTACTTATTTACTTGTTTTAGATGGAAAATGTTTTATTTCTATACCTTTTCCAGATCTAATTTGTGATTTCCCCCTTAAAATGCATTTGTAGCATCAGTTTTCCTGTGCACTCCCTTAATTAAAAGCTTACTTCTTGCTGCTTTTACTTGTGAAATGATGGGGTCATAGCTTTAATGAAAGCAATGTTTAGTTGGCAAATAAAATGGAATACTAATTGGCAGTTCATATTCTATACATTGCTGTTTTCCAACAGGAATGTGATGGTTTGGAGGAGCAGAAGGTGCAATAGTTCTCTCTTTCGAAATATTCATCCATAGGTGGATAGAATTCTGTATTGTGTCAGTTTTTGTAAATGGTGCAAGGCAGGTGGAAGAGAGATGCACAGAGTAATTCATACACACCTCCATCTCCTATCATGCCTCTTGACACTTTCAGCATCCTCTCATATTATCCCTCGCTCTCACCATCTTGCGATCTCATCACACTCACCTAAAAAAGCATCCTAGGACTCTTTCACCGTGACTTCTGGACGGAGCCCCATGCTGGCCATCACACGGGGTGAAAGCGTTGCCAGAGGGCTACCCCACAAAACAGGACACTTCCCATGTTGTGCTGGCTCATCTGATGGGGAAGTGATGCTGAAGCCAGGCAAAGCTGGGCGTTTCACCTGGCCTTTGTGATGAGGCCCTTATGTTTCCTAGGGCTGGTGCGAGCTGCAAGAACACTTAGAAAGTTGCAACTTGCCCACTCAAGATAAAGTCTGATCATTTATCAGATGGCCATTTTTACTTACAGAGATGCTATCATTATAGTGGGAAAGGGACTAGTATGTTGTGTGTGTATATGTGTGTATGTGTGGAAGGAGGAAACAGGCTAGGCCGGATTCTCTGACACACCCACGAAACAGCGAAGGAATGGAGCCATATAAATGGAGCTTGTTCATTTGGGATCTGTGCTCTGGAAGGGAAGACAGTGTGCCATGTATGTTTGTCAAAGTCATATGCTTTGCTACAATGCATATTTTCTTAGCTTATCTTTTTTTCCAGGGCACAAATGCTCACATCTTAACTGACATAATGATGGGCACAACTATCAAACAAGTCATAGAAGGAAAAGGTCATTGCAACTATACAAGAAGAAGCAAATCACCGGGCTGGGACACATTGGCAGGGAAATGTGACTTGCAGTGTGCAGCTCCTTATGATTTCTTTCTAGTTTCAAGTTGTTATCTCCCATATTCCCTAGTCTCTGGACCTTAAAACATTTGCTGTTGCTCTGTTGTGACTGAAGATCGGGGTCAGTTTCAAATAAAACTCTCGGGCAGAGCAGTCGCTGCCAGAGAAACCTTTTAAAATCAAAACAATGAATTCTCAGAGAAAAATGGCAACAGGGGTTCTTAGCAGGGTGAAGAAGAGAAATGGATTTCAATGCCTGGGAATTCAAACTTCACAAAACGACTAAGGGGCACTTAGCAGTGCAAAAGTGAGATAAAAAGACAGAGATTTGGGATGGAGCCCAGCAGGCAATATTCAAGCATTGTTTACTAAATAGAAAAGCACAAATATAGCTGTACCTTTAGCAAACAATGGCTTTTTAAAAATTGTTCAGAAAAACTAGAATGTACGTGGGGTGGAATGGGGAGAAGATGGAGTGAGAAAGAGAATAATGATGTATCCAAACAATCACAGTAATGATGAGAATGATTCAGGCATTACTTTTCAAAAAGGTTTCCTGGGGCTATGAGAAAATAAGAGGCTTGTAACAAAGGCAATCCAAAAGACAATAGTAAATCAGAAATAATAATTATTTGCTTAAATGCAAATAGATGTATATTTTTAGCAGCTTGCCCTTCCTAGTTCTGTAATGCCAGTGTTGCTGATCCTCAGGCAAATGAAAAAACATTGTTCAGCTGGTTGAGTTAGCCAGGCTAGGTGTGCTCACATATTGTCATTCTGATCTCCAAAGGCAGTATGCTCTGGGGCGAGAGTGGGAAACTTTTGGTCTGTTGTACAGGAGTGAAGTACAGGAGCTGTGTGGGGTGCAAAAGACTATGTGCCAAGAACAGTCCGGTGGAAACAGATTGATAAGGTCACCTAGAGACTCTGTTCTTTGTCTGATCTGATCTGTCTTCTTTTTTACCTAGACTTAATGTTCACAGAATGACTTCACTTTCTTCCTCTGCCATAGCAATCTTCTCTCTTCCCCTCGGCATCCTAAATTTAACTGCCTATCTCTAGATTAAGTTCTTATCATAATAATTCTTTTTCTTTCTCTCTCCCCCCCCCCCCCTATTTAAATGACATTTGGTGCTTATTTCTAAGCACAGAGTCTTTCATGCATATCCAACACAGACCTTCAGATGTTTTGGACTTCAGTTCCCAGAAGCCCCAGGTCACTTCCAGACAGGAAAGAAGTACACGTCAACACAGGTTTAAAACACCCGGGTCAGGGCAGCCGTCTGTCCCCACACTGGCCTGAAAGCCTGCGTTTTTGGCACTGGGTGTCTAGATGCGCTCTCAGAACCTTCCGGGAGAACACCCAGACACCAGAAAATCGCTCCTCACTCCCCCTTCTCATGGCGTGTCATTTCAATGTACCAGGAGGACTCCAGCACCAGGTTAATGGCGGCCAGGTAAGTTATTTTCCTTTTAAGGGGTTTTAAAGGGATTTTGGGGAGGGGGGGGGGTTATAGCCCTCTGGGTTTTCCAGGATGAATCAGGACTACTGAGGGGCAGTCCATACAGGGCCCATACTGGATTATACCCGGATCTTTCAGGAAGACCTGGGTCTCATCCAGTACCTAATTAATTCAGGACAAAGCAGGGCTTTCCTGCTTTGTCCAGAATTAATATGCGTTTACCGGAGGCATTATTTGGACGACTCTGGTAAAAGCATGCAAGCTCATGCATTTTGGACTCAGTTTGGATAGGCTCCCAATCAGCATGGCTAATAAAAAAAGATCATGGAGGCTGCAGCATAAAAACATCTGTAGGGCCACATGTTCCTTGCATTCCAACACAAGTTGCTTTCTCACTTATCCATCTGACTGACAGGCATAACTACACATACATGTGCCTGTATGCTGTACTGTTATTGCCCATTTTGGTACTAATATAATATAATAATAAACATTTTTTAACCTGCCCTCTCTTCCCGAAAGGACTCAATATTTTTCTTATACAAGCATACTGTTGTGTTGCCTTGCACACTTAGTTCTTAGGGTCATATTAATTTTTCTGCATGGATTTGAGATTGTACAGCTTAGATTTAGGGCATTTTCACAATACACCATTATAGCACTATGATTTAACTTTACCTGCTACAGCAACATACTGCAAATTCCTGAGATAGGAGGTTTGTGGAGGGGTCTTCACAATTCTAAATATCTGAAAAATATTTACATGTACAGCTGAAAAAAGGTACATGTGAAGAGGTCCTTAGAATCCATTGAGGGTACAATTTATGACAGAGCCCTTCTCACAACGCAGAGGAACTTCCTGTCAGTGTCCGTCATGCTTCATTAGGGAAACATCTGAAACAATCCAAAAACAAGAAGGTGTGGGGGGGGGGGGGAAGAGAAGGCCAGAAATTGTCTTTTGGACTCAGGAACTGGGATATTACTGGAGAAAACACCCCAAACCACGTGGAATAGGAACTGTCAAATTTGTCCGGGTTGAATTGCTTCACTGACTGAGACTAAGGGATGGTCCCTTACCAAACACTGACATTTCACTCCCAAAATCCTGCTTGATGAGCCTGGCATGGTAATTTTTAAAAATCAGGTTTCCCCTCAAGTGGTGTCTGGTGTAAGATAAGCTGTTTGGGTCTATTTCAGAGCCTCTGGATTGAAAGGAAAAGTCAAGTTTCCCCTCAAGTGGGATCTGGTGTAAGAACAGCTGTTTGGTTTTACTCTCGAGTAGCAAAATCTGAGGGAAAAATCAGGTTTCCCTCAAGTGGTGTCATATTTAAAATCAGCTGCTTGGGTCTACTCTAAAGTAGCAGGATCAGTGGGGAAAATCAAGTATCCCATAAGCTCTTTCCCCAAAGTCTTTTCTTTTAAAAATAGAGTGGGTGGGGACTACACTGGTTCATGGGATACATCTGAAAATGAGTAACTGATGTGAAGAGGAATGAGAAATGAAAGGATGTCCTATATAATGCTATGGGACATAATGCTATGGTCATATGATGCTTCTCCCCCTCTCCCCCCTTGGGATAGGGTCCTCAATCTGATCTTGACCTCTAAGTAGGCTAGAACTTGAATGGGAGATTGTCAATGAATATTAGGTGCTGTAGGCAGTATTTCAGAGGAAGGAACTGGTAAAAGCACTTCTTGAATATGCCTTGCCTAAGAAATAGTCTCATAGAATCGTGGTACTATAATTGTGTAATGTCAAAGGGCTCCTTGACCTACCATCTCATTAGACGTCTGGCTATCCTCGGTCACCCTTTTCATGTGAGGAAGGCCCTGTAAAATAAATTGCAGTGAGATGAATTCTTCAGCATCCTGGTATTTCAACTGCACACTTGCAAGGGCTCGATCGTTGTAGGATTGAATGCTGAATGTAGGACTGTATTCCGCTCATCCTGCTTTTTCTTTTGGGTAAGAAAAGAGAAGGCAATACTAAACACTGAGAATTTGGTTCTAGTTCCATGCCTTGGGCTTTAAGGCTGTTACCCAGCAAGCAAATGCAACTCAATGCACATAAATAAATAAATATAGTACAAGAGCACAACAGAGAGATAGTGGCCACATGATAAATAACATTCGTTTTTATCTAGCTTCCAGCACAGAGATAGAGAAACTCATAGACAGATGAGAAAACTGGCCTTTTCATTCACAGCTGGGCTAACATATGTTAAAATTGCAGCTATTGAAGATAATGACATTTCACTCTAAGTCTCTTTTCAGAGATAAGTATATTTGGAACTGAGGCTACACTTATGGCCAAACAGTTTAAACACTATTGTATTTTTAGTGGAGATTTTCTACATCTTTAAGTAATTCATTTTAGACAAAATGACTGAAATAAACCTTTGAGGATACTGTAGCCTCTGAGGTAGGTCTCATTTGACAATAAAGAACAGCACAGTTGGGCTGTACACAGTGTGCCATTTCTCAGCTTTCTTCCTTTGTTATAGCCTGTAGAAAGCAGGGACTGCAATCTGTCTATGTTGATCAATATTAAACGAGTAGGGCAAAATATCAAGGAGAAAATTATCTGAAATGATACTAAATTCCAGCAGTAACTGCAAAACTTTGGGTCTCAAAATGGCAGTATTATAACTAATAATTGCTACTTAGTTTTAAGTAATGAAGCAAGTCAGAAATATAGAATGTGCTACATTGCCTCCTAAATGGAGCTTACTATAATGGTACTTGAATGTTTGTACAATCTTTAATCTAAAACATTTTTCTTCTGCTCCTAGTCTTAGTACTTGAAATTTAAGCACCCCCCATCCCCAATACACTGCAAAGCAAGAAGTGAGAAAGGAAAATAAAAAGGGCAATTATATATTAATAACATAACCATAAAATATAAGTGATATCTGAGATTGTAGGAAGGTGTTGAGAGCATAGCGATGAATAGGAAGTCACAGAAGTTACCTTCTCATCTATCTTTCCTGCAGGTAAGGGCAGGATTAGTAGGAGAAATCTCCAAATATCCCCCTCCCCAAGCTGGAAGTATCATTTGTCATTGTTTACAAGGCCTTTGTCCTTCTGAAAACCCACATAGATCTGAAATGAAAAGAGCAATTTCTCTTTTTCAGAATGAGATTGACACATGGTCTCCAAGATAATGCAAGAAAACAAATCTCTTTTTTAGTATAGAGCAACTGAGAAAAGCACAGAGGTGAATGTTAATGTGCTTTACTGATGCCTCATAGGATTCTCTGATTTCCATCCAGAGAATGTGTTTAAATATGCATCTTTTGTTTCTGGGATTATTGTGATAATTTATTAGTTTGAAGGGTTGTGAATTTGCACTCATTAATAAGAGCAAATGTTAACCTTGAAATTTGAATGATAAAATAAATCCTTTGTGAAATAATTCTTGAGCACCAATGGAGCAGAAAGGATAAACTAACCCTAGCCCACATAATATAACTTTGCTTCTTCACTGTAACTATGGTGACAACAGAAAAATTAATCCTTCCTATGACCAGCACTGGACCAAGAGGACATACTCTCTGCCATACACAAGGTGTCTGGACAGCCTGTCGAATCTTTCCTCAGTACTTGGGATAGTACAGTATCCTTCATCATGCCTGAGAGTAACAGGCTGAAGGCAAGTCTTAGGAATCTGTGAACTACCTACAGCTCTGTTCTCCATGAGATAGGCCATAAAAACAAATAACCCGTGAGTCAGCATCTATGGGCTGTTTTCTTTCCTTTTTTCTTAGTTCTGTCTCTGGCCCTCGCCTAGAAAAACAGGAAACTCCCATTTGGATGTCTCGATAGTGAAGGTTGGGTTGTTGAGCTGAAAGTTGCTGGTTCGAATCCAACCCAGGGAAAGCGCGGATGAGCTCCCTCTATCAGCTCCAGCTCCATGTGGGGAATTGATAGACACCTCCCATAAGGATGGTAAAAACATCAAAGCATCCAGGTGTCACCTGGGCAATGTCCTTGCAGATAGCCAATTCTCTCATACCAGAAGTGACTTGCAGTTTTTCAGGTAGCTCCTGACATGAAAAAAAAAACACTTAAATATGACCAATCCAGAAACATATACATGTTATTCAGTTTTGCAATAAAAATTTAAAGCAAGCAGAGATTAGCAGTATCCAGGGCCATAGCCAGAAAATTTTTTTGGGTTTTTTTTAAATTTCGGGGGGGGGGAGGGTTGAACCCCTAGCACCCCCCACCCCCGCTACAAACCTGTCAATATCTGCTTGAGATAGTGCCTGGAGGGACTCTTAATGTTTTGCGTCTCATAGATTTAGCATGGGGATTTGGTTAATCAGTTAAAATTCATGAGTAAACCAGTTTTTTTTAATAACCTGAAAAATTTCGGGGGGGGGGTTGAACCCCCTAACCCCCCCCCCCCCCTCTCACTACAGGCCTGGCAGTATCAATCAACATTACAATGGAGTTTGCACACTTCCTCACTTTGTGTTTATGTGCGTGCACATGCCTGCAACACCTAGCAGGTTTTTTGGTTTACAAAAATGGCTAAATAAATATATCCCTTTGCTTATAGATGGAACACTGCATTACTATTACTGAAAAACTGCTGGTTGGGTGGAGGCTATTATCCAAAGATCAAATTGTGTGTGTGTCATAAATTCATTGACCATGTGAAAAGACCCTAGAATCCAAGTCATATAAAAACAAGAGTTTAGAAAAGTTACCTTTTTGGACTTCAACTCCCGTAATGCCTCAGCCAGCAAGACGATTAAGAACATATAAAAAAACCAAAGGCACACCGAGGCCAATCAGTTGCCCACGAGGAATCCAGAAACAGAAAAGGAATGCAACTTCACTTGCTGTCTCTTCCTTTCCAGAAACAAACACCTAGGGGAATGTTGTCTCTGATATTAGAAGTGAACTATTATTTGAGATGGCTACTTCTAGTAGCCATCTCAAATAATAGCAATTAATCCATGATAAATATATCTAATTTGATTTCAAAGCCAGTCAAGTTAGAATTCATAACTACGTGTTGTGGCAATGAATTCAGCTGTGTGCTCTGTGAAGAAGTCTTCTTTTATCTATGTTGAATCTCTTACCATTCAGTTTCAATGGGTGACCTTGGATTCTAGTAGTATGAAAGGAAGATAAAAGCTTTCCCTTGTCTATTTTGTCCATACTACAGAATATTTTATACATTTCTATGCCATGCCTCCTTCAATTACCTTTTTGAGTGAAACCACTCTAAACATTATAACCTCTTCTCACAGAAATGTTTGTCCAGTTGCTTGGTCACTTTGATATCCTGCTCAACATCTTTTCTGGCTCTGATATGGCTGGATTCCCATTGGTTTGTTTTATTAGAGTAGACCCATTCAATTTGTTGGATAGTGAGTCAACACATAGGTAAATCTAACTGATTCAATTGCAGTACCCTAGTCAAGATGAACAATAAAATTCAGGCCCCTATCTTCAAGGTGTGATGATCAAACATTGACTTAATATTCTAAGTGTGGTCAAAGAATCACAGAGTTGGAAGAGAGATCACAAAGGTCATTCAGTCCAACCCCCTGTCAAGCAGGAACAGTCAATCAAAGCACTCCCACTGGATCCAGTCTCCTCCAGAGAAGGAGACTTCACCACACCCAGAGGCAGCATATCCCACTGTTGAACAGCTCTAACCATCAGGAAATCCTTCCTAATGTTTATGTAGAATTGCTTTTCCTACATTTTGAATCAATTGCTCTGTGCCCTATTCTTTAGAGCAGCAGAAAACAAGCTCGTCCTCAATATGACATCCTTTCAAATATTTGCTCAACTTTCCTTGCTCAACTTTCTCTTCTTCAAATTAAAACATACCCTAAGATATTCCTCATAGGATCTGGCTTCCAGGCCTTTGATTATTTTTGTCATACCATAGATTTTTTATAATGATTGTATGTTATTGGCATGTTTATTTTAGTTTATTTTTAAGTTGTACTTAATATGGGATTTGCCTTTTTCATAATGGTCACACAGGATCAATATGAGCAAAACCCCAAGAACTTGTTCTTAATAAACCACTGTCATATCATTAAAGAGTTCTCTAAGGAGCTTCAAGAGTTGTCTCATAATAATAGCAATCCAGGCACCAGGTGAAGAATTTCAACATGGAGCTTTTACAATCCAAGCAGCCTTGTAACATCATAGTCAGAAAACAGGAAGATGGTTGGGTGGAGGAGGTTACTTCTTTGTTTTCAGTTTTGTTTTAAAAAGTCAGTAAAGTGGAAAGGGGTAGAAACAATGCCACTATGAAAGTCCATATTTGTGTATAATCAACTCCCCTGGAAACTTGCAATACAGTATTTCCTTTGAAATTTGCGGTAGAGTTTCTTTCCGATCCACATTAAGCATGTTATTCAGTATGAAGGATTTATGTCTATGTGTTGTGCTGCTTTACTGAGAGCTGGCAAACTTTAATTCTTGATTTCTTCAGATGAAGGGCAAATTGTGGGAAAGAGACAGAAATGAGGCGGGAGTTGATAGGCTGAAAGGATGGCAAATCCAAGATATAAGATATCTCCTTTCCCGGAAAAAAAGAGATTAAATAAACCTAGATTTCTCTATCAATTTGCAAAACCAAGCCATTCAATTCTAAACGTAACTGCAAAAGTGTGAAAAGTTATTTACAGGTCTGTAGCCATTTTAGCCATCTTTGATTCCATCAATTTGTTTCACATTCTCTGTTGTCATTGCTCATTTCTCATTAATTTCCAAGGACTCTTTCTTGCTTTAAGAGAGAGCATTTCAATAGCTTGTTTGTCCTCCAGGATACTTCCCAGTGACAACAGTAATAGTCTGACAATCTTCTGTTTATTTTATCTTGTGTAAACCCCTTCCCTGAAATGGGGTGGGCAGAGGGAAGAGAAAAAGTCTAAAAAATGGTCTGCTGAGCCTTCTATCTAATACAGTGTGGTCCAACCTGTGGCCCACAGGCCACATGCAGTCTACCAATTTCTGTTGGCCCTTGCCCTTCTTACTGGAAAATATTTTAATTATGAAATTAAATATAAATATTTTAATTATGTAATTCAATATTAATTATGTAATTCATTTTCTTTCTGGAATGTCTCTGGCCCTCACATTCCTATACTAAAGTTTGATTGGCTCTCGGGTAACTAAAGGTTGGACCACACTGATCTAATAAGCTACATTGGAGTATGACTATAAAAAATAAATAAACAAATGCATTAGTGTTTCGATTTGAATTCAGGAACCTGCCATTACTATGCAGCAATGTTTTAGTCATCGACAATTTCTAGGTACTGGTAGTGAGATAGAAGGCAAGTTTTTTCAATGAATAATTTTGAGACAGCCATCCAATAGCCTGCATTATAGTTGAGTCTAAATGAGTTTCCATGTTAAGATCTATTTTGCTCTTTAAACAACATTCCAATTATTGTTTTTTTTGTATCAAGACATGCTATAAATGTGTTTTTTCTTTTCTTTAAAAATATATGTCAAAATAAAAGATGCACAAATGTCATAAATGTCTGTACTGAGTGACCAGAATAATATTTTAAATAGACACTTGGAATGTGCTATATGACTTATATGCTGTGTGATACTGTGTTATAATGATTCAGCATCCAGGTACATAATGTGTCAATCCAGTTACAGATAGGATTTGAAGTAGTTTATCTGTGCAGATAACACAGGGCATCTTTCTTATAATCTTAACAGTCCAGGGCGTCTCATGGAGCCAGCGCTCCAAGCAGTCTGTAGTCTTAGGCATCTCTCTTGTTTTAAAGAAGTCTGAGGTCTAAAAAGAAGTCTAAGATCTCAGCAGTCCCAAATCTGATCATGTGGTCTGCAGCCCCTCCCACAACCGTAAGAAACACAGAATAAAGGGAAAACTGCATACCAAAACATACATATAGAATACAGTAAGCAAACAGAATCATATTCAAACAATTTACTAGTGGTGGCTTGAAGAAGGTTGCTATTTCCAACAAAAATGGCATTCTGTCATTATTACAGTTATATTTAATTGTTCTAAAGTTTAGGGCAGGTATGCCATCTAGTTGGGCATTTTGAGTTATTTTTCACTTTCTTGGGTCCTTTTCCCTGCTTGTACAATGCTATGAGATGAATAATGTGGGTTGATCTATGGGAAAGTGGCATGTGGGGAAAGCATTGCCCCGAGGAACAGACTTCTGGTTGTGTATCTGAAAAATTGAATTTAGAACTGAACTATAAGTACAAAAATGCATATCTCTTCTAAATTTAAACTGTCTGCCTGCCTGCCTACTTAATTTCATAATGTAAACTTCTTATTTTTGCTGTGAAAGTTTGCCATGTGGCTTAGACCCAAGGCATTTAGAGGACCACCTATTCTGAAATGAATGTAGAGATCATATTCAGAGGTCCTTCTCTAGGTGCCTCATAGCTTTCTAAGGTCTGGACTAACTTCTGGAAGGAATGGAATAAACCAAGTCGTTGCCTCCCCATCATCTCACCTTTCCACCATTCCCGACTTACGCACGAGGGAGAAGATAATCCAAAAAATAGCTAAATCTGTGCAATTCAGTATGCAGAGGTAAAAATGATGTGGATAACGTCCTAATTAAATTGGTAATTCGGTCCAAGTAAAGGAAGAAGAATCGCTCATCCTAGGCATTTATCATGCAAGTGTGTGTATGGGGCAGGGGAGAAAGAAAATGCTTCATCTGAAACCTCCGCTTCGGTGTTGGGATTTTCACTTACAAGAAAGTAATAAACAGTCTTTCTTCCCATAAACAAATGATTTAAAAAAGCTTCCTCTCCCTAATAGCATGAGACTTGGTTTTATTTGCACTGTTACATCTGCTAATAGAACCACAAGCATTACTTTGTCTGTAATGGATGTTTTTCTTCTCATACAAAGTGGCTGTAGAATGGCCTGATTATAAGGATGGTATAAACTAACTGCCAAAAAACAAAAACAAAAAAAACCCTGGCCGCCATAGCAACCTCTGGATTTCATCTAGTTTCAGAAGAGTGGAATTGTAGTGATGTGCAGCTCTTTGGCATCCAGTCTTTAAATATTTGTTCTGCTGTGTATATTTGTGAAGCTGTCTTATTATCCCAGCAGGATCAGTCTAGCATGATTTTTATGGCATTACTTTGAGAGCAGCTATTGATTTGCCAGGCCTTTCCATGTAGTCACTTCCAGACACATGTTCACTGCTGGCCTCTGGCATGAGTTGGGTCAGGTGTCTTGCGTCATCATGGATGGATGAAACTTCCCTTTACCCAGGCCATGGGCTGCTGGTGTATTTGTTGTTTTTAACATTTTAGGAATGAAGAGACAAGAAAGCCCTGTTTTAGATTATTCCCTCCTCATGTAGTTCTAGTAGAAATGTAAAAAGACACTGGTGTGTTGAAAAGGAAGATTAGGATTAGTTAGTGGTCTGGTGATCTCTTGAGCTGGTATATTTTGTGAATATATAGATTTAATCACAAAAATGGACAGAACTAAAGGTTTTACCTTGAGGCAGTGCTGGAGAACCTGTTGCCTTCTAACTTATATCACTTTTGACCACTCGCTATGCTTGATGCTTATAATGAGAATTGGAAGCCAACAACCCTGTTCTTTGGGTGAGATCATTTGGATTAAGAGATAACACAATGTTTGAACCACATTTCAGTTGCCTGTGCCATTGTTTTGAAGGAAGAAATATTACATTGGTTAGAGTCGGAATGGGACCCCTGCAACCTTCTGGATGTTGCTGAACTGTGATCCCAGCATATTTAGCCTGCACAACTAAAGGTGAAGAATTCTGGAGGGTTCAGTCTAATAATATCTGGAGACCTGATTGCTTCCTGTCCCTGGGTTAGAGGATCCACAGAAAGAGAATTAGGACCACCCTGAAAAGTCTGAAGCTAAGAAAAATAGAAGAAACGCAGGAGAAGAACAAGAGAAGGCAGGAAAAGGCATCTCAGATGTACTGCAGACAGATGGAGATAAGAAGTCAGATACCTAGCAGAAAGCAAACTAATATGTTTTCAATTTGATTATAGTGCAGATGAGGTAAAACAGATCATTCTTTGATTAATACATCTGAAACATATTATACCCTCAGAAGTAATTTTACACTCAAGGGGCACAGCTTCTTTAGTGGAAGTCAAGAGTAAATGAGAAAGTGATAAATTTATAACTGCTGGCAGAAAGTTATGAATCTGGGGAACTCTTACTTTCCAATGGTACCATCAGTTAGCACAGCCACTTTTTTCCCCTCCTGGGGGCCTTTCATAGGCAGTCTGTTGCCTTTTCTAGTACTTGAATCTTTCTTCAGCTGACATCAGGGCATCATTCTTCACCATACTTGAAGTCTTGCTTTAGGGGCAGAGCAGGGTGTGTGGTATTGAGCAATTTTCACTAACTTTTTGCTGCTGCTTCCCAACATTTGTTGCCTCACTACAGCAGGACTAATGCTTCCCCCAAAAATACAGCACAATGCAATATAATGCAATGCAACAAATCCCATGCTCTATATTTCCTTCCCCACCTTCCTTTTTGCACTCTGTGGACTGATGGCACCTGCAGCAGTATCCCAAGACAAGTATTACAAATTTCTATAAAATGGGGATATGCCAAAATGGCACCTGGACATATGCATATGGAGTTTAGTACATCATTGACATCTCAGTAGTTATGGTGATATCAGCATTACAAATACTGCTGATATAACCATAGAGAGGACTTTCCCTGAGTCCTTAATGTAGTGGTTCTCAACCTGTGGGTCCCCAGATGTTTTGGCCTTCAACCCCTATAAATCCTAACAGCCGGTAAATTGTCTGGGATTTCGGGAAGTTGTAGGCCAAAACACCTGGAGACCCACAGGTTGAGAACCACTGCCTTAATGCATACAAATACTAGTTTGGCTGCAACATATAAGATAGACATTTTGGTGACTACAGCCTGTGGAATCAAGGAAGAAGGTAGATTTATGTGAAGGATGGGAGAGTTCAAATGCAACTATTTTTTTGTGACGACTTGTTCTTCCCAAGAGGGAGAACAAATTGTTTGTTTGATAAAGAAGATAATCAGCCCTATGCCAAATAGATAAGCATGCTATAGTATACTTATCTATCTGGATTCAAAATTAGTCCCAAAACCAAAGTTGGCCCAAGAGGGTTTTTTACTATTTGAGGTGAAGGACAAGACGGTATCCGTTCCATGTTCAGAACCCAATTTCTGCATCAGTGAGAGGCTACATTCTTCATTAGACACAAGGGCAGCAGACCAGGCGGAACCAAGCAGGTGACATGATATACTCAGCTCTGTCTTTCTACACTGTTCATTACTTAAACAACAATTAAAAGGCAATATGAAATAACTTTCATAACAACGGCAGATTGCCAGCACTCCCTGACTTCAACTTTTACCTTCTGAGGTGACCATGTCACTTCACCTAATTTGAGGAAGGCAGGGATGATTGCAGCTCAGAAGAAAGGTAACTAACTATAACATAAATAAAAGCTTGAGACAGAAAGGAGTGCCACAGAACTATGAAGAAATAGCAAAATCCCATTTAAAGGCAGAATCAGTTGCAGACTTAAGGAATAATTGCATTAAATATTGGATGCTAAAAGCAAGTATCATAGAGGCATTGAGTTATGTGAATGAAAGAACTCAAGAATCTATTTATTGATCAGGCATTTTTGCTCTGGTTGAAATTTTAGTGCAGTCAAATACAAAAGGACAGAGGTTCAGAAATAAAAACCAAAGTGTGAACTCACAAAATTCTGAAAATACCTTTGTAGAAGTTAGAAAAAGACCTAGTTGATTTTAAGGTTCAGATTCCTTCTGGTTGATTATTATGCAAAAAGCACCAAAGTTTGTTTGAAGGCATCACAAGTAAGTCAGCAATCAAATGCTGCTAATCTATACATGCAAGTCATGGCATATGAGAAGGGAGAGTGATTGACAAAGCTCCTCAGTTGTGCTCCAGAGACTTCAGAGTGTTGACAAAGGAATGGGGCTTTGTTCATACTTCATTAGGAGGCAATGAATAGGAAATCTGTTAGATACAGAAAATATTTTCTAAAGGAAAGGAGGAGGAGGAGTATGAATTGTGTGAATTGATGCAAGGAAGTATTGTATGATAGGATGCATGGAAAGAAGCTATTCTGGGAGTGACAGCAAATGTTTAAAGGCCTTAAGACTGCAGTCATCTGAAGATAAGTTGTGATATTTAAAGTTGGACAATGTTTATTCCATACTTCCTGTCTAAAAGATATCTGTGATTAGCATATTGATTTTTTGAGGGCTGGAGTACATGAGGTAAGAAATTTTCAAAATAATGTTTTTGGGATTTATTTATTTGTTTACTTATTTCATATTTTGATTTTCTCCCAAAACAGGATCCAAGGCAGTGTTTGATATTGATTACTTTCAAGTTTCTTCCAACTCATGGCAAACCGAAGATGACCCTGTCACTGATTTTACCTTGGTAGGATTTTTCAGATGGGAGTTGGTTTTTAGTTTTGCCCTTCTCTGAGGCTGAGAGCAAGACTTGTTCAAAGTCACTCAATGAGTTTTCTTGGCCGAGTGTGGTTTGCACCCTGGTCTCCAGACTCCCAGTCCAATGTTCAAACCACTACACCATGCTGGCTCTCTCAAGGCAAGACACAACATTTTAAAATCATAATGCAATTAATACAATGCATATTACAAAGTTTAAAAATAGAGCTTTAATTTGCAAGAAAACAAAAAGAAATCCAGTTAAAACATAAACATAATGTTAAAAATCCAACATACTCAAGTTAAATTAACTTCTGCACTGGCCATTTTTACAATTAAAAGCTTGAGTAAGTCAAAAGTTTTTGGGTTTCTTTGAAAAGAGAGGTGGCCAACCTGGCCTCATAATGGGGGGATCTGCATGGTCTTGGCAGTCACTCTGAAGGCTCTCCCTCAAGTTCTCACCAAGCATGTTTGTAATGGTTGTGGAGCCGAGAGAAAGCATTTCCCTGAAGATCTTAAAACTTGGATGATACTTGGAGATATGTTCTTTCATATTGTCAGTGGAGGTAGGGCTTTACAGGACATAAGCAGCACTTTGAATTGGGCACAAAAATGAACAAGTAAAGCTACTTATACAGAAGAATGATATGATCTCTGTAATCAGCCCCAGTCAACAGTTTAGTTTCAGTATTTTGGACCTGTGGTACTTTTGTGGAAAGAGAGTGTGCTTGTCTCTATGCCCTGTTCTCTTCAAATTCCTGAAGAGGGCTCCTGAAAAGGGTCTTAAAAGAACTCTGTTCAATGTCACATGCTAGCATCTGTGCATGTTTACAGAAACCTAATTTGTAGTCAAGAAAGCAATATTTATTGGGAGGCAGCTTGCTGCTTGAAGGGAATGAAAATCTGTCAGCTGTTTGTTCAAGGTTTCAACACAAAAAAGAACAGAGCCAGTTATTATTGTAGACATCCACGGACAATATGAAATCATTGTTAAAATATATATACTTTTGTTTGTGAAAGAAAAAAAGTTTAGCCTAATCTATGAAAAAGTTGTATCATTGGAAAGGAAACTTGTGGTTCTTCTGAATGTGATTAATATATATACAACACCAGCTTCTCTTTATGCCATTTCTTCCTTTCCAGAGCTTGTGAGTATATTGAAGCAGAGGTCATGTTTTCCTTTGTGTATGTTCTGGAGCTGGCTCATTGTAAGCTGAGCTGTTTAATAATAGATAATAAAAATGAATGAAGTTTCAAAGTGTGTACTACAAACATAGAAAAAATATAAGATATTAGATACATTTCATATATCTGCTTTATCTGAATTTCTGTCATAATCATGTCCATCATCCCTTGAGTATTCTATGAACATGAACACAAGTATCTCAGTTCTCAAAATGAAAAGAGCAACAGTGGCACATAAAAAGGACTGTACTGCTGTAGCTGAGTGGCATTCAGCAGTCCTATACACACTTGCTTGGAAGTGGAGGGGGAAAGAGCCAACAAGGCATCACATGGACAGCTGTGAGCCCCTCAGCCTTGGAGCTTACTGGGACAATACAGACACAGAACTCTTCCTGGAGAGTGTAACTCTTCCAATGGTTATTGAGATTTTTCCCATGGAAAACCATCTCCACAATATGGTTCTCACATGTGGATTGGGGAAGAATTCTGTAAGAAGGGCAATTATTCCTTAAAACTAATGGCGAATTGAGGATTAAGCTTGTTTTCTCAATAGTGATTTTCCCTTGCATATGCCACATTAATATTATAAGATAAATATTTATCTGGGAAATGGTGAAATATTTAATTAACCTCCCAAGTCTCATAGGGCACAGTTGGACTTGATTATGGGTACATCTGTGTAAGACTAGGCTGCACATGCCATAACATATTGTTGTCATAACTCAAGACAAGGAGTCTTCAGATGTGGATCTCTTCGTGGTTGATTATTCACTCTCCAAATTTTCCTGAATGGAAACAGGATCTGCATCTAATTCCCAGATCATAGAGGTGGAAACTCAGTCACCAGACTCTGGAGACAGGATTGCAGATTGCAAATGTGTCTGAGAATCCTCCCAAGAAGTCTCCACAACATGGAACTCTACTTCCTAAAAGAATCCAGTGGAACTAGTCTGTCAACTAGGTAGGTACAACATGAGGAGCTCTACCTCACTTTAACACTGAAGCAATTTCTTTTGTCTTAGCTCAGTGGTTCACAAACTTCATTTTTCCAGATGTTTTTCACTTCAGTGCCCAGAATTCCCGACTATTTGCCATGCTGGCTGAGGTTTCTGGGAGTCAAAGTCTAAAACATCTGAGGATCAGTTTAGGAATCTGTCTTAGCTGAAAGATTGCTAACAGTATTCCGTAGTCTACTGAATTCTGAATAACTGTTGGGGGCCTTGTCCAGGGTCCTGAAATAGGTTTTTTAAACCATATGTTGAAAGTGTCCTTCTAACTCTTGATATTTGGGAGTTTTGTTAATTGTCTTAAAAAATTTTCTTTTTTGAAAAGATAGACTTCAAAATTCAACTAAACAAAACAGATATGTCTTTCTCTTATGTAATATGATACTCTTCGTCTAGCCATTTGGAAGCCTAGAAGTCAGTTCAAAGCTCAGCATTTCTGTACTCATCTTCATTTGTCTTTCTTGTGTAATCTTTATGGTCTACTTTTTACTTCTTAGACTAAATAATTGGGCTACAATTCTGTTCATGCATGTGGAAATAAGTCTTCTGGACTGAAATGTTTTTAAATTGTGATAGATATGAAGTACTTTGCACCTCAGTGGATGCTATATAATTGATATGAATGTTATGCTATTCTAACATGTCTGTTAGAGTGAGTATTTGCATCAAACCAATGTGTCTTTCATTATCCAAACTTCATGCCATTGTACTTATAAAATCCTGGGTGATCATGCCCAGTATTGATGCAAGTGAACAGACCCAAACATTTATTTTACAAAGTAATTTACAAAGCAAAAAGAAAAGCAACCAGCTGTTAAATCCTACCTATTTTAAAGATGTCCATCTTTCCTTTCAAAGCTGTATTGTTTTCTGTTGAAGGGCTTTGCTGCCTGTGATTATGGAAATAAATTGGTAGTACAGTTTAGCCCAGTGGCCCATTACAGCTAGCTCTAGGTTCTTGGCTTTTATGAAAAACAGAGATTATAAATCATTTGCTTTGTCTGTTCAATGTTTTCCAGCAGCATTCTTCTCTCAGAGTTTCCGGGACAACTGGTCCAGTAGGACCCACTTGTTTTGCACGGACTTCTCAGAGAATGTTGTTCTCTGTCTTTTTCTTTAGTGGTCCCTCCAGAATTGCTAAATTTATGTAAGCAACTTTCAGCCACCTGACATTTTGATACCACCATTCTAAATGACTGCAATATAAATTAATTGTTGTACAATATAGATCCAAGCATATTGAATAAAAAGAGATTGAATTTAAAATAGAACAACATATTTTTATGTGTTGTAATTATTTTTTAAATGTTTTGCAGATGGATTTCGGTAAAATATAGTGATATATATTTATAACTCAGTAATGTTTATATAAATGAAATGAAAGGTGATGAATGCTATAGTATTACTATGATACCCATGCTTGTTTCAAGAGAATGCAAGGGCCATTTAGCATTGTGCATGGTACTGCATGGTACTTGGGCATGGTGTATAGTGTACCATGCAAGAGCATGTTAAAGCATTCTGGAAAGACAGCTATCCAAGCACTGTTTAAAGACAAAGGAGAATGAAGCATCATTTGAGGCATCTCAATTGATCAGCTATTGATTAGCTCTTATTAGCTGAAAGTTCTTCATGTCTAGGTGGAATCTCATTCCTAATGTCTGGAGCAGCAGAACAAACACATTGGCTTCATCTTCTTGCACCGTGTTTAAAATCTCTTCAGGCGTTTCACATGTTCTCAGTGTAACACTAAAATCTCTGAAGTAAACTAACCTACCTGCACAAATAGATCACAAATAATGTTCTACAAACTAAAATCTAGAATCACCTTCTTATTGCTATAGTAATTTCTCATTTAAATATCAAAAATATTAAATATCATCCTTGCTGTAGTATTTCTGTTTTCACATATGATGTGAAAGCTGGACAATGAAGAAAGCTGCCAGGAACATTAACACTAACATAATCACTGTGCTGGAACAAAGGTATGAGGATAGTTTGGACTTCCAAAAAGATAAATATGTGTGCACTAGAGAAAATCAAGCCTGAAGTCAAATAAGCAAAGAAAGCTTAACTGAAGTTATTGTACTTTGGAGATGTCAGGAAACAACCCAATTTATTGGAAAAGAGAAATGCTTGATAAAATGGAAGGCAGTAGGAAAATAGGAAGAAGCAGATTGCAGTTGGAGCGACTCAATAAAGTGAGATTGGACAAAATGCAGCCCTTGATCACTATTTTGATAGAACCTGAAGATCCCATTAATTCCCCAGAGTCTCCCATTTAAAAGCTTCAGCATGAATTTCAGGCAATTTTTGCATGAAACGTGCAAAAAAAAAAATACTCCCATAAACATTCTAAAATCCTATGACAAATATCCTGGGTTTTTTTCCTGCAGCAATGCTCAAATTGGTGACTGGAAGAGATGCACTGCCACTTCATGTTACTATTTTGAGAAGGTCCACAAAGGTGCATGGGTGCATTAGGCTAGGAGTTGCATATTTTCCATGGATGTGAAATGGCATTGAGGGAAGGCACATAAAATATCCATTTACAGGTAACATCTTTCTTCAGTGCCAGATATTTTTCATGGTTACTGTGCCTATCATTTTTTTTAAATTCTGCCACCATTACTTGTACTGCCTATGCTGGTATAATGCACCCACAGATATGTTTAATCTTACCTTTTTGGGGTGTATTGTCTCAGTAACTTTAGAAGGAGGCTGGTATTGATTCATAGTCAGAAGCTGTAGGAGACACTTCCCTCTTTGGTGACAGGTGACACCTGCTTAGCTTTCAGTCCATTCCAGCCTGGCTCATGATCATTTAAATTCAACCTGAATTATGGCAGAGCCAAGGTGTTTATCTCAGTTATACACAGCCAAGGTAGCTGCCATATGGACTGATTTTCAGAAGGGTAGACACTTTAATCAGTGACAGCAAAAACAGCAGAAAGACCAGGAGCCCTTTAAAGACGAAAACATTGACTGTGATTGAAAACTTTCCACATTTCACTACAAAAGTGGAAGTAGTTTTGGTGAACAGAGCAGTCATAGGAACTTGAATGTTTACAGCTGGATATATGAAAATAAGTTTCTAGTCCTTATTACTGCAAGACAAAGACAGACAACATGGTAGTAATTCCAAAAGTGAAGTGTAACTGAAGTTTACTGTGTTTTCAAATCTCAGCTGTCCCATGCCAATCTAATTATTCAGACAGACTGAATTAAAATAGTAATGTATCCCACGGCAGAAGTATACGTATATCTAGAATACATGTGGTAGCTCTCACCTCTCCAAGGATCCTGCCCACATCCTTAGGTTGTACGAATTGAAAAATATCCTCAAAACTGGACAAGCAGGCGCCAAAGATATATCCATTGGAACTGTTAAGTCGGAATGGATCTGAGAGACTATATGCATAGTGCTTTGCAAATTTTTCACAGCGGGCTGCTGAATGGTCAGGGATTTCTCCTTGAGGACCAGTATGTAATAGTTCTCAGAACTTGAAACAGTTCAACTGGACAGTTCCTTGCAGATACAATGGTGGGAGCAAGGAACAATTTCTCTGCTGCTTCCATTGCCATGGAGTAGGCTTTTAAATATGCTTTAGCCCATGCTCGGTCAGATTCAGTTCAAGTTCTCTGCCAATGATGCTCTAGTCTCCATCTCACTTGCTTCATCGCCACCAATGTCTTGGAAAACTATGTGGCTGGTTTGGCTCTTCTCTTTGAGAGGGGATGTTCAGGAGTGATTGTGTTCACCCACCCTGCCACCATCACCCTGTCAGCTAGAGCTTTGACAGAATTGCCTGCCAAAATGACAGGAAAATCCCCAAGAGCCTTCAGGAATTCATCCAGATCCATAAGCCTTCTGGGGCGGACCATCTTAATCTGTCTCCCACCCTTGCGGAGGTTTGAAGCCCAGCAAGGCTAAACTTGACCAAATAGTGATCGGCCCATGATAAAGGAACTGTGACCAGTTCCTCTACACCACCATCACTATCATCCCACACAGCGCAGAATACAAGGTCCAAAGTGGGTCCAGCAGCAAGGGTAGGGCAAGACACCACCTGGGACAGATCCATGGTTGTCATGGAGGCCATGAAGTCCGGAGCCACTCCTGACAGGGCAGCCTCAGCATGGATGTTGAACTCTCCTAGCACTATTAGCCATTGAGACTCCCACACCAACCCTGAGACCACTCTGGATAGCTCAGGAAGGGAGACTGTTGAGCAGCGGGGTGGGCAGCAGGGCTGTAGCCAAGGCAGGTTTAAGGGTTCACCCCCCCTTGAAATTTTTCAGGTTTTAAAAAAACCTGGTTTACTCTTGAATTTTTACTGATTAACCAAATACCCAGAGTGTCCACTGAAGTTTATCGATGGAGCAGGATTTCTAAATTATTTTGCATTATGGAACTACTCTTCATGATTCATTAAAAAAAGTTTCAACCCTCTCCCCCCAATTTCTTTTCAGTGTCCACTAAAGTTTATCTTTCTTGAGTGTCCACTGAAGTTTATCGATGGAGCCTGATTTCTAAATTATTTTGCATTATGGTACTATTTTTCATGATTTGCTAAAAAAAGGTTGTCCCCCCTGATTTTTTTTCTGGCTATGGCCCTGGTGGGCAGTACAACAACAAAATCCCACCTTTAGGTGAATACACTAAAATGCTGTTGACTGTGGGATGGGGAACTGGGTCAAAGGAATGGAATCATGATAGACCATTGCAACGGGCTTGGGCTGTGGTGCAGGCTGGAGAGCAGCTGCAATGAATCACTCTGTCCAGGAGGTCATGAGTTCGAGGCCCGCTCAGAGCCTATGTTTGTCTTGTCTTTGTTCTATGTTAAAAGGCATTGAATGTTTGCCTATATGTGTAATGTGATCTGCCCTGAGTCCCCTTCGGGGTGAGAAGGGTGGAATATAAATGCTGTAAATAAATAAATAAATAAATAAATAAATAAATAAACTCCACCTCACCACCCTGCCAGATCTCGCCTGCTGCTGCACAGAGAATCCTAGTGGGCAGAGCTGAGAGAGATTACCCCCCCCCCCCCCCCAGTCTCATCTAACCAGGTCTCTGTGATACAAACCAGGTCAGAATCAAGTCCTGGATGACAGTTGTTTTTCCATTTACTGACTTCAACAGCAACATTTTCAGCCAAGAGGGCCTGTCACCCTGGTTATCCAGGCTATGAGATATAGGAGACAGTTTGTGGGCACTAGCACTCTATTTTTGCTCCCCATTTTGTTGGTGCTGAACCTGTCTCTCCCTTCCGCATCTCTTCCTGCCCTGTATGACTCCAATAGCAGGCCCATGAGTGTGGGAACTCCCTCTCTCCTTAGAAAAGCACATCCTTGCTATATGGGGCAGGTCAACAGATAGCAAACAAAAACCTTATATCAGGCAAGCAGATGTTAAAAGCAAGGTAATGAACTTGAAGACGACCAAACAGAGGGTCAGGCCTTTGACCTCATACTGCCCCTGAAATGGCTCCCCCAAAGGGGTGAACTCCTTTGGTGTAGACCCTTTGGATATGGTCCCACCCCTACAGATGCTTTCCTTTTATCCTCCGACCTCTGCAGGCAGCAAGTGTTTCTACTGGACCCTTGCTTCAATCAGTCAGGGCCTTAGTCTGCAAAGGAGCTGAGGTCAAAGGCAGCTGCAAACAGCTCAAACAAATGCTGCAAGCTACTCACAGGATGCAAACCTGCAAGCAGCTCACTGCAACAAACACTGCCTTCTCCTTCTAGCTCCCTGCTTTAGCTATGTTTTACCCTTCAAAATCTCTTTCACACTAAAAATCTTCTGATCATGCATTGTCAGTCATCGTGTGAGTACACATTTGTTGCAATATAGGAACACAATGTCTAGAATTCTATGGATAAATCTCAACTAAAGTAGACCCATTGAATCAATTGTTGAATAAGGAGCCAGCCATAAATCAATCCTATACCTCAGTCTTGCTGCTCCTCATACTGGACTAGTCTGTGAATAGTTGTGCCATACAACTGTCTCTCTTTTTTCTTGCTCTAAGCAAACTTGTAATGATGAAGAAATGTGTTATTTCCCTTTAATTAACTTGTGGCAGTGGTAGATAGTAATTCAGATCCAATACTCGAAAAATAAATGTTCACTTCCTTGAAACTCCATTTTCTATGTTGCCTCCTGGGTATCAAAGCCATTAATGAATCCGACAACCTTTGTATGTGATGATTAACAGTTTTAGAAACAACATCCATTATCCCATCACTAAAAACACAACACAAACATGACTGTGCTCTTAGTATTTTGCTCTGCTCTCAGAAAAAGGGGATTTGAGCAATTTATAGCACCCTGTTGGTGGGCCATTTGAGCAGGGGATCTATTTGCTGAAAATGGTTCTTTTAGATATAATGTAGACTTTTTATTAAGTCCCCCCAAAATACATGTTTAAAAAGTATTCCAGCTTGACACATATCCACGAAACTAAATTTTTAAAAGGCACTGTAGCTCCACAAGTGCTCAATCGTTGTGAAAACTGCAAAAGTATCTGTAAGAGGAAAATGGGTACTTTAACATGTTATTATAGTTAGCACTTAAAATATATTTGAACTTTTTAAAAGGTCAATTATGCAGTGACTTGCAGCTGTACTGAATGAATTCAGGGAGTGTGTTCTTCTTCACCAGAGGAAGGTCACTAGAGGTTGGAGTTCACTCGAACTGGTTCCACTGTATAATGAATGAAGCCAGAGGGGAAGGTTTATTGTGCCAAGGATCTGCTTTGAAACGGCTTAACTCCCTGGAAACAAAGGCTGAAATCCCAGCAGGTATAGCGCACTGTTTGGAGGTAGATAAACGGATTTCTGGTGCAGGCCATTTCGATAGTGTGAGACCTTGAACAGAGAGGTGTATTTTACTCTTTCTGAACATCAGAAGAGACAGGAATTTGTCTTTGAAAGCTTGACCAAAGTTTCCCTTTTCCCTGATGTCGTGAGGTTCATATAAAGAGCTGTGGCAGTGCCCCTTAAACTTAGAGGTGGGCCGTGCTTCAGTAGGTCTGGTCATACTTATACCTGAATTTCTTTAGACAGCCTCAGGGGGGGAAATCCTTTTACAAAAATGCAGAAAGCTATCGGCAATTAAATACAATGCGTGCACTCTCTTCTCTGATTCCATGTCTACCGTATTTTTATATATTTGTGTAGAAAGTAGTACCTGAAGAACAACAATTTTCAAAGGATTTGCAGATTGTCTCACTGACACATGGGATATGTGGTAATGTCAGTAATAATTAGGGAGATCAGGGATGTCCTAAAAGACAGTAGATATATTTTAATACATAAACTTAATAATAAATAATAGATTAGGTGTTTTTGTTGTTATTTATTCGTTCAGTCACTTCCGACTCTTCGTGACCTCATGGTCTAGCCCATGTCAGAGCTTCCTGTCGGCCGTCACCACACCCACCTCCTTCAAGGTCAAGACAGTCACTTCAAGGATACCATCCATCCACCTTGCCCTTGGTCGGTCCCTCTTCCTTTTCCTTTCATTTTCCCCAGCATCATTATCTTCTCCAAGCTTTCCTATCTTCTCATTATGTGGCCATAGTAATTCATATCCTTCCCTCCAGTGAGCAGTTAGCCATTATTTCCTGGAGTATGGACTAGTTGGATCTTCTTGTGGTCCAAGGCACTCTCAGAATTTTCAGGAATCTGTATAACGACCAAGTAGCAACAGTAAGAACAGAACACGGAACAACAGACTGGTTCAAGATTGAGAAAGGAGTGTGGCAGGGATGTATACTCTCACCCTACCTATTCAACTTGTATGCAGAACACATCATGTGATGTGCGGGGCTTGAGGAATCCAAGGCTGGAGTTAAAATTGCTGGAAGATTAGGTGTAAAACAGATCAAATGACAGATGTTGTGAACGACAACCCAATAAGATGTTTGCAGGAGCCAAGTTGGAGGGAATTGATATGTGATCCAAATTTCCTTGCTTTTGGGGAGATAGCCCTACCATAACTTTTACTTTAAGAAGAATTTAGAAACATATTTCACGTGATTGGAATGGCAAAGCAGAGCCAAGGAATCAAAAGTCTATCCCAAGTTTTACGAAATGATTGTGGAATCTCTCATGATTCCAAAAACTCTGCTCATGAGAAAATGCTTTGGGGTTTTTAATCAGAGTATTTAAATTGCACACTACAAACGCATATCTGTCATTTGAAGATATCTCAGACTTCTTTTTTTCCTGTTGCATTTTAACATTCATCTCACTATGCCTTGCCTATAAAAAATTAGAAAGATGAAAGTTTGATGCATAAAAAGAATCTTAGGACATAACCGTTACCTTAGCAACCTTGTCATAGTCTTCAGTGGTCTATGCTCAGCTTCAAAGCCCTTCCTGCACTAAGGAGGCATTCGTAATGAGAGCTATCTGAAATTTGGAAATTGCTAATGAACTGCCAATTTATCTGATCAAAATCTCAGGAAGCTCTCCCCCCCCCCCCTCCAAAGAATTGCTAATGTCGAATTATAACAGCAAAACCTTTCTTTGGATGCAATCTTATTTCTTTGGTGTACAGCCAAAACCGAAATGATCACAACATTGCGACAATAAACTCACCCCGTTGTCTTTTTTCTGTGACCCTTATAAAAACCTAGCCATTAGCATAAACTTTGTAGCCTGTCTCTATGGTTGCAAATATCTCTTGTTTGGTTCTAACAGCCTCATTGCTTTTAGTATAAGTTCACTTTCAACTCCTGTCATAATTTTCAATCTCCTTGCTTGACTTGATTTTTCTTTTGTCCACTCACTCAAGTCACTTCTTTCTCTTTCACATACTAAACAAATTTGATATCCCTGTCATAATGATCCATCAACATTAGAAAGTCCATATTTTCTGAGCGCCAGCAGCAAAGTGGTGTTAAAATGAATGCACCAGCAATAGAAGCACAGATGTTCTGGAATGAAAACAACCACAACAATAGCAATAGATAACTTGAAGACCCAACTATTACAAGAACTGAAGAACTCAATTCAATTTTTATTCTGATATGCAGACCACCTTTATTTTCAGTGAGCATCGCATCATTTTCCTTACCGGAAAATCAGTAAATCATGTGAGACTGCGAATGACGCAAAAATAGCATCTAGTCAAACAACATTTTATGGACCACACTGCAGCTAGCAGCACAAAGATACACAAAGATGCTATGCCACGCAGCATTTGTAAAGTAATAGTTAACCACTCTGGCTTTTGGACACCCAGCAGAGGCAAATGGACACATCCAATTCAATCAGTTATTTAAAAAGACAAATTCAGATTAGAAGCTAATGAAATACTGACCAGGGGAATGAGATTTCAGTGGAAATGAATTCAAACAATAAACTAGAGGATGAAATTTCACTGAAAATGAAAACAGTCAAAAGAACATAGACATTTCTTTGGATTTTTATGAATTGCTAGTTGTTCTGAAAAACTTAACAAAACCAGAATAGTTGGAAGATATGCTAAGTTATTGCAGTGGCAATAGTTATTTTTGTAGTTTCATGTTCCCACACAACTTTAAAAATATTTAATATTTTAATAATAAGGGAATCTGCTGTGCCGTTGGAATGCATGACATGCCTTTATGAACTGTTCTGGGTGAGATCAGAGGTCTCCTTGATCCCATGTCCTGTTTTTAGTGGGCAATCAGATGCTTGTAGGAGGCCCACAGGCAGAATACGACTACAAAAACATGCTGCTTCAAAACTGGAGAAGAGATAGATATTATCTAATTAATTAACTGCTAATAAATTGAGGTTATAAATTAAGTTAGAGTTTGTCTAACAAAGGGGGAAAGTGTATTATTTTTATTTTTTAACCTTCATTTATTGCCTTACATTAAATTTTCAGCATTTGGATTTCAGTAATTTGTATATATTAGTTTTAGCCATGAGGTGGAGTTCAGGGATGGTTTAATTACTGAGACTGCTTGTTTCAAAAGATCTCAATAAAATTCACCTCCTTCAAACTGCCCTTGATTAAATGTGTTAGATTTACAGGGTCATAATGACTTGATCCTTGGCCAGCATCAAGATGTATGATTACTCTCCTTCCATTTTTCTACAAGCCTAATACTACTATTTTCTTTATGTAAGTTCATTAAAAATAATACTTCTCCCAGAAAAAATATGTTTAACAAAAGGTAAAACATTAACAAACACATACAACTAAATAAACTAAACATTTTTATTGCTATTAGATTACTAAACTATTAAACTGGTAGGATTAACGTGCATTACAGGTACTCTTTATTTGTAATATAGTGTACTTGTTTTCACTGTCCAGGCCACTGCCAGAAAATCCAGCACTGGGATTTTGCCCCTTCTCTTTTCTCTCCTGTTTGGATATTGTGACCTATGGGAAATTTTGTAATCTCCTCAACAAAAAAATACAGAAGTTGTTTTGTAAAAATCCAGCAGAGCTAGGCTGTGAGTAAACAACCATTGGAAAATGTCAAAACTACTGATTAATTAACATTCTCTCATTGAATTAATCAATAACTCAATTAGTAACTTAATCCTGTAATTAACTTCATGCTGAAGTTTCAAGTTAAATCAATTCCTTTATGTCAGTAGGCTTTTAAAACTTTCAAGTAAGTTGATCCGTTAGAAATTTGTTAGAAAATTTCCAACTTCATTGATGTTAATTGTTGCATTGCTACATGCTTTCAAGTGATTTCCAACTTATGATAAGGCAAATTATTGCAGGGCATTCTTGATTTGTTCGGAGAGGGCTTGCCTTTGCCTTTCTCTGAGTCTCAGAGAGTATGACTTACCCAGTGGGTGTCCATGGCTGAGCCAGGATTCCAAACTTGGTCTTCTGGGTCCCCAGTCCAACAAACCTCTCAGACCACTACATCATACTGGCTCACATAATTTTAGTTAGTTAATTCCCATCATTGACCTAACTGCATGGACATTCCCGAAGCAATCAGAAAATTGAGTAAGCCCAGAGTTACATTTATAGTAGCCTTATCATTCTTTTCGAACAATTGTTCCTTGATAATGGTTATTCACTATGCAATGGCAGTATTGTTGATCTACAATACCATCACAGCAGTATCATATACACTTCTTCATGCCACAACATAGAAATAGCAACTTCTGGCACTCCAAGTAACAGACATTTTGCCCTGCAGAGCATGAAGATATGTACAGAATCTTCCCAGTGGAGTGCTCTGCAGTTATAGCAGACATTGTGTTGTTGTTTATTCATTCAGTTGCTTCCGACTCTTTGTGATCTCCTGGACCAGCCCACGCCAGAGCTCCCTGTCAGCTGTCGACACCCCCAGTTCCTTCAAGGTCAAGCCAGTCACTTCAAGGATAGCAGGAACTAGACCTTCTGATTAACAGAAATGAGCATCTGTTATGAGCTGTGTGCTCAGTAAGTATGACTTGCAAGCAGGCTTTTAGGCACAAAGATCCAGGTAGGGAACTTTTACCTCCTGTATCCTTGGCCAACTTGGAAGAAGAAATCCTTCATTTAAAAAGTACAAACTGGGACTTTCCTATAACAACCCACTCCACTTCCTGCTGAAAAAGAAGGAAATTGCATCATTGTTGCATTAAAGAGAGAAATCAGTATCTTGTTTGCTCTTAAATGGGAAATTGGCTCGGAATAGTACATATACACAATGGCAACTCCATGGTTTGCTCAGAGAACAAGTTAAGAGAAATTTGAAGTCATTTCAAGAGGGTTCTTGTTCATATTTGACCTTTTGCCTACACCACTTCAAGCACATGGAGCTTTTTCTTTTGAACTTCCCATAGGGTGATCTAGGGCAACATTCAGGTCCCATTGAGAGGTGTGTGTGTTTTTTTCACTCCTGGAGACAGACCCCAAATTAGAAATAGAGGGTGCTTTGAATGCAATGTACTGCTTCTTGGCAGGGGGTTGGACTGGATGGCCCATGAGGTCTCTTCCAATTCTGTTATTCTAGAGGCAGAGTGGTAAGGCACACAGAGAGATTTCCAGATGGGCAAGGCAAAGCAAGAAGGGGAAATTTCCAGTGTGGGCAAAGCAAAGGTAGAGATTCCAGAGAAAAGAGAAAGATCCCAAAAAAGAAGAAAAAATTCTACGGAAACCAGAGCAGCAGAAATCTCCAAAGTCCTTTAACCCAGAACCTGATTTCCTGCCCTTTTGAACTATTCTCCACAACAGTGAAAAATCCATGCGTATGTGTATGTATATGAATCCATTTTAACTTAGCTGCACCTTAGAATTGACCAGGAATCAGATTTTTAAGCACCTGTCGTTTACTACTATCTTTATGTCTTCTTAATAAAGAAATAATTGTTTTTTTTTCTTTACCTGCCTCATTTTACTTTTTGGGGTCACTTTTTGTTGTCCATTTTTAAAGCCTTCAGCCTCAAATATACTACAGAGAGTACCTGGGAGAGTTTCCCCTGCCCCAAACCAATAAATCCAGACGTTGCTCTATTGTAGTTGTTCTTGACACTGTGAGTCTTGTAAAATAGATTCTATTCTAGAACTTGTTTTCAGCATTAAAGCTCTAGAAGACATGAAGTAATAGCAAAGGAAAGGAGGATTTTGAGACTCTGCTGAGACCATTTTCTTAATCTCAAATGGCCTAGTTTTTCCTAATATATCCAAGCATCCAGGGCTTCTAGATCACAACTTTTGTGTGAACCTGAGTTTTGATACCTGCCTTTTGTAGAAAATAAGACATTTATTTGGTAGCTGGAAACAAACATAACCAGAGTTTGCGGTTGTTTTTCAGAAAAGTAGCATTTATATTGAATTTACAAATCCCACTGATTGCCTATGGGTAACAATGTATACTGGCAATTTAACTATTACTGTATTGTGGGAAGGAAGGCTTCTGGCTACTTATTCCCCTGCTGAATTGCTCAATATCCTCCAGCAGTACAGTGCTAATTCGAATGTGGAGAAAGGTTTCAGAAGGTCACAAAATCAGAAGATTTTAAAAAATAGATCAAATATTCTACTGGTGTGTAGTTTTGCTTATTGGAAATAACTCAGTTTGTTTTATTGTATCATTTGTTACTGGACCACTAGGCTCCAATAAACACTTTAATAAACATCAGATCTTGAGAACTCATCATCTTGGCATATATCTTTATAGAAATTTATGTTAGAGTCTTTTATCCACTATGTTCTGACTAAAGATAATATTTTTGGGGGTAACTTCCAAAGATCTTGGGCGGGGGGATTTATTGTGAAGATACATGCATAGCAACAAAAAGTTAAGTTTAATCCAATAAGCCTGGCCAGGCAGGCGCTTCAGGTATCTGTTCTTTTGACATTTCCTTCATTCCAAGTTACAAGGTTAGTTTCATGTGGGGCGAGAGGTTCAGAATAGAACTTAACCAAATACAATTTTCTTGCATTACCTTTCAACTCTGTTTTTTTATTTTTTTAAAAAAACAACGTTGTTTAGAAAGTAATAGACAACAAACTTTAGATTTTTTTCCCTCATAGTTGCAATATGAATTGCCTCAGTCCTGCTATAGCTTTTCACTCTTCCATTGCTGTTTTTCATACACTGTTTTGTGTTATACCTCATGCTAGATGGGTGCAATCTTGGACTTTGATGCCGTGTTGGCTAATGGTATTATTAATTGGCAAATAATTTTTTCTGTGATCGCTCCCCACCTCCGGAACTCCTTCCCTAAAGAGTTAAAGATGACCTCCTCTCTCCTCCCCTTTAAAAAGTTACTAAAACACATCTATGCAATTTAGCTTACGAAGAGGAAGAGGACTAAGTACATCTATATGCACCTTACCTAGCAGCTAGCATCTACCCTCTTTATTTGATGCTCACTATTCTCCCCTACAATAATTTTAGCCTAATTTTAGAGATTTTAAATGAGATTTTAAAGATTTAATATGTAAGAAATTATGTGGATTATGTTATATCTCGTTTATTTACAGTAGTTTATAATTTATTAAGTTCTTGATTTGTTTATATATTACTGTTGGCATTGCATGCTTGCCATTGTCTCTTTTGTTGTGAGCTGCTCTGTCCCGGTCACTCACCCTCAGGTGGACACATTCAAACAAGGTTGACTGCGGGATGGGGCACCTGATCAGGGGGATAGACTCCTTATAGACCAGTGCAACACCGCCTCCCCGTCCTCCGGATCTTGGTTGGTGCTGCACAGCCTACCCGGGAGGACAAAGTTGGGTGAGATTGACCCCACCAGCCTCATCCAACCAGGTCTCCGTTATGCACGCCAGGTCTGCCCGTTCATCCAAGATGAGGTCTTGGATGATTGCTGTTTTTCCATTTACAGACCTGGCGTTCAACAGCACCACCTTTAATCCGGAGGAACCGCCAACTTGGGTATCCAAGTTTACCATATCAGGAGGCCGTTTTAAATCTACAAGAAATCTCTTCCTCTCCCTAGGCCGAATCAGTTTTGGCTTCCCTTTCCCGTATCTCCCCCTCCCCTGGATTACCTCTATGGGGCCCCTCGGCTAGTGGACATCCTCCCCCCCTCCATGGCACCTCTCCCCTTCTTCCGTCATTGGGCTGGCACTAGCTTTCAAATATAAGCCAGATCCCTGCTTAAATTGTATCTCACTCCACTCTCCTTTGGATGTAGCTCTTTCATCTCCCCATTCCCCCCACTTGGGAGTTACTAGCGTAAAGTGCAATATAAAGTTCTTTAATTTCCCAAAAGTGCAAAGTGCTAAAGGTGGAGGGGAATCTAGTTCATAGATTGTTCTAATAGAATCAATGGGGTGAGGGAGGTAGATCAACAAGCTAAGGGATAACAATAAAATCACCATTAAAGTGCCAGAAGCTTTAGCTCTTACTACAGCGTTATACAGTTCTTCCAATAATAAGGTGACTTTGTGCTTCAACATCCCCGGTAAGAATACAGCTGTTCTGAAGGTGAATAAGGCACACCCTCCCCTAGCTTCTTAGGCAACCCACCCCAACCCTCAACTTGTAGCTCTGAGTTAACACGGCTGAACACAATTCATAGCAGCATGGAAAATTCATAACAATCAATTATGACGGCTAGATAAAGTGCTCAGTCCAGATGGTCATCAATAAAGTGCTAATAGTGCATTTCTGGATGGAATACAGTGCTTGGGCAGTCCAGTGATGGTTGGGTGGGAAGACAACGCACATGCCCTGCCAGCCTAAGTGGGTCAGCAGACTGAGTGGATTGGCAAGCTGACTCACTGAATAGCAGGGACCAGAAGATGGAATGTGCCTTTAGTCTTGTGTGGAAACTCCGCCCGGTTGAGGAGGAGGCTCCAGGCTGTAATTGTACACTTGGCTGCCGCAGGAACTACTAGCAAAGTATGGGACAATATGGGGACGATGGTATATTAAAAAATCTCTGAAAAAAGTATCATCACAAAAGCGGCCCCAGTGGCGAAGTGTGTTAAAGCACTGAGCTGCTGAACTTGCAGACCGAAAGGTCGCAAGTTCAAATCCCGGGAGTGGAGTGAGCGCCCACTGTTAGCTCCAGCTTCTGCCAACCTAGCAGTTTGAAAACATGCCAATGTGAGTAGATCAGTAGGTACCGCTCCGGAGGGAAGGTAACGGCATTCCATGCAGTCATGCCGGCCACATGACCTTGGAGGTGTCTACGGAAAACGTCGGCTCTTCGGCTTAGAAATGGAGATGAGCACCAACCCCCAGAGTCAGACATGACTGGACTTAATGTCAGGGAAAAACCTTTACCTTTACCTATCATCACAAAATGATATTTTTATTTAAAAAGTAATACGATGTAAATTTTAGTTGCATACAGTAATAATATTTGAACTTATATTATATTTTCAAGCTTAAAAAGGTCATTAACATTTTCAACATGTTATTCAATGTTTAGGAGCTCTCACTTGTCGTTTGTCAAGCTGACATCTTGGCCAGTACTCCATTGATCAGAATACTCTAATATGGGATACATTATATAACTTTATGTATACTTAGCTGTGTAGGAGAGACACCAAGAAACAATGAACTGTAAAGATGCATAATGGCACATTCCAAGAGTGTCCTAATGTGGACTGTGCTCTACCACTGTGTGTCATCGCTCCCTAGTAAGTTCACAACAAATCTGATGTGATTCAGTCCCATTGGACATTGTTGCTGTTGTGGACTGCTCTCAATGTGCTCCCCATGTAGTAACAGCAGCCCTTTAATGGATATAGACATTACAGAACTGCTGAGTCCTTGCAGATGTAGGTCTGCTTATGAAGATGAAATTCCCCAATAAGATTTTGGACATTATTATTAATTTTATACCTTGTCTTTCCCCAGATACTGGAACCCAAGGCAATTTAGAAATTAAAAGGAAAGCAATATGATTAAAACATTCAAAAGACAACTATTAAAATAACACTGAACTATTAGCAGTGAATGAAAATAGAAATCCATTGCAGATGCAGGTTTGGACATGACATTAATTGAATAACACACTAAACAATTGAGAATTGTTAGATGACAAGCAGGTACAAATGATGTAATAGCTACTAGTTTATTGCTATTTGAATAAAAAGATAGGAAAGGAAAAACAGAATTACCATTCTTATTATACTTTTTTGCCTATTTGAAACCTAAAAGTAATATTTTTATAAGTAAGGAGAAACCTTACTTATCCATTGCTCACAAACACACAGAAAAAAAGCTATTTGCAACATTGTAACCACCAACTGGACTGTTCACAGTTCCTATGAAATTCAGGAGGATCTTGTGACGAGTGGCTTTCATGGCTGTGTAGTGGTGAACCTCCTTTATGGGCATGTCTACAGTATAGAATCACTGCAGTTATAGTTTTACAAGGTCTTTAACCTTTTCTGACAAAGAATGCTGGTGCTTCACTAAACAATAAATGCTCTGCCCAACTTACCGGGCAGAGATGTTGCGGTGGTGGGGATCCTCCTGCCCGCCATTGCACAGTGGGGGGCTTCCAGCAGTGGCCCCTCTTTACCCCGATTGGCTGGGGCCACCCGCCCCCGAGGTACGGGCAGCCCTCTAAGGCTGTGCAGAGCTACTCACTGGCAGCATGCTTTTTGATATCCCATCCACCCACCCTTTGTATGTTTCATTGGTTTGATGGTTTTTGTTGAGCTTTGTTCCCTTTGTTACAACTTGCAAGTGTGTGGCATGGGCTCTGGATCTGGCTTGCTTATCCCCCTGTATTGGAGGGAGGGGAGTGTCTGGTGGTTCACCAGGGGTGTGACAGTAACGGTGTCCCAGTATTGTGCTGGTAAGAAACAGCAGCACTCCCTGGCGTCATTAAGCAATATTGGTCAGCAACGGGCTGCCCAATCCCTGATCCAGGACCCATGCATGGTGGCCAATTCTGATCCTCTTCTGTAAGCAATAAACAAGTTGTGGCCTTTTGTTATCCCAACACTGTGTGTGTGTGTGATAACTGGGTTGCTGGCGGGAGGCAACAGTCGCATATGCCCACACAATTTTGTTAGAGTGGTGTCAAGCTGCATTGATTCTACAATGTAGATGCACCCTATGTTTTAGACCCTTTTAGACGTTATGTAGACCCTTCCTCACAATAAGTGTAGTATCTTGGATGACTCCTTTAATTTCAAACTAAAACCCACAAGGGATTCATCAACACACTGAGATGGAACCCATGAAAGCACCTAAGATAAGTGGAAATGAGATGACTAGATACAAATTCTTTTAATTCCAGGTCTGTTTCCTTGCTTGGCTCAAAGGCATGAAGGAGTAAATGACCCTGAACAAAGACAAGAAGCTTGTTTTCAATAACACTGTCCAAAGATTTCTTTTTATTGAGCAAACAGTTTCACAGGCACCTACATGGGGAGATATCAAGATTCCTCTTAAATGTTTTAAGCAGCATACCAACTTCTTTCAAGTGCATAAAAAACACCCTTCAGTATGAGAGCTTCAAAGGAAAGAACTGAGCAGAAAGGAGAAAAGAACAGCTGGGTATGAGAACGGGTTATAAAGAGAATAAGAATAGGTGTAAATGGCTTTTTAGATGAATCGGAAATGATAACGTGTGTAGCACAGATACAAAAGAATTTTCAGAACAGTTATTGAGGACTGAAACAGCTGAGGCAATCAACATAAAAACTGAAAATAGTTTAGTACTCTGGCAGAAATGATGGAAGAGGCAAGCTTCTCTTACATGTTGAGATCATTTTGGGCTGATAAAATAATGAAATGGGATGAAAACAGCAGGTTATGTGTGGTTGAGAACTTTAGTCATGGTGCAGCTTTCAGCATGAACATCAAACATGGTCCACTTGAGAAAGAGCCAATATCAACAGAAAACAGAGTATCCCAGTTCCCAAGTGTATGATTTCTATATTGCAGCTGCAAGATAGGTATAACAGCATTCCTGTGAGTGGCTCATGTGACCCCATGTAATACCCACAATTTTAACTGTGACTCTGTGCACAGCAAACTTCTCCAGAGTCTAGTTATCTATCATATTCACCTATTTTATCTATCTCTTACATAGCTGCTGAAGAAGAGATGGGGACCATATAGCTCTCCAGATCGCATTCAGTTTTAAATCACCCATCCGTTCACTGGGTTTACTAGGGCTAGTGGAAGTTGCATTTCTACAGCCACTGGAAGGCCACATATTCCTTAGTGCTGTAATAAGACAGTTATGTATTATTCAGTGGAAGCAATCACAAGCAGACATATAAAGCTGCCATGAGGAACATCATGCTTGCTCTGTGGTTTTTGGAAGAACAGATGAATTGATTACTTGAACTCAAAACATCCTCCTGAAGAGTTATCCTACATGGCCATTGGAACTATCAGCACTCATTTTCAACAATGTAAACAAGAAGCTTCACAAAAGTGCATTTAAACACTGAGATCACAAAGTTTTTTGATGGTCTAGAGCAGAGATGATGAAGTCCAATCAACACAAAACCTACTTTTTCTTGTTAGCTTATCAGGAGGCTTCCTTCCTTCTTCTTATAATGTGTACTGTACACAGCCAATCTTGTTTCCCCTCTCTTTTGTTTCTTACTTGAAAGAGGAAAGGAACTTGAAACAAGTAGAAAATGACACCAACAATGCATGGGTCAGCTTTCATCTTCCCAAAGGGTTTGTATCTAGCCTGGGATCTGACAGCTGATGATTCCTAATTTAAACAAAACACAAATGAATGCACTTTTAAAAGAAAGTACTTCTACATGCTCATACTACTGCCCACTGCCAACAACGGGTTGTTAGAGGGAGCCTTGTCCTCCTCCAAGCATGTCTCTAGGTACTCAGCATCCGTTAGCAATGAGGTCATAGAACACTTTGCAGGATCGATCTTAAGAAAATAAATTGCTCACACCTGGGAAAGATCAATTTCATAGTTTAGAGCCTCTAATTCAAATCCTTAGCTGTAAAAGGAAAGAGGAAAGTAAGAAGGAGAGGGAGAGATGGCATGTCTATAGATACGCTTGGTTAATGGTGACAGGAACAACTATCAATCAAATTCCTTATATTGATTGGCTACATCTGTCTCCTCCGTTGGAAACAGACTCTCTCAGGTAATGCTGATTTATAAAAGAGGTAGCAGCTTTTAGGCATCTTTATACAAAAGAGTCAATCTGTCTATAAATCAGCATTAACAGATTTAGACAATAATACTTCATGTTATATAATAGTGAGTCAGCTTCAGGAAGACAAATTGAATTAGTCACCAAGGGTTTGGTACCTTGCCATGATAGTCTTGAGGCAGGTGCATCTGCCCTCCCTTTCCTGATCTTAAAAATAAATTCCCATATAGCACATTAGGGATTTTAGCACACTGCCTCATTGTAAGAAGCAGCACATTTTCACAGTATTTTTATTATACCGAAAAAACTTATTTCTATGCAGGTTAAACAATGGCAACAACAAAATGTTTCTTTTTTGAGCCACAAAGATGAGAAATAAAACCTTAACATGTAATCTTTTTTTTCTTTTTCACAATCCTTCAGCTTTCTTTTCAATGTTAAAACTTTTTTCTGTAAAAGCTCTCTCTCCTTTTTCAATGTTAATTTCTATGGTAAATTAAAAGCTGGAAAATGAAAGGATGATATGACAGTAAATGCTCTTAGGAAGGATGGGGTTGTGGTGAAACAAAGGAGAGGAAACATGAAAAGGACTTGGAAGAAAAGAGTAAAAAAGAACCCCATACAAAGGTCACACTTGAAAAAGGGAAGCAAATTAAGAAAAAAGTAATAATGTCTTTAAAAATGAGACTTAAGCCAACTTGATTCCTATTCAAACAAAAGATAAGTAAAGTTTTTTTTTGAAAAATGCAGGAGATATTTTTATGAAGCCTGCTTAACCTGAGGGGATAGCCTTTGATGAAGCCTGATGCAGTTTACAAAAATTATGACTGCAATAAAATGTGTGGCTGTGCACGTAGCATGGCAACAACACACTGTTAGGACATTGCACTTCAATTTCTAATTTTTCATTTTTAACGTATCATAAGAGCTCTGTCTGTGAACTAGTATATGGGAAAGTTCAACTCATTAAGGTTTAGCAGAAAATTGGATGGCTTCGGACATCTTGTTCCATTGCCTTTACAGCAAACTATGCAACACACATAATGGATATACTGGAAGCTTCTAACCTGCTCTTGAGAGAATTTGTCAATAGACCATTTATATTTTGTAAATTTACTTTCAAAAATCAGAACTTTTGATTTGCTGAAATTTATATTTAGCTTGTTTGTTTTGCAGTATTCTGTAAAGTTCCTAAGTTGGTTTATGAGCCCTGGTCTGGACCTGGAGAGGATGGCTGCACCAAGATGGAAACCAAACTGAGTAATCCCATACTTCATGCCACATCCCCCCTGAAGTCAATATGCAACACAGAATTATATGCAAAAGGAAGTCCTCTCTGGCCCTTTCCACACAGCTGAATAAAATCCCACATTTTCTGTTTTGAACTGGGATATATGGCAGTGTGGACTCAGACAACCCAGTTCAAAGCAGGTATTATGGGATTTTCCACCTTGATATTCTGGGTTATACGGCTGTGTGGAAGGGCCCTCTGTGAAGAACAGTGCATGTTTCAGCTTTTCTTTCGCAGGTGTTCAGATCATGTATGTGCATGATCTACATCATGATTTTGCTCTTTACTTGCGTCATAAACTGAGTGAGTTAAGGAATGCATCAATGGGGCTTGTGTGCATGAAGCCCCAAAAGAGCCAATTTGAGTAGGCACAATTTTAAGTGGATGAGAGGCAAGAAGAATGGAAGAAAGGGGGCAGAATATCTATCTTTTAAGTGACACAGCCCCAGTTCTATGTTGTTGTAGAGCATAGGAATAAGCTAAAATGCTATTTTCTCATAGCTGGATGTGCTGGAAAGACATCATATATAGGGACCTTCTAAGGAGTTCCCTGAAAGTCTTGGAATTTGCCTGATGCAGCATGTCCAGTAAAATAACTGTGTGTCCCCACCAAGCCTTTTGCTTTTCAATGACAGACAAAGGGCCATGTGGTAGCAGGGCTGCATTTCTTAGAAGATGAGCTTGAGGGTATAGCACTGACATAGCTACAGAAATGTAACTACATGCCAGATGTAACTACATGGCTCATGTAAGATTCCAACCCATACAACTCCCAACATTCACCACTGGCTATGCTATAAGTTACAGTTCAATACCATCTGGAAAGCAGCAAGACTCCAATCTCTACTAAAATGATGCTTAGATTGTAAGGTCCATCTTTTTGTCAGAATAATTTTCAGAGCAGGTTTCCCTCCCTCCATGAACTGAATTAAGAAAACACTGAAAATTGCTTTTATGTGACTGTTGTAGCTCAGGTATCTTTGTGAGATATTATTTCTTTGGTTAGGTTGGGTATATAGGTGATAACAAATCATTAGTTTTATTCAGACATTCCCTAGAGTAAACAAGGGTGATAGACTGACTCGAACCTTTCCATTGATACTCAGTTGCCTCCTATGCATGGAAAATGATTTGTTTATAATGTATATGAAACAAATGTATTAAGAGATTTAGATCCCATCTCTAAAACATCTTATTACGTACATATATGCAAACACATGCATTCCAAAATCTGAAAAGGTCCAAAATATTTATGTCCCCAAGCATTTCAGATAAAGGGTATTCAACCTGTAGCTCCTCCCCACCAAACATTGTGCCTTGTTACTGTGATCAACACAATGATTTCAATGTGCATAATATTCCAGTAGCAAGTTTATGTTTACTGCATAAAAATATTTTTGTTCAGTCTGTTCATAGCAGTATTTAACATTGTTAAAACAGCATCTTTTAGACTGTCAACATGAATCGTGTTTAGTTTTATTTTAGATGCAGACTGTCTTTGCAGATAACAAAAGTCATTCAGATTTCCATTAGAGCACCAGAAAAAAGTATGGGTCTTTTCATATCTTAAGGATTTTTGTCTTTTGACTTTTCATGATTAGGCATATATGTAACCTCTTTAAATTGTTTTATCAACAGGAATAAAGTGCATGCCTTCTTTAATTACTTCGCTGCATAAGCAACCAATTGATCTTTATAATAAAAGCCATTACATTGTGTTAAAAGAGGTTCTTGCATTAATTTCAAGCTCACTGACATTGTTGTAAGAGAATGTGCAAATAAATGCCTAGACTTGGAAAAGTACTACAGTAGAGTCTCACTTATCCAAGCTTCACTTATCTAAGGTTCTGTATTATCCAAGGCAGTCTGCCTTTTAGTAGTAATTGTTTTTGTAGTATATGTTGCAATGTTTTGGTGCTAAATTCGTAAATACAGTAATTACTACATAACATTACTGTGTATTGAACTGCTTTTTCTGTCAATTTCTTGTAAAACATGATGTTTTGGTACTTAATTTGTAAAACCATAATGTAATTTTATGTTTAACAGGCTTTTTTCTTAATCCTTCCTTATTATCAAAGATTTTCACTTATCCAATGTTCTGCCGGCCTGTTTATCTTGGATAAGTGAGACTCTACTGTACTTGTATTTTATAAAACATTTTAAAGTTGAGTCTTACGTATTTCTTTCTAACATAAGGCAAACCTTTCACAGGATCAATGAGTGCATAGTTATCTATCAAGTGATCATTGGGAAGAGAAAAAACACATCCCTTTGGAATTTGCTCATTGCCTCTAGAAGCATTATCCACATCCTAGCCAAATGTCAATGGCTGTGCAAACATATGAAAAGGGTTATTTTGTGTTCAGTAGGCCCTGCTAGTCCAAGCACATAGAAGTGGCTGGGAACAGAGAGCAGAAGCAAATCTATTAGGATGGGTAAAAGGCACACTTGTGCAGTTAGTTCAGTTTCCTTTGTTTAGTGTTGCCCCATATAAATGTGGGAATCCATCTTCCAGTTGTTTTTGCTGCACCAAGAGTTCACCAAAATTCAAGGAAGCTGTTAGTCAAGGGACCTCTAGGATAATCCAGGCAGAATTTATTGTGGGATGCAGGAACCCATCAGCTAAAGGATTTCAATATGACCCTCTACGCTTGAAGTACCAATTCACCACCAATAAAGCTCACAGCAGTTTTTGGAACTGAATGAAGTCTAGCATAGGCTTGGAGCTGCTGCTATATCTAAATTCAAAAGATGCCTTTAGCAGGAAATCACAGGATGAGAACTTAAATTCTAGTGGCTATTCACACAGCAATATGCATGCCTATTGACTTTCTTTGCCTTGGCCTTGAACATTTATTGTTTCTTTATGTATATACTGCCTAGTGCCTATTTCTTCAAAGAGAAACTCAAGACAAGAAAGACAATAATATTTAAAACTTTCTCTGAACAAATTATGAAAACATTGGGCTAAAGATTATTGAACATCTAGTAAAACTTATAGTTAATTCATTTCTTTCTTTGTTAGGACCTGACAATTCTCTGTTTGAAGACCATTTCATAAAGTGGGTACAACCATTGAAAAGCCCAGAACTCCAGAATGGTGAACTTGCTGAATTAGATCGCAGAGAAGCTATTGTGGCTTACATTCTGAGATGACTGTGACCAGTGGTAAAAGGGAGGGAACAAAATAGCAGCATATTTGGGAATTTCACCCTTTTAGAGGGGGTGGCAGAACAAAGTTAGGAAGCCACTAAATTATGATGTCATAGTTCAAGGGGTATGGTTAGCTGAAGAGCACCAGAAGTCCAAGTGGAAACCAGGGAAGGCCAAATTTAACACCAGGTTTTGAAATTCCCCACCTAAGCTCTAAGTACTTTCTGATCATCTACTTCCTGGAATTTTGGGCTTGGTGTGAAATCCATGCACTCTTGATTTGTACAGAAAACAAATTATTCTGCAAAAATATTTATGTGTAGAAATGTGTTCTGGGCAAACATTCTATATCATCTACTAAAAGACTGTTTTCTGCACAAAGAAACCATGTGTCAATTTTATACAAAAAGCCTGGGTTTGCAAATGGATTCTAAAAACTATAATATTTTCCAATACTTTGTCATAATGGGAAGAAAATTGCTAGAATTCCTCATTGTTCCCTTCAAGAAGAAACTAAATAAAGAATTACATTGCTGTTCACATAACTGGAAAATTCAAAGCAGAGCTCCACTATTGAGCAGTGCTTTCAAATTTTCAATTGCAAAACAATAATTAAACAATTACTGTGACTTGTTTACAGACTCAAAGACCTTGACATTAGCTGTTTTTATAGCTACTTTTGCTAGAAAGACAGGATTCCTTGGTGGAAAAGATGTAGGGCTTGGATAGAGATCTTTTGATAAAAAACATGGGCGGGTCCACATTATTTGTGTATCATCTTGCTGCAACATGATGGCATTAATCTTCTCTGTATTGCCCCAGTTTTAGTCCATATGCAGCTGGTGCCTTGCAAATGCACACATAGTCCGAGTCAGCATCTCTATGAATATAATAGTACCTTAGCAGGTAAAAGCCTCAAGACATTTCTAAGCTTTGGATTGCTTTGGTTGCACCAAACATCAAACCTGTAGAGCAATTAAGACATGTGAAACCTACGTTTGGAAAACTCTTTTTTCCTAAGCTATCAAAAAGGGGAGTCTAGCCTTAGGGATCTGTGGCTAATTTCCCAAGTCTTCTGAAAGCAATTATTTCAGCAGATTACCAGCCCTACTCTGCCCTGTCAACCCACTGGTTAGACTCAAAATGGGGTAATGAAAAGAGAGAAAATGTTGCTTTACACACCTCCAAGAGTACGCCTGAGGAAACACAGCCTTTGCTTCAATAAAGGTTCTTTATCCCTGACCTAAACCATCCATTTATCTTCTTTCCTTATGTTAACTGGAAACAGTGGGATCCATCAGTTCCTTCTGAATTTGCACTCAACATTTTAAGTTCTCTCTTTCTTGACTATGAAGAAATCTGTAAATTCCAGTATTTCTCATTTCCACCTAAGAACTGAAAACTGTTCCTCATTAAATTTTCACCAACCAAAATCAGAAGGTACAACTATTCCTAGCAGAGAGATTATCATACCTGCTGGCCAAAGAAATGTGAAAGATTAGGAGACTTCGGTGAGAAAAGAAGCGGCAACATAATAGAATATATAAGGTTTCCAGTCTAGACATTTAAGAGTTAAGTCCTACAGCTTAAAGGCCTGGATCCCTTAACTGTTTCATATTTTGAAATAGACTACGCCTGACATTTGCATTTTTAACATTTTTTCCATCCAGATAAATGGAAACTTGTAGATGTTGGCAACTTCTTGATAGAAATGAACTGAAACAAAATTCTTACTCTTTCCTAATGTTAACCTTTCTGCAGTAAAATTGTGGTCTTAATTGGAAGAAATCTCAATGGAATCAGAAACTAGTTAACTGTCAGCACAAAGCCACTGGCAGCAAAGACTATAATTCTGCAGACAAAATTTCAATCCAAATTGGAGGTTTTGTATCTGTTCTTAACGAGGCAAACCTGTCTAGGTGAGAAGATTTATCTCAGCAACGTCAGTGCTTGGGAAAACACTACAGCCTACTGTCCTTCTGGCTGGTAATGCGGGGGCAGTTTGCACAGTGGGACAAGAAAGCAGGGCGTTGACCCAACAGCTCTTCACATTAAGTCTCATTATTTCAAGAAAACTTAAGCATGGCTGATATTGTGGCCAGTATATAGGTAAAGGTAAAGGTTTTCCCCTGACATTAAGTCCAGTTGTGTCCAACTCTGCTCATCTCCATTTCTAAGCTGAAGAACTGGCATTGTCCATAGACACCTCCAAGGTCATGTGGCCGGCATGACTGCATGGAGTACCGTTACCTTCCTGCCAGAGCAATACCTATTGATCTACTCACATTTGCATGTTTTCAAACTGCTAGGTTGGCAGAAGCTGGGGCTAACAGCGGGTACTCACTCCGCTCCCCGGATTCGAACCTGCGACCTTTCGGTCCACAAGTTCAGCAGCTCAGTGCTTTAATATGCTGTGCCACTGGGGGCATATATAAAGATATAAAAAGAAATAAGGAGCAAAATTGTAAATTATTTGATTTAGTCTGGTTACATCTAATAACAAACAGGAACAGTGTTACCAATTGGGTCCTAAAAGGCTGGTCTGTGATTATAACTACTTCTCAGTGGAACATTAATGGGATTTCCTGCTTCTCCTGAGTACATGACCCCCACATTTTGCAATTTGGCAGTTGAATCCTCTGCCATCCCACTTTTTCTGGAGTCCCAGTTTCTCTATCCTCCTTTCACTTTCTCACATTGCCATAAGTCTACTTCAGTCACTGGACACGAGTTCAAAATGTAAGAACAGTTTAACACTCAATTCACCATTGGGAGGAGGGGAGGTTCAGGGAAAAGCAAACTGTTGCAGCCTCTCCTACCTTTTCTGTTCTTTCTGATTAATAATAATGTTTGTCCGTTATCATCTGATATTACTCTGATGTATTTCTCCGGGTTTTTTTTGTGGAATGTTGGAGAATATGTGAGTATGTTTTGATGCAAGCTGAAAGGGAGGGTGAAGAGCAAGGTCAGATGTGTGGCTGCTCTTGCTTTGTGAAGTGTCACTCAGCAGAAGGAGAGTGCCACCAAGGGAGGGAGGTGTCACCATAAAGAGAGTCAAGCCTCATCTACACTGCCTTATAATGCAGTTTGAAACTGCATCATATGGTTAGTGTAGATTCATATAGTGCACTTCAATGCATTTAATCTGCATTATATGAGTACACTGTCTCTGTGTGAGAGCATAGGTGAGGGGTGCAGAAAATGCTGCCAGGATGCAACATATTTGTCTCCTTGGATGAAACAAAGCACCCTCCTGTATTTTCTGTATTTTTGAGAGCACAATATTAGCAGTAACGTGTTAGTAATGAGTTTTCTGTGATTTACCCTGGTTGGCTACAGTAGCCTACAACAAATGACCTGTTTGTTGACGACAATAACAAGAAAAATAATTAATTCTTTTTAAAAGAAACATCCCACGGTCATAGTAAAACCCTTACATCATCCATTTCCTTTCCTTTCATAAATTACATTGTTTTTAGCATGACGTTTGGAATATTGAATGAAAAGGTTCCTTTAAAATTCCAGTAATGCAGTGTCTTCAGGTTTCGCACCCATTCTCTCAAGAAAGCTCTTAGTTGTCTCCAATTAGGGGCACCTTTGTAGATGTAATACCCTTATTCAAGAATAACTATTATTTATTTATTTATTTACAGCATTTATATTCCGCCCTTCTCACCCCGAAGGGGACTCAGGGTGGATCACATTACACATATAGGCAAACATTCAATGGCTTTTAACATAGAACAAAGACAAGACAAACATAGGCTCTGAGCGGGCCTCGAACTCATGACCTCCTGGTCAGAGTGATTCATTGCAGCTGGTTACAGCTGGCTTGCTCTCCAGCCTGCGCCACAGCCCGAGCCCACTATCTTGGAAATATGTTAACAGGTGGTATATATCAATGTTTACAAAATTAACAACATTTCCATTAGATAGGACAGAAATGGAATTCAAGTGAAGAACAGAAGTACATTTACCTCAAAATTCATCAGAGAAATAAGAAAGCATAACTGCATTGGAGAAAAAAAAACATGTTCTTTTCAATATAGTAAACTGGCCAGAAGTTTTGAAAAATGCAGGTTTTCCACAATCATAAGAAAGAATGAATTTTATATCACATGTTAGGAAGAGAGGACAATGACAGCTACCATATTATCTGTCATTATTTAATCTTATAACGATTTTTCATGTTGCCCTGATAGGGGAAATTGTGAAGTTTAAGAGACGGTGAAAATGAAATAAGAACAAATCCTTTCTGTTATGCCTTGCTAAAAAATGTAATAAAAGAGGCTAGGGAAAAAAAGATTTGAAATTCATACACTCAAACTCTTTTTATTTATAAGGGCAGCCCAGATTCTTGTGCAAAGCACATTGTCTGGTTTCTCCCAGTGTTAGTTTTGGGGAACGCTGAAGATTCTCTTTGAAAATATTAACTTGGATGCAGTGATGCCTTAGTGTAAGCTCAAGGCACTTGCATAACGGCATATATATCTGGTTTTCACAGATTAACCTTTCCCCACAGCTGTGGCATAAGATGTAAAGCCTCCTAAACCCCCAGGAATAGCTTTTTAAGTAAACAGCAAGCCTCAATTCTATATTAAAAAGTACTGCTTCATAGAGTAAATTGTTGTTAACTATGAACATACAATGCTAGTTATATAAACACTTACATCTGAGCCAGGACAGAGAATGCATAGCCTTTCTGAACAGTTTGGACTGCAACTTTGATGATTCTTCTCACTACTATCTATGTGAACTATATCTGATGGGAATTGCTACCCTTAAAAAAAACAAACACACACACACACACACACCTGAAAAGGGACATGTTTCCATCTGTGCTATCAAAGTCTTCCAATTTCAGTTCCCTTCCTCTATTTCTATGGAAACTAAACCTTCTAACAACCATTTTGCTTATCAAGAGATGGTATTCCCTCAAGGGGTTATCCCACTTAAAATAGAGGTTACCTTTGCTGTTTATGTCTGTTCGGTTACACATTATTATCCCACTCCCACAACTATATAAATATGATTTATAACCTATGGCTTCAATATCTTTGAATACTCATCTGGAGTCAGGTCTATAGAGCCAGCATGCTATAGTGATCTGAGCATTGGAGTATGACTCCAGAGATTGGGATTCAGTCATGGAAGCCCAATGAGTTTTGGGCGTGTTCCACTCTCTTGTCAGGTGATAACAAAGGCAAAGTCTCAAACATAAATAAATGTTCCCAAGAAGCCCATGTGATGGGGTTGTTTTGGGGTTGCCATGGATTGGAAACAACCTAAAAGAAAACAACAATTGCATGTGAAGAAGTGGCTCTGTAGCCTTAAAACTTCATGCTGGAATAAAAACCATTAAAAAACAAACAAAACAAAAACACCTTAGGCTAAATTATATAGTAGATAGCCATCATGTAGGCTTCAACATCCAGGTTCTTTAAAATAATTAATACAGTTTTTTTTATAAAACAACTAGAATTGTGAAACATTTAGAAGAACAACCTTTGAAGAAGAGTTAGAATGACCTACAAAAGGAAGTATTGCTTTGACAGGGTAGAATGCTTTATCTGCTAACAAGCATGGAGAAGGTGATAAGGTGATTTCTATGCTTTTGGGGTTCAGCTGAAAACCAGCCATCTGGCTTTATTGTATGCAACTAAAATAAATGTCTTTGAGAAAGTCTGATTTGGGGTTTAGCCATCAGGAGTGTGCATGATTTCATTTTTGTGTACCGGATGAATGCATGTGAACGAGCCTGGTGTGGAGCAGCTGAAGCCTTAGCCAGTACAGATTACAGCAGTTGGATCTTTTTGGCTAATGGGAGCTAATAATGGGGAGCAATGGGGCTGAGTGGCACTCTACCTGAGGCTGAGGTGGTGGCATGTGGGCAGGGCAGCCTCACTAATCAGGAAAGATGTGGTTCCCCCTTTGCTTTCTTCCCCAGCAGCCCCTTCCATCCCTTTTTGAAGACACCCCCCCCCCCCCCCCCCGAGCCTGCTTGAGGCAAATGGAAACTTGCTTTCCGAGCAGCACTCTATGCAGCGCAAAAATTGAAGGCGGCTTGTGATCCCTCTTGGGGCATGATGGGAGTTGAGGTTTTTCTCTGTGTTTCTAACTTTCTTTCTCAGCCAATCAGAGGCTTTGTTGACTGTGTCCATCCATTTCCATCCCATCTTGTGGCATAAGCTTGGGACCTCAATTCCCAGAACCCCCTCTTGTGGCTTAAAAATATTATGGTAAAAACTTTAAAAAAATATCAGTGGAGTGATGAAACGTTCTGAAACTTGGCAGGCTTGCAGTAGGAAATGTGGCCTATAAGTGAGGCAAGTTTCATGATGATCATTTCTAAAAATGATGGAGAAATGAGCCTCCAAAGTTTCCCCATTGGCACCAATGGACAAATCTTTTCAGCCTGAAAACAGAATCCCCTCCTGAAATTAGTAAGTTCCCTAAAATTGGAACAGGGGACAGCTGAAAACTAGACACCGAAAACAGCACAGGTTTTTGCTGAATTGCACACCTCTAATAGCCATACTATATAAATGTTAACTACTGTGGCTCCATCTGATGGAATACAGAGTTTGTAGTGTGATAGAATTCTCTGCTATCTACCCAGGAATAACAACAAATTACCAATTACAAAATGCCATAGGATGGAGCAATGACAATTAAAGGGATATAAGATTGTTATAAGTATGCAGTATGCATGCATCCTCAGAAGCATATTAATTTGAAAGAATCTGAATGTTGAAACATACCTGATGGTATCCTACTATATGGTTTAGCTCAAGGTGTGGTTTTTCACAATCTAGCTGGTTTTAATACTCAGTTCTTTAATTCAAAACATACCAAGACCTAGTCAAGAACGAGAGATTTTAATGAGGTTGACTGACAGGGAGCAGCTGCAGTTAGGTAAAGCCTTGTAAATAAATAAAGCTTCTTTTGTTTTTATTGTGAACTACTTTCTTTGTTCTTTTGTTCCTCAAGCGATCCACCATTTGTTTGAGAACTTAAAACATCACAGCTTTCCCATGTGTTCAAAAGCTTATAAATATTCCACAAGGATCTTACCAATGTTGATTGTTTTGCTAAATTTGCTCTTTATAATAGCTTTATTTTTCTTTTAAAAACTAAATTTTGCTCTTTCAAACTGACAGTTTTATTAATTTTGGTGTGCTTGAATTAAGACCTTTTATATCCCCTGGTGTTCTTGGACAGTTACTACTAATGGGCAGCATAAGGAGGAAGAGAATAAATCTATTATCTCTCCAGCTAATGTATCATGGCCAGATTAAATGAAGCTGAAAACTCTTAGCTAATATACCTTCTTTCTTTGCAGATATTTCTAAAGTATGCAGTGCAGTGTTAACAATGCTTTGCAGCCTGAAAAAGAAAAGTGCAAACCAAAGCAATAATTAATGACAATTTATATTGAGAAATTCCATGTATAAAGAGTTCCATGCAATGCCCCTTAGTTTGTAAAATAAATGACCCTTATTTTATGGAATTGATTTTCAACCTGTGCTTTAGGTGCCCAGCTATCAGATATCCTTCAATGAAAAAGTAAATAATGTAGACAAACTTTCAACCATTCCCACTAGGAGTGTGCAAAATGGCAGAAATCCATTTTGTTTTTGTTCTGTTTTCATTCTGTTTTCAGGAAGATTCTGGGAGATTAAGAGGGGGCTGTTCCGATTCGTAATTTTGGATCTGGAGTTCTGTTCCCGTTTTGGGAAGAATTCTCCTGAAAACAGGATGGGACGGGGGCTCACTCAAAATTTGAAACAACGGCAGAATGGATTTCTGCTGTTTTGCACACTCCTAATTCCTGCCTACTATCTGTCTTTCTTTGCAATTGAGTGGTTGCATAGTATGGAAGCAACAAGTGGTGAATTTCTAGTAATTTGTAATTATTTCACCAATAACTACATTACATAATGACTGTAATATTATAAGAGTTTGGTTTTCAAATTACAATTTTTGTTGTAACTCTTTGGTGGGGGAGGGGGTCGTGGGTGTAGTAGAGGCAAAGGTTTCCCCTTGACATTAAGTCTAGTTGTATCCATCTCTGGGGGTTGGTGCTCATCTCCATTTCTAAGCCAAAGAGCCAGAGTTGTCTGTAGACGCCTCCAAGGTCATGACTACATGGTGCTCCGTTACCTTCCTGCCAGAGCAGTACCTGTTGATCTACTCACATTTGCATATTTTCGAACTGCTAGGTTGGCAGAAGCTGAGGCTAACAGCAGGAGCTTACCCTGCTCTCCGGATTCCAACTGCTGACCTTTCAGTCAGCAATTTCAGCAGCTCAGTGGTTTAACCCGCTGTGCCACCAGGGGCAATACAACTAAATGTATAACTAAGCATTAAAAAAAATAACTTTCCAAATGGAAAGTGGTTGATATACTTCAGGAGCACTCTCAATACAATACAACAATTTATTGATTAGCCAGTTGGCCTTATCAAAGACAGACAATACAAAAACAACATACAACATACATCTGGTTCACTTAAAATAAAATACAGATATACAGGAGCACTCTCAGTTTTCCTGGTGCTACAGTTGTGTGTAGGATATCTGACCAATTCTACAAGTAAATGATTGAATATATTCTGAACCTCCTTCATATATGAGTTCCTCAGTAAAAAAAGCTAACGTGATATGTTTGCGCAGCAAGCAGCATCTCATTCTTTGATATTTCAGGACCACAAGCTGGAGAGTCCCAGCACTAACACAAAGACAATTGTGGAGATAAGACAAAAAGGTCTTTTGGAAAACTGAATAGAAATTTCCTCACACATTTTACAACTCCTTGACTATAAATGGGGACTTCTGCTTAATCTTATAATTTTTTTTGGCTGAGCTCTTTCAGTTTCATTGGTTTATCTACACATTTATTTAACCGGCTGCCTTCTTAGACCACACCAGTACAAAAACAAACAAACAAAAAACAAAACAAAAAAAACACCACTTGTGAACATTCAGTTGCTGCAGTTCTTTTCTATAATGTTTTTAAAATGTTTGTGAATACATTTTGATGAATGAATTACATTAACAATCTAATACACTGTACAATCAAATTATATAAAAGAAGAAATGAAAAGAAAAGAAAAGACAGTAGGGCTCTTGTTCTTGTCGTCCCTGTTCCTGCCCCTCCCCAGCTTCAGGGTTCTTCCATTCTTCCATCACTGGTACTTCAGTCTGTTTCCAAGTTTGAGAAAACAACAATATTGCTGCTGTTGTCATGTATTGAAGAAGTAATCCATATTTACCATCCAATTCTTTATCTATGATGCCCAGCAAAAACATTTCTGGAAATTGTTTTATACATCTGGTACACAGCAAATTTCGGGAAGGTTGCCACGCAGGTTTTAATCTGTTATATATAAAGATGTTGCTCACACTGGCTACATTTTATGAGTCTGTAGAGATATTTTGACATTTAGTGCAGTCTTCCAGCAAGAAGATAATTACGAAAGAAATTTTGAACAAGACACCTGTTAAACAAAATGTGAAAGACATTACTTGGTAAATAACTATGATAATTAAAGCTTTGTTTGTGCTGATTTATTTTGTTACTTCCATCCAACCCCTTTTCATCAGCATACAGCACGAGATTTGTGTGCAAGCTACCAGTCATGCATGCTGTGAAAAGGACCTTTAAAAGCAATAAAGAAGACTTTTCAAGTTTTCGTAGTTTTATATTTATTTCATCTGCAAGTACTTGGCAATGTGTTTAATGTGAAGTATTTCCGATTTAAAGACCATTTATGGGCCAGAGCAGTTCTTATCTAAGATGTTGTAGACTAAAAAAAAAGAGACATTAAAATCACAAACAGCCTCTCTTAAAGAGCTTATTTCTTCACATTTGTTTCTGAAAATGCTGCCATTTCACTGTACATTTCCACAGTGGAACAATTAGAACTTGCTGTTTCCCGAGGAACCTTCCTGTAGCTGATTCTGAGAATAGCCTTTGTCCGAAGAATGCCCTGCTGGTTCACTGCTATGTTCAACAATAATTAATCTTGGTACCACTCAGGACACAGAATCTGGCAATCTTCTTTTCTCAGGAAAAATGGTACAATTTCCTTCATTGCCAGAGGTCACAGTAGTCTTGCTCCCTTTGTTCACCATTGCAGCCTCTTCAACCACTTTAAACTGCCCTCCTACTGTCTTCAGTGACAATGTAGCTTTTGGCTAAGCATCCAATAGAAACTTTCTTTCTTTGAACTCAAAGCATCTTCTGACTTGTTCGCACCTTATCTTTTGTCTGTTATCTTTGGGATCTACCAGCACGAGACTTTCATCCTTCACCCTCTATTGCCTCAAGGTCCTTTGAACACTTAGTCAACTCAATTGCTTCTCCAATACCTACATCTTTTGTAAAACTTTTATTGAATGTTCTCCACCTCCCATTCCTTATTTCCTTGAATTATGTGGTGCAATCCTGGGCTGCAGTACTTTACACAGGATATACATACAGTTTTGTTGTTTACACCCCCTTGCCACAAGTTCTACTATAGAATCATTAATAAAAGTTTCAAAAGTGTTTAGAAAAAATATGTAGTCTCTGGCTTCAGTGGGAGTCAGGGCCAGCTCTATCATTAGGCAGAGTAAGATAGCAATTTTAGGTAGCATAATTTGTTGTCATGAAAGAGCATTAGGTTGTTAGTTAAGTAATGTACTAATTATTTTACAACTAGGGAAGTGAAGATTTGCCTGTGGGATTTCTATCTCATAAGTCAAAATAATGTGGCTGACTTTGGGTTCAATGTACCATGACCGGCTGAATAAGAGGTGAATATATTCTTTTTTGCACTGCCTTGGGTAGCAAAATGTGTTGCCCAGATCCAGAGAGCAAAATGAGAAAGCTCTAGTAGGAATGAGAGTGTTTTTTTTTTTACTTTGAGTTTAATTAGGTGAACCAAATTATGAGACATTCTTAACTGACCTTGCAGATAGTTAGAAAAAGTTACTTTTTGGACTACAATTACATAATGGTTGAGGAATCTTGAGAGTTGTAGTACCAAAGAGTAAGTCATCTAGTCATACTGAAATATTTTGAAAGACGTTTAGCCAGTTTATGTGTTCTTGAGAGTCACTTTATTCTCCCGAGTCCACACAATGGACTGTATACTAATGAAAGCGCTTTCAGCTACACAAGAAAATATCTTCATAGATGGCAGGATTCTCTAGTGAGGCACTACCATGACATTTAAGATCTTGAGCAAAAGACAAGTATAATTAGCACAAAAATTTAAATAGTAACTCATTATTTCAAAATCTATATCCTGAAGCAGCTGGCCTATGATAAAGACAACAGTCTCCTTCCATCCTCTTCATTGTTACCTCAACATCCACATGAGGCATAGCATGAGCCTGCATTTGAACAATGCAATGATTCTCATCCATGCTGTTGTAAGATTTAAAGAAGAAAAGAAGTAAAATTAAAGTTATACCATAGATAAAGTGAAACCATTCTTCATTAAGTTTCTGTTGTAATGTTGGCAAGCCATCTTTAAGAATTCCTTGCCTAACAAGGAATAAATCTATTCTTTACAGCCTGTTGCTATAAATTGACAGGCACATACTGTTTATGTAATTTTACTTTTGTTACAGGGGGACTACAAGAAACTGCTTACTTGTTGGAATTTACCCAATATGAGTCTCAAGGTGGCATTCTGAAAACAATAAAATTCTGGAGTACTACCCTTCCTGCTTGATTCAGGAAATCTCTCACTCTGTATGGCATGGATGAATTTAGACACAACACTATTGCCATGAGAAATAATTCTGAATTGAAATAAGCGTAACTTGGGCTTAAAAGCAAAAAGAAAACAGACTCCATTGTATACTTTATAATAGTTAATTTAGCTTTTCTTTATTGATTTGTAGGAAAATGCAATCAAACGTGGTAACAATGATTTTTCTTCTAATTCTAATTGTGAATGATATGATTAATATTGAATTCAATTTGCCATTCCATCTCCTAAGCCACTCAAAAAAATAAATGTGACAGCAGCATCACTTTAGCCCTAACTTTTTCAAGAACCTCATACATTTCTCACTTATCTGCTTCTACCTTTGTATATACATTTTTAGGGTGAACCTAAAATGTGGCTATGGTTAAAGTAAGGGAATGTAGACCTAAAAAGATCCGTTAATGGTCCAATAGTCATGGATATCTTGGGTTGCCTTCAGCAAGACATTCTCTCCCAATTGCACTCTCATAAATGGAAAAGGGGGGAAAAGGATGACCTACATCACATATCAGCATGATAAGGAAATATTACATGCTCTTCTTCCATTTGGCTTGAAGGATAGAAGAGCCTACTAATCTGACTCATCTTTTCCTCTTAACTGCCACTGGACTGGCTCTGCTATTAATAAAGTGAGGCAATTGCTTCCAGTAGGAGTGCACATATACACTATATCAACTCGGTTTTGCTAGCACCTGCCTAATTTCCATATGTCAAAAAATATTGTAAAAACGTAAACACAACATACCATGAATAGCATGTTTTTGTCAAGTGGTGAACCAAAGAAAATAATTGTTACTCCCATTAAATAACAGAAAGCATTGAAGTCATTTACTGAAACAAAAAGGTTCTTAAATGACTGCATAGATTATTTTTGTACATTTTTTCATAGTTTTACATAATTAGCATCCTATATAATTTGTGTGTGAATCTGAAGACTTTACTTGGATGAAGGAGTTCTATAGTGCTAAATATGCTATGTAGTATTTTCATGTCCTCCATAAGCAAGGTTTATTACAGATGTTGTAACTTTCCTACATTGCAGGAAACTGTGTGTCATAAAGTTAGAATATTTGGAGCAAAGAGCAGGGCCTTTACAACCCTTGCCTCGTAGTTGTGGAATGATTTCCCCAAAGAGATCAATCAACACACATCTTTCCTATTTGCTAGAAATAGGATTTCATGTATTAACTATCATGTGTTAATTACCAGTTTTAATCAGATTTTTGAAGGAACGATGAATCTGGTTTTCAGATTCTGTGATTTTTAGTAATGTTCTTGCAGTATTTCAGATATAATAAAATATCTTCTTGGTTCTATTCAAGAAGTTTCTGCTAATTTTCTGCTTGCTGTATGTATTATCATTTTTATTTCCATGTAACAGAAAATATGTATACATATTTTCATTTCTAGCTTAGTTGCCAGATAAGAGGAGTATTAAAACAATAACAACTCATGTATAGTTTGCTACCTGATACTTTATCAATAATTATGGGCAGTGCAATTTAAAAGTCTTGTGCTTATGTAAATGTGAGTGTATATGAATTCAAAACCAGAATTTCCATAAACACAAAATGCAGATGAATAGTAATGTATTTCCTTGTGAGATGAGCAGCACATTTACATGTTTCTCCTTCAGAAGTAATCTTTTTTTCTTGTAAAATGGCAGCTTCCAGGTTTGCCAGTCTAGTCATGTCTTGGCTCTTTTTGTGAGCAGTTTTCGTTCAAGATAAGATGTACGAAGGACAAACTCATCTCAGCAGAGTTTCAGGGCACCTGCCTATCAATTCTTTATACAAGATCAGTCAAAACTTTACAGTGGAATGGCAGTTATCCACAAGAGGGTACTCTGTTTCTTGCTGTCACTCACTGCTTCCATTTCATTTCAAGTAAGAATGTGTGTTGCTATGATTAATCCCACAGAATTACTTTTCTACCTTTCCAAAAAAATCCAGCAAGAGTATTGAGTTCCATCAAGTTAACAGGAAGGGAAACTTTTTATCTAATTTTCACTTGAGTGGTTGGATGGGTATGGAAGAATTAGAAAAACGCAATAGCTTTGTCTTTGAATATTTTATGATGCGGCACATAAAATGTTATCTTGAAAATAATTAAAATGATAGTCAGGAAAATGTTCTAACATCTAACTATTGATTATCCTTGCCTATTATAAAGGGAAAAACACACGACATTGGTACCTCTTTCTCAATACTTTGAATCTTCTTCCCCATCTTCATCCATCCAAACAAACTTCTTAGTTTGGAAAACCTTCCTAGTCTTCAGCTTATCCTACCAAATTAGTTCTGTTTTTGAGGGCACAGAAGTTTAATTCTTAGCCAAAGGGACAACTTTCTTCCCCTCACAGAAGTTGCCGTGACCCCAACAATGTGATGCGGTGGCTTTAAAAAGCCCCAGAGTGTGCTGGAGGCTCCTTCTTTGGGGGCTTTTAAGCAGAGGTTGGATGGCCATCTTTTGGGGATGTTTTAAATGTGATTTTTTTTGCTTCCTGGCAGGGGGTTGGACTGGATGGCCCATGAGATCTCTTCCAACTCTATGATTCTATGATTCTATTCCCATTAACCCTTGGCAGCTTTGTTCTCTTAGTAGCTGAAATAATCATGAACCAGGTCAGCTAACTGGTACCAAAGGCTTCATCAATGCAACTTCAATACAATATAGGCTGAACGGTGGCACAGGCTGGTTAGCAGCCAGCTACAACAACTCACTCTGATCAAGAGGTCATGAGTTCGAGGCCAGCCTGTGCCTGCGTCTGTCTCTGTTCTATGTTATGTCATTGAATGTTTGCCTTATATGTGTGCAATGTGATCTGCCCTGAGTCCTCTTCAGGGTGAGAAGGGCGGAATATAAATACTGTAAATAAATAAATAAATAAATAAATAAATAAATAAATATAGAATTGATGGATCAACATTTGCTTTTCACATTTATTTTTACTCCGTGTTGCTTTATGTTGAGGATATGGAGATCTGACCCCTAAATCAAAAAGCTGCTTCCACTCCCCACCCCCTATTTATAGCCAACTCTTCATTGTTGGAAACAGATAAGGTTCAAAGAGTTCTTATCTTTTCTTTTAAAAGAACCTGGTAATTGGAAAAACAAAATCTCTTTACCTATACATGGTTTTTTCTCCCCTTAGAAGAGAGATTAAAAAAGGTGAGGCCATGCTACACTTCGGTGACTGATATCTGTGACATCCATCAGGTGCTTTGATTTTAATTGGTTACGCAGACAACATGGTCACTCTGTGTGGCTGAATAAACTCATTGCTATCGAGAGAGGAATCTCACCTAGCCTAACAGAAAATAAAATCTTCTCTTTTTAAATGCACAGTTTCTAATGCTAATGCTATTTATGAATGCCATGAGATGTAAAAATAAGAACCTCCAGCACTGATCATGCTTTCCTGAGAAAGAGAAGATATTGCTCACACTGACATACATAGTGTCCACTGCAATAACTTGAGGAGGTGCTTAAAGATTTTAAAAAAGGAGAAATAGAATGAAATATTGTCTATTTGTAGCCTGCTGGATCAAGAAATGCTTTCCAGTATCAAATACATTTGTTAACGGGTACGTTCGCTGTCCAGAAACTTCACAAATGGCATTGCAAATCTCATTATTTTTGCCACAGGCAGAGCAGCGATTTTCTTTTAAAATGCATGTAGATACTGCATATTCTTCTCCCCTGTTGTTTCTGAATGACGTTTGTTGAATTTACTGAGGTAAACATTTTTTCCCTGTCAAGAACAGAGACAATATAGCTGCAGATTGACAAAACTGTATTCTAAAACTTGTCTCAAACACTATCAAGAGAATTTCCCAGTTATTATAGAACTAAGAGATCAGGAAAAAGTGAGGAATGCATGGGAACACTGTAGGAAAGACACTTTATGGTGATAATTTATTAGCATTTCTATTCAGTGTATAACTACGGGTGCAGGACTGGGAACGTAATGTAACTCAGTGTTTTTGTAACTCGAGGGGAGAAAAACATTTTTCCATATTTATACCTTTCTTCATGTTTCCGATTAACTTTCTGGCCTCCCTGATCATGGCAAATCTCCAGGCCTTCTCTTGAGGGCATGCAAAGCATTATCCTTTCCCTTTCTCATTCATTCAATGACTGACATCCCCTAGAAGGAAACAACAATCCTGATTTTCTTTCATGTTAGATTTGTTGCCCAGTTCAGACATGACACAACTTTTCATATTCTTTCTTTTCAGACCTGCCACCACCAAAAATAGTTTACTTGGATGGACTGAATTGTGGTCAAATCAAGCAGAAGCAGTAGCCTACGATGGTTCAGAAGCCCGGGCTGTGGCGCAAGCTGGTGAGCAGCTAGCTGCAGCCAGTTGAGACCAATCACTCTGACCAAGAGGTCATGAGTTCGAGGCCAGCTCGAAGCCTGCGTTTGTCTTCTGTCTTTGTTCTATGTCAAGGCATTGAATGTTTGCCTTATATGTGTAATGTGATCCGCCCTGAGTCCCCTTCGGGGTGAGAAGGGCGGAATATAAATACTGCAAATAAATAAATAAATAAATAAATAAATAAATAAATAAGTTACAGTATTTCAGGGTGTGGAATTCACTCAAAGTCTGGGCAACACTTATGGTGCCCTCTCACAGACCTTCTTTACATTGCCTGGGCACCCGATTCTCTCCCCTCTTTTATTTTCCCAAAACTAGTTTTTAGAAGTAAGAAATAATCAAATCGCTCCTTCTGATTTCCAGAAACTGGAATTTGTTAACTAAAACAGAGCCAAGAAGTGAAATTTCATTAAAGCTCAAATTTCATGCTCCAAGGACCCACTTGGCATTTTGGGAGTTGAAAGTATGGAGGCAAATGCTTCTGGGGCCGTTGGAGAGGATTTTAGGTAGAACTAGAGTATATTTATTGGAGGACACAGTTATAAGCTTAGAATAACTACTCATGTGTTTTCACCAGTGAAAGGGAGCACGTGTTGCAAGAGTGAAAATGTGAGAAGGCTCTGTACCTTTAGTGGTTGTGTACAAGAGGGAATTTCGGCAGGTGGTGCTGGTTACCTACGGCCCAGTCACACTACACATTCATGGCACTATTCTTGTACTTAAAATTCCATGGGTCTGTGCTATGGGATCCTGAGATTTACAGATTAGGGAACAGAATTTAGACTTTTCAGTCAGAATGCTCTAGCGCAGTGGTTCTCAACCTGGGGTCCCCAGATGTTTTTGGCCTTCAACTCCCAGAAATCCTAACAGTTGGCAAACTGGTTGGGATTTCTGGGAGTTGTAGACCAAAAACATTTGGGGGGACCTCAAGTTGAGAACCACTGCTCTGGGGCATCAGCAAACTACAAAGCCCAACCTTCCATAGGATGTTACCATAAGATTGAAAGTGGAACAATAGTGTCATGTGAATGGATCCCTAGTTGTGAAATTCCTTTGTCCACATAACTACTGAAGGAGCAGGAGCTATCTCTGGTATTCAATCTGGCCAGTCTATTGGAAGCATTTTTTTTCAAACATATCCTAGTTCCACTTGATGCTGCTTTTTTCACGTACAGTGAAAAACACTGAAAGAAATTTCCTAATGAAATAGCCCTTTGCCAATTTTCTTGTATTGAACATTAAACCCAAGGTCTGTATTGTCAAGATCCAACAGGGAGAAAAAAAAATTACATTGAGAACAACCGAGAAGAGAAAGGTAGAGAAGACAGGGAATGGTTGTTATGAGAGACATATTCTGGTAAACAAGTGAAGGCTTTGTAGAGGCTTTATGAAAGGGCTTCTTTTTAAAAGGGTGAGAAAATCCCATACATCAGAGTGCCAAGGTCAAATGAAAGCAGCTGAACAAATGAGAGTAGCATTTAGATTTTAGATACCACAGTGATAGGTTACGAATAATATAGATTAAGAAAATCAATTGAAAATGGCGACATTGAAAGGTGCTGTATTGATTGCCCTGGAAACCGAAGGGTTTGTGTGTGTGTGTGTGTGTATTGTTTAAACAGGCATAGAAAATGTAATAGGCCAGACTTTTTACCCCAGTAACATGACTCAGAAAACTTGACAAGAATATGTTTTTAAAAAACATATTTTAAATGGTGTATCTGTGGGGGAAGAGGGAGTATAAAATATATTCTCTTTCCCTGTGGCAGAGCTTTCTGGTTATATCTTTAGTCACAAGCAAAGTCGCTTTACCAAAACCTCATAGCTGCCTTCAGAAAGTAATGGGTTTTGGACCTTTTTTGCATACAAACTAGTTCTGTACTCAGCCCGAGAAAACCTCTTTTACTTATTCCAAATTAATTTCTCCTTGGTGATGTCTTCACAGTTGCTAGTCTGTAGCATGTTCTGAATGCCATATAACAACGATGACTGATTTTTCACAGTTACATCTTTGCAACTTTAATGGTTTTGTGTGAGAGGGTGTTGGGACAAATACTATTTTTTTAAAGAAAACATCTGGCTTGATAAAATTATTTTTTGTGCGTAAACATAGAAGTTTCAAGGCTGAATGTTCAGCCATTTTTGTCATTCCATATACTGCTTCCAGCATAGAAGAGCTTTTAATGGTGGGACAATAAACAGAGAACAAATGCTCCTCCCTTGGTTTGGAGATCCATTAAGGAAAAAAGCTTGATATCTTCATATGGACAGGGAGCCTATAGAATGACTTTGGAACAGTTCCTGCTCTTAGCCCAACTTAACAAACAAAGGAAAAAGTTGGTGGATTGACATAGATATCTGCTGGAAATTTTGAAGGCAGGATGGAGTATAAATTAATTAAATAAAAATATAATTATAGGTAAGTTCAGCAACTATCCAGTGACACATAGCTGTGATGGCAATGGCAGCCTAGAAGAAACCCCTTTCTGAGTTTTCTGAAGACTTAGCCTAAGCCTTCTGGGGCACCTTTTGAGACTTTACATATTCCTTCAATGTTCCCCAACATTTGTTTTCATTGTTTCTATCTTAACTGCGAGAACTACAAATGCCTTTAGTGATCAAAATAGTGGAGACTTGGGAGGCCAAATTATTCATGGACCCAATCCACCAAAGACTTGACTTATACTCTTGTATATGGTGACAGTATTCAAAAAGGAAATTTACCTACAAAAGATTGTTTCAGATTATCCTCCCTGCATTGGTTTATCAAAGATTCAAAGTGGACTCCCTGCAGTTTAGAATTAAAACAGTGGGGGGCATGTAAGCATTTCTTAAAGGAACACGGAAAAAAATGCCTAATGTTATACCACAAGTGACTTCAAAAGTAGAAGCAGAAATTGCAACAACCCCACAATCTCTCCGGAATATTATTCAACTAACTATTTTGTCATCAAGATATAAATACTGAGAGAAATTCATCCACATGCTGAATTGCAACTTATTTTACAAAAAAAAAAAATCCTTACAGACATAGTTTGACCACAAACTCTCCAAGTACAATTCCTATAAAAGCATCCTTTCATGAAGCAGCCAATTAAGGTGATTTGTTTGTTGCTGATGGAACCTAATGCAGAGGCTTCCTTCCTTCCAATAAATGCCTTCTACTAAGAAGCCAAATTAGCACAACTTTTTAATTGCTCCTATTCCACAGGAAAGTACAAAGAAGTTGTGAAGTTGCTAATTCATTAAAGCTGAACAGCACCAGGTATTTTAAAAAACATTCAGAGCAGAGCTGCAAATGATGGTGCATAAAAATTAAATGCTAAAGATACAAGGAGCGTGGCATCCATTTTGAAGGTTTACAGTTTACAATGAAAAACAGAAGAGCATTCTATAAATGTAATTTCTCAAGTGCTTCCAGTAAAACATTCAGCATCTGTTGGTATATTATCAAATAAAACAGAGGAAAGATTTTCTTCCAAACAGAGGAAGGGTTTTCTTCTAAGTCTTGAGTGTTTACAACTAAACTTCCAGATGCTGCATGTTCATAGGAAGCGCTAGGCCTGAGAATTGCAGAATGATGTGTTATAATATACAATATAATATGCAGGAATCAGTGGGAAAAGGATTATATCTATGTATTCCAAATGCTAAATACTCATATTGTTACAATTACTTCTGATTAACATTCTTGCATTTTGTTGTTATGTGTCTTCAAGCCAGCTATCACTTATGGTAATCCAATAATAAGGTTTTCTGGAAAATATTTATTCTGCCATTGCCTTTCTCTGTATCTGAGAAGACATAGTTTTCCCAAGGTCACCCAGTGGGTTTCCATGGCTGAGTGGATACTCAAGTCCTGATCTCCCCAAATCTTAGCCTCAAACAGCTACTCTGTTTTTGCAGAAATGACATCATGCTCCTTGAATGCTGTTCTGAGCACTCAGCTCTCCTATATAGCAGAACTCCATTTGGATTTGGGTAGCAATGTAGCACATAGAATCATAAAATTGAAAGAGATCATATGGGCCATCTAGTCGAACCCCCTACCATGCAGGAAAAGCACAAAGTACCCTTGACAGATGGCCCTCCAGCCTCTGTTTAAAAGCCTCTAGAGAAGGAGCTTCCACCACACTCCAAGGCAGTGAGTTCCACTGTTGAGCAGCTCTTACAGTCAGGAAGTTCTCCCTAATGCTCAGGTGGAATCTTCTTTCCTGTAATTTGAACCCATTGTTCCGAGTCCTAGTCTCCGGGGCAGTAGAAAGTATGCCTGCTCCCTCTTCCTTATGGCATCCTTTCAATACTGCTATCATGTCTCCTCTCAACATGTGCAAGACTAGCCATGTGTAATGGTTTTATAAACTCAGTCAATTGTTAACTGAGCTTGGAAAAAGTTATCTTTGTAGACTATAACTTCTAGAATTTTCCCCCAGTTGGCTATAGTGGCAGATGTGAGCAGTTTGACATTGGACTTCATCCCATGGGGTCTTCTCTTCATTTCTCTACACTGCTGAAATGGAGTTCCATGGAGACCATCACATGATGCAAGGCCACTTCCAGTGGTTGCCCATGATACTCCGTTGTGGCAGCACAGGGAAATGGAGTGGAGACTGCATGTTCTGGAGTTGGGTACTACCTGACTCCCAACACTAGAAGATGGAGAGAAGCCGGGGAAAGGAAGTGGCATAGCTGCTATCCCTGAAGACGGATTTCGACAGCAGGGAGCAAAACAAGATGTTTCCTGTTTATTGGTTTTCTTGTCTTGTTTTTATTGTTCTGTTCGGGCTTGGCCCCATGTAAGCTGCCCCGAGTCCCTTCAGGGAGATGGGGCAGGGTATAAGAATAAAATTATTATTATTATTATTATTATTATTATTATTATTATTATTATTATTATTATTATTCCTTCTGCTTTTACCCACTCCCCCAAATGGGATGCGGTCCTAAATCTGCACTTAAGCAGCAAAGCAGCAGCAGTGGCAAATGGTGTTTTGAGCTGCCTACATCTTGAACAGCTGTATTTGAGTGACCCTCAAGCCATTATGGCAGTTGTAGCTTGGACAACAACCTGTTCTGGATCAAAGCAATACATTCAAGAAGTAAGTTGCTTTCTCCTTTTGTTACCACTCTGACACTTTTTTGTTTATTTCACTCTTCACCCCTACCCCCTTCCCAGAAGAAATTTCCAACCTCTGATAGTCAGAGTGAGGAATTGTCTATGTAGAAAGTAATCTTATTGTTCATTTTATTTCGGTTTCTTGACACAAGACACTTCTGGTAAAAAGGGCTGTATAACTTAACACAATTTGCCTTAGCTAAAGACTCGGACTTGCAAGAATGAATCCAATAATTAACAATCTACATGCCACCAGATCCTAAGATAAATGAATTAAGAATTTTGGAAGAGATTATCAACATATTGTTGATGCTAGAAGAATCTCTGAAGCAGAGTTAATGTGGAGAAAATGAGCGAGATACATCTCATTAAAGGCTTACCATTATATTTGCATTTTGACTAATTCTCAAATATTGAAATACAGCTGATGTATTTAAAACCTTTTCTTTTGAAATTAAATAAAGAGTCAAAGAGGTACAAACTGAATGGAAATCTGGATTATAATGTAGTTAAGAGGAGCTAGAAATGGACACTGGAATATTATTTGCTTGCAAAAGTTCACATGAAACAAAAAAACCCCTATCTGAATTCTTAAATGTACTTTTTGGGCAGATCATTAGAAAAAAATAGATTGGCAAATAACAGGAAACCCTTTTAGTAATGCTGCTATGTGACATCAAATTCCTTCTTCAAGGAAATCTAACTGATTCCTTTCCTTGAAGCCCCTATAAATGCTGTGAACCCCTTTTTGTCCTCTAAAACATTTCAAAAATAGTACAGTAGAGTCTCACTTATCCAACACGCACTTATCCAATGTTCTGGATTATCCAACACATTTTTGTAGTCAATGTTTTCAATACATCATGATATTTTGGTGCTAAATTCGTAAATACAGTAATTACTACATAGCATTAATGTGTAATGAACTACCTTTTCTGTCAAATTTGTTGTATAACATGATGTTTTGGTGCTTAATTTGTAAAATCATAACCTATTTTGATGTTTAATATGCTTTTTCTTAATCTCTCCTTATTATCCAACATATTCGCTTATCCAACGTTCTGTCGGCCCGTTTATGTTGGATAAGTGAGACTCTACTGTATTTAGTGAATTGGACTAAATTTAGTCACACCTACAGTTTACTCATTGAAATTAATGGGTCATCTCATCTTTTAATGCCCTTCTTGCTGGTATGGAGAGCCTTGGTTGTCATGTTCACTAGGAAAGAGACTTGCCACCTATTCATCTTGAAGCAGTTGATATATAAACATAGAGGATGAAGGGAATCGAGTCTTCAGTTTTTTTGTCTGGCACTACGACCTCTGGATCTCTGGATGTAGATGCTATGAGGGATAGGGATGCTGCTATGGAAATAATTCACTTTTGTGCCATTGTCAGGCCCCTTCCACACAGCTGTATAAAATCCACATTGAAGTGGTTTATATGGCAGTGTGGACTCAGATAATCCAGTTCAAAGCAGATATTGTGGATTATCTGCCTTGATATTTTGGGTTATATGGTTGTGTGGAAGGGCTCTCAGAGACACTTGGGAGTTATCTGGACCTTGGAGAGAAGCGCTGTGTCTTCCTGCCTTTCTGTGCCATTCTTTTATCTTCAGAGGTCAGAACAAACTGAGCACATTGGAGCAAAAGTAGTAGCTATAATAAAAGAGAGATTGGGGGGACTTTGAAAGGCAGGATGGCAGTTGTTGTTTCTTCCAATGCTATGATATTCTCTCTCTCTCTCTCTCTCTCTCTCTCTCTCTCTCTCTCTCTCTCTCTCTCTCTCTCACTCACACACACACACACCCACAGAAAGAAAGAAAGAGAAAGAGAGAGAAAGAGAGAGATTGGTAATACATATCTACAAAAGTATGAATGTGATGATAGATCATAGGATGTGATGCAGATTGAGGGCGTTGTCATACGCGGCTGAATACTTAAATACTGATATTGATGTTCTTCCATCACACTTCCTTGTGTTCTACTGCTGCAGTTTGAAACTGAGAAGTGGAGGAAGGTCTTGCAAGAACGTTGAGATTGGGAACAAAATGGGAGATGGGGTGTTTTAATTTATTCAACTGGGTAATATTTAAGTTTTCCCTTGTGGATCGGGATGGTGTGTATCAGATATTCTATTGCATGTGTGGATATATGGAGAGAGAAGTGCTTTTTGGCTCAATTGATTTTTTCCCTGTCCAGTCTCTCGTCTTTTATATTGCTTGGCCTCATTGTTCAGGAATACTAGTAATTTCTTAGATGGAATTGTATGTGCACATTTTAAAATAAGCTCTACTGAAACACAGTGTGATGTTTATTTATGATATGCCTTTCCAATATAGTTTATTTCCATTGCTTTCATTTGAAGCTTGTCAATTGGAAGGATAGGAAAAGATACTTTTAAAAATTGACTTTCAGCAGTGGTGGACATCTGCTTTCCAGCAGTGAGCTGTACATGATTTTTGAATACTGCCTTGGAAGATGCATGGGGGCTGGTGTCATCTTCCCAAGCTGTCAAGCTCACAGCCTGCAGATGACTCCCTTCTCTAACTAACAATGAGAAAAGGAAAACAGCCAGAGCTGCTAAGCTGAAATGCAGGTAATGAAGGGGATTAGGGAGCTTGTTGATTACCTCAACTTCATATCTTTTGAACTTTCAGACAAAAGCATCTGCTCTTAGTATAAAAAACAGATCCACACTAACCTTACCTATCTCTTCTCTTCTCACACGTCAACTACAAGTGCATACAATCTTCTGTAGTTAGTGTGTGGTACACACCACTGCAGGCTATGGGATAATGTGGCAACTTCAATGGAGAGAAATGTAAATTTCCTGCCCACCAATGTTATTTGAAGATATCTAAGAAGCATTTAAATTTTAAACAGGCATGTAAAATCCAAAAGACACACCAGCATGCCTGCATTGTAAATATATTTGTACAGAATGTGTCCTGGGAAGAAAGCATTGAATAGACCCAACCATTATGAAAATGCAGAATGCTGGTATAAAACACCCAAAAGGATAATAGAAATAAGCCCAAGAGAAAGAAACAAAGAAAGGGGCGGAAGAAAGGAAGGCAGTTCTAAGCCATTTCTGATTTAGAATTAACTAAGATGTAAAGAATTACTCATTAAAAATTAGAAAAATGAGCCTGGGTTCATACTATTGACACAGTATATTATCTCTTTTTTCTCCCAATTGTTTTGCTTTCTCACAAGTCATTTCTCTTTTCCACCACAGCACAAATTTAACACTATGCTAGCTGGCTAAAACAAAAAGAAAAGCCTCAGCCTACTCCTCTGATGGTTTTGTATTTTCTTTTGAACACTCTCTTTTCAACCTGTAACTCTTAATTTTCATTGCTATCTTTTCCATTCCCTCACCTTTCCTAACTCATTTCGGCAAATTAGAGTTTCTGTCTATTTAGATTGCCATATTCTAGTCAGCCATGTGTTCATATTGTGTAAAATGCCTGTGCACAAATTGGTTCAGTATTCAAATTATATGGTGAATTACAAAAACACAGAACACCAACACCATTTGCTAATTCCCTATGCAGAATAACTCCTTTCATCTCTTTATTTTAGACAAAAGTTGGATTTTTCTTAATTATTTCCATTTAATGAAGGAGTGTTAGCCCAAACTATCTTATCAAGCATGACCTCTTTTTTTGCTACCATTGAACCTCATAGTGCTGCTGCATTAACAGCTACAAGGATGAACAGATAGTCAACAGCTATACCTTTCTCAGGAATGGATACAGAACCATATGTTTGGAAATCTTACTGGAGACAACTAAACCACCTAACTGTGCTGGATTTAGCCTTACAAGCAAACTGATCTTCTTCAGGGTTAAAGTTGCTGCAAAGATTATTGAGATAATATATAAAATTGTGTCGTGCAATTAAAAAAATCCCCAAGAGCTTGTAAAGGTTTTTTTTTTTTTACTACAATTCTTAGAACCTGTAGTCAGCATGGTGACTGCCTATGTTGGCATGAGTTATTGTCTTAGGTCTTCATCACATTGAACTGGAGAAAATGAGGCAAAGAGGGGGAAAGAGTGTTGTTTCATGGGGTTCTGTCTTTAAAGAAGACAAAGAATTAACTCAATCCCATCACACTAAGATCACCTCTTCCAGCTTCTAACTCAACCATCCATTTAATTCCCATCACATGGGCAGGCAATGACTCCTCCCATTTCAAGGATACCAGCACACTTAAAAACAAGCATACTTTAAGGCAGCACTGCCTTCAAGCCCCTTTAACTGAAACAGAAGCACCTTTCTTAAGGCAGAACTTTCCCTGGGGTCATTTGCATTGAGATTTTCTCCCATTGTCTCTCCAAGATTTTTATATATTTTTAAAAATCATCCTGGATCATAGGAAGCGATTTTAAATTAACTCTAATCTGTCCTAGAGCCTTTGCTTTGGCGATTGTAGGAAGTGGTTTTAAATCAACCCTTTCCCTAAGCCTCTGCATTGATGATCTGGGGAAATTGGCATTTTGGTTCCTTCCACACACAGTGTCATTGTTTTATTTTCAAGTGGATAAAAAAGTAGACAACCAGAATTAACATCACACGGGGAAATTGACCATTTTGTCCTCTATGTGGAGAATTTAAAAATAAGTCGATTGCCAACCAGCTTAGGAATCTCAGGAAAAACCAACACTTTAGAAACAGCAAAATACCTCACCCCCACAGTTGAAGCTTGTTTCATGTGAAGAGCTCAGTGGGTTGCCATTTCTTAAATGTGTAGAACTGCTGATTTTATTGTGTGTGATGAAGTCCTTAGAGTTGGAGTCCAAAACAATAAAGTTTCGCAAATCTGATAAATGCATAGCAGTTACAGAACTAAATATTGCCTCTCCAGAGTAACTTGTCCTGAAAAGGGATGTGGCTTCTGTTTCTAAAACTGGACCCAACAACTGACATGTGGAAAAGATTTCCCATATTTGAAATTTTTAAATTTATACTACATTGTTATAACATTCATAGTAATTGCTAGGGATCCATCCAATGAATCCTAGGATCTGTAGTTTTAAGAAAAAAATTAGAAGGCATGAGGTTACCCTAAGAAGATAGGGACTGAAGTTAAATCAGTTTAATTCAGTAGTGTAGACAGGCATTCAGAATGCCTCAGACAGGGGAGTATATCACAGCATTTCTACTCAAAGTGGGGATCTATGACCATTGGATGCTGATCTAAAGCACATTTCCAGGTCCTTGGCAAATTAGAAAAAAGAAATAGCTAGTTCTCCATAACAGAATATTCTCAATGAGTATTTTATTGAATTACAATGTGAGACAATGCCATGACAAATTAAGTGGTATTAAATTACTATTATTGTATAGTGCAGATACGCTCGTGGTCAGATAGAAGCCACAGTGTAAGTTGACTAGCAATAGAAGTCCAAAGCTGGAGCAAAAAATGACTAGGGTGTTGTGTGGTTTTTGGACTGTATGGCCTTGTTCTAGCAACATTTTCTCCAGACATTTCTCCTGCATCTGTGGCTGGCATGTTCAAAGGATCTCTAAAAAAAATGATGACTTTCTTTCAGTTTCCTTCGAAAGTGTAGAAGTAATTCTCTTGGCAGTCAAAATCTCCTGATGTCCCCTGGTGCTAAACTAAATGTACCCTTGTGATCACTTATCCAAACCTGGCTGCACATTTCACCATTTCCAGCAGAATTCCTGTTTTCATGGTATTTGGAGCATGTGCAAGATAGTTTGAAGGGCTGCTTTGTGATAATAATGTATAGTAGGATATTGTAACCTGTTCAGTGTTATGGGTAAAACAGGTGGTTGCCATCTTGTCTCCATATATTTGCTATGTCCTCCACATGATTTCTGCAAATACATTTCCACCAGTTGATTTCACTCCAGCAAAATTAAGAGCAATCTTACCTCTAATGAGCTCCATCGGTCTATTCCACTAGAAGGGCCCTTTAGGAGTCATCTGAATGTTACATACCAAGGGCATTGGCTCCACAAATTAATATTCTTCTCTGCTTAATTTTCCTCCAAGTAAGGAAAACCTAGTCATAATCATGGAATAATGTAGGTGAGTGATATCCAGTCTATTCTGGCCTCTGTACTTTACAATGACATTTTAATTTCACTGCCTGACATTTAACAAATCCTTGGTGATCATGTGCAATATAATGATAATTGCATGAAGGAGGCAGCCAGGAGTTTGCTTATGGGCAAACTATGCATATTGTGATAACTTTTATAAGTATGTGGATTAGATCCACAGATGCATACAACTGGGCTGGAGCTAAATGGTTTTCTCACCCGTTTCTCCCCGCAGGATCCCTCCAATCCCATGGAAAGTGACTTTTCTGATTAAGGCAAGCTGTAATGTATGGAAAAGGGTCCTAGAACGTTCAAGGAAATCCCCTTGTATAACTAAATCCCTCCTGTCTGTTGAAATCAGAAACTAGATCCCAACCCACTGTTTTCAGGATATGTGTTTTTGTGTGCCTTCAAGTTGCTTCCGACTGATGATGACCTTAAAATAAATCTATCATGAGGCTTTCTGAGGCTAATGCTATGTGACATGCCCAAGATCACCCAGTGAGTTTTTATGGCTAAGAGGGAATTTGAACCCTATTTTTCAGAGATGCAGTCCAATGCACAAAATAACACTGGATGTATTCAAAATACTTACTATAGTTTATTCCAACTTTAAATTTCACAAAACAGAGAGAAAGACCAAATATTATGTTGACTATACAAAAATCAGTGGCATTATTCAGTTTGACACTTCCCTGCCACTAAGTACTTAAGATATTAGGGGAAAGTTTTAAAAATGACAATGGAAAGTTTTTTTAAAAAAAATATGCTATTGTCATATAGCATCCTGTGAATTTTCCAGCTCTTCTCTCTTTCAGATATTCCTAATAAAAGGCGAGCCACTGCAATCAACTGAAGGAATTGCATGAGGATGTCTTTGAAAATATTCTACAATAGAATCATATCCCTGTCAACAACTTACAACAAATCCTACAGGAACAATGATGAGGAATTCATATCCACCTGGAACAATTGCACACGGAAATTTTCTGCAGTGCTAATGATTGCAGCTTAATATTTTAGCCAAAAATATCTGCACCTAGCATTTAATTAGTCTGTAGCAGAATTTTTAAAGTGACCCTTATGAACAAAATTAATTTTGCACCTTTTTCCTGATGTGTATTTTTGAACAGTTTTTTAAGGCAATGCAACATGCTATTTGTGTTAACTTCTGATTCATGACAACTCTAAAGTAGACAGCAATTGTTTTAGAGTTTGCTATAGTAGTCAACCAAATAGGACTTGCCACAGTAGTCAGTCAAAATGTTGTGATTGTCAGTACCTTGACCTTGCTCAATGTCTATAAATTCTAGCATGCAATGAGAGACAGGTTACTTTGACTCCTCAACTTCAGTCTTGAGAAATGGAGGGAAAGAATGGGAACATTTTCTTGGAGGTGTAGAACTTACACAGGGGCTCTATTTCTGAGAAGCAAAATAAAATGCTAAACTCACAAGCCTGGAGCTGGATCAGGGTGTGGTAATTGACAAACTTTGATATTAGCTATGAGGAATTTTCAACATCAAAAATGGAATCAAAACATCCTTGTATCACACTTTCTTGAACCATGCATACTCAGCATTTTCTTTCTTTTTTCTTTTGCTGTAATATTTCTTGTTAAGGATGGGACAAAACTCACTAAATCCAGCACCAGCAGCTCCAAATGTTAGTATAGCTCAGTGTTGCTACCCGGGGCTTATTCTTTGTCCTAACTAGACTTCTCTTGATATAAATTTGCAGCCTGAGAATAAAGGCAAAGCAGCTGGGAAGATCTTTTGTGTGTGTGCACGCTCAATTTTATCTTTTGTTCGGTTTTAGCAAAAAATGTCTTTTATTCCATTCCTTCTTTTCTCCAGACAGTGACTCTGCAGAGAAGTTATACATTGTTCCATCCTGTGGAGAAAATTAAAAACAAGTTTTTGGCAGTTCTAGCTCTGCAGCACATTCTAGACATTGAACTGTGTCATGCTGTTTTAAAAGAAGGCTACTTCAGTGCAGCAACTCAAATGGAAGAAGCTGTGACTTTTCTAAGTGGAAAAAGGGAGGGGGGGGGCAAAAAGAAGAACAAATTAAAAAAAACTCATGAAGCGGAGTGGAAAGAGACATGTAGGGAGCTGTCTTCACACACAGTACTGGCCACAACATCTAGCTGTTCAGAAACATGGTGCAAAACTAGGAATTATCCCTAAGGCTAGTGATATAAATGGAACAAATACAAAACCAAATAAAATATACCGAGGAGCTGAAATCCACAAGTGCTTTATCATTCCTCACTTCATCATTAATGATTAGGATGTGCAGCATTGGTTTAAACAAGAAGCTCCGTGAAGCTATAATGTTGCTTCATGTACTGCAGTGCCTTAAGAGGTATCTTATCTCCCTTCACTCTGTACATCCAAATCGAAGATGACAGTAGGTCCTATCCTGTCTTCTTCTGCAAAAATTCTGCTAGCTTGGACCTAATGGAAAAACTCTAGGGGGATTACTACAGCAGAAGGATAAATGCATTACATATACATATCAATTAGGATGATGTTACACACAGATGGACCAATCAAGAGAATTACTTAGTTGACCTTCTTCAAAAATGAATACAGTTGCTTAACGTAAGAAATGAAAAGGTCGAATTCCAAACCAGATGTGCAAATTCAATGGCTACCAGTTAGTGGCAAGATGTGAGAACAGAAATGTTAATTGTGTGTAAGGAAGCAACAGGCCCACTGGAAGATGAAGGCTCACTGAAGAAGAAATTTGACAATGGAAATAAAAAAGAGTGAAGAAAAGGCTATTAGCTCACATGTTTGGGTTCAGCCCACATCCAAAGAGGAGCAGACAGCAGATGTTTCAGTTATCACCAGTTTTTATTTTCGTGCTGTTCCTGAAATGTTACTTTATTGAAATCTAGGTTGCAATCAAGCCATTCAGTTGTTTAAAGGTCACTGACGTCATTTTCCTAAATATGTGCAGGATTTCAGCCCCAGTAAGCAAATCTAATTATTCAGGTAAGAGCGTCTACTGATTTCACAAAGTTTAATAGTAAAAGACAACAACTATTGCTGTCACATTTGATGTGTATTCAGCTATTTGTTATTTAACCAAGTTCTGTATATGTCCTAAACACCAAATACAGTTGATCCTCCATATCCATGGATTCTGCATCTATGGATTCAACTATCCAAGGCTTGACAATATAGTTTAAAAAATTGACACCAGAAGCAAAAAGACCAGATATAGGTCCTTAGACCAATAGGAAAGGCATGGGAGAGGATCCTACACTGCAAAGAAGAAGAACAATTAAATACATTTCAGCAAACCTTTCACTCAGAATTAACAATAAGTATGTATGAAATAAAACAACTTAAATCAGGTATGCCTTGCATAAGAAAACAAAATATTTTGAGTATCCCAGAGACAACATTCTTCCAAAATGTCTCCATGTCTTCCACCAATCTTCGCTTTTTGTTTGATTTCTATTTTGGTGGCCAAACTTATAAATCTGTGTTTCCTAGCATGTAACATGTTCCTCTCTTAGCTAGGTAGGCTTACTTGTTCTCTACTTTTCACTCTGTTTTTTTGGTTAATGCATGCTCAATAAGTGTTTCTGGAGGCAGCTGGTGTGTTTACCTTGCCTCATGTAGGCAGAGGCATACAACTACAGTAAGGAGGCCAAGAGCAGAATCCCACTCCTTCCCAATTCTTAAAGTGGGACCCAATGTGGCTCACTTGTAAGGCATGTAAAATATGTTGCAAGCATATATGTGTGTATTAGGCTTTAGATATAAGATGAAGCTCTCAGGCCAATAAATAAAAAATAAGTGGGTGCCTTGTGATTCATTTTCCAGTTTTGTCCATACAGTCAAGGAGTGTATATCTTTTGGTCTTTCACTTTATTTTTGCAAGTACATCTTCCGTTGTTCCTACTGGGTGGAGCATCTAGGACTGAAGCCTAAAATATCCAGAGGTCTGAATCTAGAGCAGGTATGGGCAAACCCAGGCCCGAGTGCTGAATGCAGCCCCTTGGGCTCTTTTCTCAGGCCCTCCTCTCTCTCACCATCCTATCCTATCCTATCCTATCCTATCCTATCCTATCCTATCCTATCCTATCCTATCCTATCCTTTCCTTTCCTTTCCTTTCCTTTCCTTTCCTTTCCTTTCCTTTCCTTTCCTTTCCTTCCCTTCCCTTCCCTTCCCTTCCCTTCCCTTCCCTTCCCTTCCCTTCCCTTCCCTTCCCTTCCCTTCCCTCTCTCTTCCCTTCCCTTCCTTCCTTACTCCTTCTTTTTCCCTCCCTCCTTCCATCCCTTCCACCCTTTTATCCTTCCTTCCTTTCCTCTTTCCTCCCTCCTCCCCCCCTCTCTTTCTTCCTTCCCTTTTGTCTTTCCTCCCTCCCTCCTTCCATTCTCTTCCTCCCTTCCCTTTTTCCTTCCTCTTTTCCTCCTGGGGGATGTTTAGCTGGGAGAAGAGAAGGTTGAGGGGGGGGGGACATGAGAACCATGTTTCAAGTTTTAAAAAGGTGTCCCATTGAGAAGGAGGGAGGGAAAAAACTGATTTCCTGCTGCTCTAGAGACCAGGGCACAAGGGAACAATGGTTTCAAATGGCAAGGAAAGAAATTCAACTGATAGAATTTGGAAGAACTTCCTGAAAGAAAGAGCTGCCTGGAGTGTGGTGGCGTCTCCTTCTGTGGAGGCTTTTCCTCAGAGGCAGTCTATTGTGAGTGCTTTGATTGTGACTTCCTGCATGGCAGGGGGTTGGACTGGATGGCTCTTGGGGGTCTCTTCCAGCTCTAAGATTTCAGGATTATATATCAGGAATAGGCAATACGGGGTCTAATAGATACCCTTTTTTTCTCCCATCCATCACCCTATCCTGACCAAGGTCAACTTTGCCTCTGAAAGAAAAGAGGAAGGGGAGGAAAAGGCAGGGAGGGGACTTGGGGAGAACCCCTCCTCTCGGCCTGCCTACTCTGCTCCAACCTGTGCCCCCCAAGTTAGAGTTTGCCCATGCCTGACCTAGAGTAATGTCATGCCAGATATTTTCATTCACATTTCAGAAGTCAACGAAAATTCCACTGGTTAACCTTGAATAACAGTGGTTCAGATACCCTGGTTGGGATCGGGGTGGGTGAGGAGTTACTATTTGGATGTCAATTCTCAGAATGGGAAATGAAGTATAGTTTTGTTCCCCAAATAACCATCCCAAGCTCTTTCTGTCTCTAAAATAACCTTTTAAAATTATGGTTTTTTCTTACATGATAAGCACATATGTTTGTGCATTCATGATGATGTTCATTTTGAAAAGATAAAAAAATTCATCCTGATTGACATCAGATTCACATTCTGTCTTCTTTCTATGAAGGAGCACTGATTTCCTGTGAACAAATCTGGCCCTTCTTTCAAGCAGTATAAAAAGGAGTAATTTTCACTCATGTACACAGCCAACTGCTTGCCAATTAAATTAATACATATTGTGGCAAGTTCAATATGGTATCCCATTTATACAATGCTAAATCATTACCAAGTAAATGAAAGGATTATTATTTCAGCTTCAGAACAGGTTATATGATAATCACTTATGGACCCACAAAGTGTAATTATGTTTTCAGACATCGGTTCTGGAATCCTCATTTCTAATTTAAGATTAACATTTTTTTTCTCAGCACTGTTAACTGTACCTATGGAAGGCAGATTTTCATTAACTTGATTATATTTTGGTCTCATTAGAAGGTGAAATAGTTCTTCCAAAACATTATAAAAATACAGAAATGATCTAAAATGCCTAAATCAATGGCTTGCTTATTTTTTCTTTTTCATTTACAGTATGGACGAAAAGTTTCCTCTCTTAGCTGTCTAAAAGTCTGTCTCAGAAGACCCAAAGGATTTAGTATATCTATAAGTCACATTAATTTCTTTCTGCTCTTTTAATACCTTGAGGTACTTGTTCTACTTTCAAGAAAATTGCCCCTATCCAATCAATAAAAATATAAGCAGAGAATATGAATCTTTCAGAATCAATGGTGCATATAATAATTACATGAGTGATGGCTAGGAAGCTTGGTCTCTTAAAGCAAAAAGCATGTCTGAAAATCTTTAAAAATTCAGAGAAAAAATGCAGGTTTAGCCACTTGTATCATTTCATGGCAAATCAAAGTTAGATATAATATAGAACAGATGTATTAAATCTGTGGGTTTTTAAAAAAAAACATTTTTACAAGAGTAAAAGAGCTTTGAGGCACTTGTGATGGTCAAAGGATTAATTTGGTACAAGACCAAATATGTGAACCCCTCAGATAGACTGCTTAAATTTAATTATTTAAAAAGTTTCAAGTACCAGCTTTCAAACAATAGTCATGGCAAGAGTCACAGCTCAAAACTGACTTGATGTAGAAACACTGGGTTTCATGTACAGTAATTGTGATCTTCGATAAGACATTCATTTGACAAGTCCCAGGCAGTGTTTCTCACATCCTTTATCAAGGAGACAGCTCAATGCAATATTGTATTTGCTCGGGAACTATCAGCTTTGGAAGTTTTAAAAAAGTGCCAATATGTGGATTTGTAGTTGTATTTCTGTTGTCTGCTCTTCCTTTACGGTGGCTGTATACATCCTTAAAATTGATGTTTTCCCCATGCAAGGACTGTCTGGACTTAGCAAAGGAAATAGGAAATGCAGAAATGCAACACATACATTTCTTGGAGCTTCTTGCAATTTCTGAAACCATGTGTCTGACACCACCTATTTGATGTCTGAGCTGACACAAACAATACAAATATATGATATTTTGTCATAGTAAACTATGCTTACTGGTTCATAATAACATCAAAAGTGTTCCATCAATTTTCCAGGTTAACTCGCTAACTTCATGTCACTGGCCACATTTCAGCAAAAAGGCAGCTGCACTGAAGATTTATGAATCCAGCTATTTGCATACACATGTGATTTGAGTTTTGTGAATTTGTCAACAGTCTGAAAAACAACCTGGAAGAGTGTTAAGAGGCAACAAACACTAGGTGCTAGCACCACAAAAGAATGTCAATTTTGCCCAGCTGAGAAAAACCCTAAAACATGTTTTTTTTCCGTGTCAGGAATGACTTGAGAAACTCCAAGTTGCTTCTGGTGTGAGAGAACTGGCTGTCTGCAAGGACATTGCCCAGGGGATGCCTGGATGTTTGGTGTTTTACCATCCTGTGGGAGGTTTTTCTCATGTACCTTGCATGGGGATCTATTGCTGACAGATGGGAGCTGACCCTGCTTCCTGGATTTGAACCACCGACCTTTTGGTCAGCAGTCCTGCTAGCACAAGGATTTAACCCAATGCGCCACTGGGGGCTCCATCTAAAACATAATAAGGCAAGTGTTTATGTCCTTCCTTATGTAAGGAGTAGAAAAAGAGTGGGCTATATGTAAGACAACCATAGCAATTATGTTGGGATCACCAGCTATCTGAACTACATAAAGGATATACTGTCTCACCCCACACTTGCCTCTCCATTAGCAGGATATGCTATTGATATTATCTGACAATTTTGCCTAGAAAGATGCTTTTGGTTTGCAACACAGAAGCTTTTTTCTTGTTGCATTGGCTCTCCTTTTGTCTCTTTGCTCAGATCTATGTCTTTCACAAAGAAAAAACAGAAATCTATATGCTGTGCAGATTGTTCACACTGTTAATGTTTCCTATCTGACCTCTGAATAATCCATTAGGGTCACAGGCTAATAAGATGTAGAATGTGTAGGAAGAAATTGTCACTATATCTTGGTCTGCATGTCGCTACGGCCAGCTTCAAAGCTTGTTGGAGGAATATAAACGACATTCAAATTAGGAAAATAAGACAATCATATGCATTATAAAGAATCACTCTTTTTATATTGAAGTTTCAAAGTGTCACATTGAAACTTAAGTTTACCAGCAGGTGTCTAGATACTTAGATTTCAAACACTGAAAAAATTCAGTTATTCAGCACTAGAATTTGACAGTACCTGGATCACAGAAATGTATGGTTTCTAAAAAAATTAATAAAAATAGAACAAAAAAGCCCTCTCTGTTTCAAATAAAGAGAACCTGACATTTTTCTATCCTTGGGCTGTTGAGGAGACTGATACAATCATTCAAACTTAAACTTCCATCTTTTTGTGAATGTTTCTTTTGAGTGATAATTCAAAAATGTTATAACCCATATAAATGGCAAGAACGGTTCCTCGTTTAAATAATAACTACAGCAACAAGAAATAAAACAACTATAATGGAGAGATAAAAATGTAATTGTAACTATTTCAATTACTTTTTTGAGAGAAGATTGCTTATTCAGTTATATACTTTTCTAATATGATTAGATCATGATACATTTCTCTATGACACAGTCCCAATCTCACAGAGTACATGCAGATTTTTTTTTATGAAACTTAAAATCTCATCAACCAGCTGCTGGTTGGAGAATGGGGAACTAGAGGTCACTTCTCGTCTTAGATATAGTTTGACAGGATTTCATAAAACATCCTCAGGTTCACAGCCCCAACTGTTGGACTGGCAAGTTAGAACATCTTTTTGGATGCCTGGGTCATGGGGATCATGTACGTATATACCTGTTAATTGGATTGAGACACCTAGCTATTACTCCTCTAGAAAGTAATGATATTTTATACCATATGAAGCTTTAAATTACCTGCCTTTATGTGTATGTGTGCAGGGGCGTAACATGGCAAGGGGAAGACAAATAACTTTCTATCCATTGACCATAAGAGTGCATATACATTGGGCTTACTTTCACCTTTCCTGCCAGGAAAAAACAACATTTGTCACTCTGGGATTGCAGGAACAGATGAAAAGAACTATCCATTGGCCAAAGGAACAAAGGTTCACAGTTGGTATTCATGTAAGTGAAACAGAAATGGAAAACAGAAAGGCGAGGGGCTGTACATGAATGGCAAAACACATGCTTTGCATTTAGATAGCTGTACATTCAATTCCAATCATTTCCAGTTAGACCTAAAAAAAGATCATGTCTGAAATTTTAGAGAGCTGCTAGCAGTCACTGTCTACAACACTTGTCTGAGTCAGGGTGCATCTACATTATAGTATTAATGCAGTTTGACACCACTGTAACGGCTATGTGTCAATGCTATGGTACTGTGGAATTTTTGGTTTTAGGAGGCACCAACACTCTTTGACAGAGAAGGCTAAATACTTTGTAAAATGTCAATTCCCATATACCATTCAGCCACTGCAGTTAAAGTGGTGTCAAACTGCACTAATTTAACAGTGTCGATGGATCCTATGTCTTCTGTGTTGATAAAAATGTATTGATAAATGAAGAATTATATCATGCCTAACGATAAGGCTTGAGTTTCAATGTAAAGATTGTGAAGTCCAAATAAAATCACAGCTGGAATTCTCTATCGTGGTCTACATTACATTAACTTTACATATGCTTAACTATGTAGAAGATGCTTTAAGGAACCCAGTTAATGAATTGCAAAGAGGCATAAGTCCAAATAACTTATTTATTATGCAATGCTTTTGACATGAAATAAATAAGTCCAAATGTGCAGTGATCACTTTGTTGGCTCTCCAATAATAATAATAATAATAATAATAATAATAAGAAGAAGAAGAAGAAGAAGAAGAAGAAGAAGAAGAAGAAAAAGGTTTGGATCATTGATGTTGCCATCCCAGGTGACAGTCGCATAGACGAAAAACAACAGGAAAAACTCAGCCGCTATCAGGACCTCAAGACTGAACTTCAAAGACTCTGGCAGAAACCAGTGCAGGTGGTCCCAGTGGTGATCGGCACATTGGGTGCCTTGCCAAAAGATCTCAGCCGGCATTTGGAAACAATAGACATTGACAAAATCACGATCTGCCAACTGCAAAAGGCCAACCTACTGGGATCTGCATGCATCATCCGAAAATACATCACAAAGTCCTAGACACTTGGGAAGTGTTCGACTTGTGATTTTGTGATACGAAATCCAGCATATCTATCTTGTTTGCTGTGTCATAATAAAATAATAATAATAACAATAACAACAACAATAATAATACATTTTATTTCTACCCCACCACCATCTCCCAGAAGGAACTTGGAGCGGCGAAAAAAATACAGCCAAGTGCAGCATATAGACAATACATAAATCTAAAATGATAAAACCATAGAATTACAATCATGCACATACATAATTACAATGTAAACCATTAAAATTCATAAAATGCAGTCATAGCTGCGGATAAAAACAAGTTGTTTCCAATTCATACCGCCCAGTGCTGACGTGATGCCAAGAGTAAGTCCTCAGACTAATCCTAAAAATCTGTAGTATGTAGCATGTCAGCAGCCCCTTGCTGAATATAGATGTTGCAAAACTGCTCAGTTCTATTTCCCGTAACATAACTCCCCTTCTGAAGACATAACTCCCCAAGAGATTTTTGCCTTATAGTCTTTATACAATAGCTAGTAATGGAAGGCATAGAAGTGATATTCAGTTGGCAATGTAGACCAAAGAGAATACCATACCAGGTGTGAGCAAGCATGCATTTCAAATATAAGCATCTGATAAAATATTAAACTACTTCTTATCAATAGAAGAAGGAATGGGTTTTTAATACACACCCAGAAAATTACAAAATCTGGGGGGAAAAACCCAAACGATCATGGAACTGAAATCCCTGCCAATGCACTTTCTTTCAGCAACAGCAGATGACAATTTGAGAAGAAAATCCAAAAGACTCAAAGGATTTGTATGTGTGTATTCATTATCATAACGGTTGAGACAAATAGTATGCCTGTTCAAATAATATGGGGAAATTAATCTTTGCAAATAATTATTGTATGAAAAAGTGCCAGTAATCAAAATGATATTATTTGCAAACACTTTTTGGGGGAGAATTTGCTTTGATAAATAGAATAGCAGATGGGTCCAGACTGAGTACAAGGCTACAAGAGACTCCAGAGGCTTTGCTTGTTTATGAACTGCAGCTGAACCCCTAAGAGTAAATGTTACCCTGGGAGCCTCCCATTGTGGAATATTGTACTCTGCAATAGACTCCCCCTCCCTGTATTTCTGAATGAGGGCATTTGTTTTCAAATGAGGGATTTAGTTTGTTTGTGAATTGTGTTGTTTTACTCTCTCTTTACTATTTGGCTTTTCATCTGCCTTATCCCTTTCTATACTGCTACCATAGTCTGACATCACCAACTTCTGGGAGTTATAGTTTTCTAAGAATATTTCTTTTTTTATCCTAAGGTTCTGGGTTTTGTCAGACAAAGATATACTGGCTGATGAGCTTCAGACTGCAGTGTTGAACCTTGACAATGAAATGTACAATATTCAATGTAGGCTCCACATATAAGTAATAACTAACAATTGCAAGGCTTTAACTTATGCAGGTTTCTAGCTGGATAATCAGTGTTTTTCTGAGGTCAAAGGCAGAGATAGAGGAAGGATGTTGCATTGTGCTAAAGAGGACAGTGCACAGTTAATTCACTGTGTCTGTATATAACACAGATATGATAGTTATCTCCAGGAATATTAAGGAGTGTAAATTATGTTCTTGTCACTTCTTGCGTCTCAGGAGCAACATTATTCTCTCTGAAACTTAGAACTCCCTATGCTATACATATGGGGAGAAATGTCATGCTGTCAAGGCATTATCAGTCTTTAGCAAACTAAGTACAAATTTGTTATTTGTCGCAAACTGCTTATTTTTTCTTTCTCGAGGTTTCATGAAAAGCAACCCCCCCCCCCCAAAAAAAAACCAGAATGAAAAACACAAGTTATAGGCTACCCATTATTCATATCTGCTCAAATGTAAGTCCCATTGTTCTAAATGGCGTTTCCTCCTAAGCATATACAGGTTGAGTATCCCTTTTCCAAAATGCTTAATTCACAATGCTCCAGAATTGTCAATGGAGATAGTGAAGACTCAATTCTCATAATGTTGTTTTATGCACAAAAATATTTAACACATTATATGTGTAAAATTACCTCTTTCATATGGCATATATGAAACATAAATGTATTTCATATTTAAATTCAGGTCAAGTCTTCAAGATATTGCATTACATATTTTATGTATTGTAATCCATTTTTTTTAAATATCCAAAATACTGAACACGATAGTCTCAAGCATTTTGGGAAAGGATTGCATTCCAACACATCTTTAATCTAGAATACTAAAAAATGTTAGAACTACAGAAAGAAATTGTCAGCCAGCATAATATAGAAGTTTGAATGCTCTACCAGGACATCAGCAGACAAGGGTTCAAATCCACACTCAGCCACAAAAACCCACTGGGTGACATTGGGTACGTTACACTCTTTCAACAGTAGATAAAAGCAACGGAGAATACATTTTTGCCAGTTAAATTCAAGGATATGATATTCTGATTTTAAGTTACAACACACACAAAAATGGCATTAGTATGTAGATGAAAAATTTGGAGACAGGGACTTAAGTAGTATAGTGAATTTGTCCCAGATTTTGGTCTGAAATGTAAAAGTGCTGCTATCCTTCAAATAGTTTCTGCATATTGGATAACTCCTTTAAAGTTTGGACTAAACTTGATACATTTCTTATTGGAAAAATACATAAAATCCTACTAATCGTTACATGAAAGGGGTAGTCCAGACCTGTGAGCAAACAGTCGTTTTGTTTGCACAATATCCTTTTGGGCTTTTTGGCTAATATCTCTTCAGCTGTACTGGGCGGGGAAAATGTGTACCTTCCAAGATGTAGTTGGACTGCAATTTTCATTAATTCAACACGCAATGGGAAGTGCAATCCAACAACATCTGGAGGGCCATATAATTTCTATCCTTGTGTTGTACAAATATTCTAATAAATCAACATCTTATATTTGGCAAGGAAGTTACCCATTAATGCCCTAAATGCATGAACATCCCATATATACAGTTAGAAAAAAATCATTCTTATATCTGAATTTGATAAGATCTATTACCTGATATGTTAACATGTAGATCTATTTATAATGTTGGCATAAAAACAAAATGTAATTTGTTCAGTCAAATGCTGTTTCTTGCCCTAGGCTTCATTTGTGATAAGAAATTGTTGAAACATATCATATTGGTTTGTGAGACCACCTGTTATAAGCATCTGTCGAGTGTCTATGCTTTCTGACAATTTTTTTAAAAAGAAGCATATATATATATATGCTGAGTAGAAGTTTTTTGTTTTTTTAAAAAGAGCCAATATAATGTATTGTTTGACAACGATAGTTGGCATGTGTAATGTAGTTACCAGGATGGAATGGACACAAATTAGTTATACCTTTGGTTGAATGACAGTAAATGAGGAGGTGATGTCACAGTGTTGGAACTCCACATTTAAAAATCAAAATCTTACTAATTCATTGAGTAAGTACTTCATTTCAGCCTAGTACACCTGGTGAAGATACACAGGACAGATCTAATTTTCACACACTATGGAAATCACCCCATTAAGAAGTATAGAAATGTAAGTTAAAAATTGACCTCAAGACCTGGGGTTGACCTATCTATGGGGCAATATAAATACTGTACCTTAATTCTTATCAAAAAGGGAATCACACCCTGAGTAAGGTGACAAAAGGTGTGTATGATCATCCCAGGAGAACCTAAAAGAGGGACCAACAGCCTCTATTCTCTTTGCAATATTTTCCCCTTTCCTCCAATGTTGTCATTTACCATAGTTGTCTCCTTATTAATCTTGCCTTTAGGGTCGGCACAGTTATGTCTGTTGAAAAATTGTAAGTTATTTGGCATAATAATAATAATAATAATAATAATAATAATAATAATAATAATAATAATAATTCTGCCCTATCTCCCCAAGGGGACTCAGGGCGGATTACAACACACTAAAAACACATAGAGATAAACATTCAATGCCTCACCACAAAAGCAGACAAGGATACAATAAAACCCACCCAATCTCAACACCAATCAACAACATTTTACTTTGCTTTCTCTTTTATATCCTTTGCTCTATGCTCCCAGGTTTTACTTTCAACTTATCCATAGATCATATCAGAGTCTATATTTTCCTCCCAAAGCTTACTCCCAACTTAAAAATGACTTATATATACACACTCATTTTGATATATATACATAATTGATATTCATGATGCCCCTCTTAATAAAACACTGATGCAAGTTTTTAGAAAAATATGCATAACTTCCATAGAATTCAAATGTGAAAGGTTACAGTTCCAGACCTAGCCATGCCTCAAATTTCAGAATAGCTTATATTTTAACATTTGTTGAAGGTAACAAAATTTAAGGTCTTCTTATGTGAACAAATAAAACTTAAAAATGATGAAACCAGCTGTTTCTAGTTATCCTGAATTAATATCCCCAAAATGTATATAAGAAATGCAAGCCATTTATCTACATTTCTATTTTACTTGCAAAGCTTTATTTTGATAGCTTTTAATATATATTAATATGAATGTTAAATAGCAGTATTAAGTAATGGAAGAAAACAACCAAGGTTCCCTAGAATGGATTAAATAGCCAAATTGTCTAATCCCTATATTCAAATTGATAGAGCATAGGCCAAATAGGTGTGCTGTTGGTTTGCCCTTTTCATTATGTTATGACATGGTGATAAAGTACCTCATTATTAAACCATTCTGTTAACAAAGTTGTAACTAGATTGCAAAAAAATGAAGATATACAGGTATTCTATAATACAACTGCTCGATTATGCATTTTATATTATAGTATTTTTTTTAAAAGTAATGCTATTCTCTACTAGAGGTAAACAACTATTAACTCGTTTATTTTACCTGATGTGTTTGAAGTAATAGGAAAGTACTCTTATTTTTGGAAACACGTAGAAAGAAAAGACATTGGCAGGTCTGTTGACTGAGAAGTTATTGTCATCAATACTATATTTTTTAAAAAATGGTTTTAAAATGGCACAAAGACCAACAAGTTTCAAAATCAACACTTGAGAGGTTACTTTAAAGAAGAATGAATGTAATAATACTTTAAAGCTACCCATATGGTTATTAACAGCTCTGTTCTGGTCTTGCAGATGCAGAGGTGAGGCTTCCTTTACTCAGGCAATCCATCTATAATGTCCACTTATAATTATTTGCCTTCCACCCATTATTACTTGACTTCACCTTTTCCCCAGCATTACTGACTTTTCTAATAGATCATGTCCCCCCCCCCCCATAAAACACCCAAAGCATGATAACCTCAGTTTAGTCATTTGGGGTTTTAATTGGACTTCAGACTTACTTTATTCTAACACCATCTTTTTGGTGGTTCTCATATTCATATACTTCTCCACTAGCACATTTCAACTGTTTTTTCTTGCCATATTTCTTCATTGTACAGCTCTCACATATATACACAAAAATTGTTGTCGTTTGGATGATTCTGACTTTGGCATTCAACCATATATTTTTACATGTAAGATCCGTAAGTTCCTTCATAGCTGACCATCTACTTAGTATGCTTCTGTTTTGTTTGTTAGTCTTCTTTTCAATTAGTGACTAAATCAAATATACAAAATTTGTAACAATGTACCATCTCCTTTAGTAAAGGTAAAGGTTTCCCCCTGACATTAAGTCTAGTCGTGTCTGATTCTGGGGGTTGGTGCTCATCTCCATTGCTAAGCTGAAGAGCCGGTGTTGCCCATAGATACCTCCAATGTCATGTGGCTGGCATGACTGCATGAAGTGCTGTTACCTTCCTTCCAAAGTGGTACCTATTGATCTACTCACATTTGCATGTTTTTGAACTGCCAGGCTGGCAGAAATGGGGGCTAACAGTAGGAGCTCACCCCACTCCCCAGATTTGAACCGCCGACCTTTCAGTCAGCAAGTTCAGCAGCTCAGCGATTTAACCCGCTGCACTATCGGGGGTAAATCTTTTGTGTTCATTATTTTTGACTTCTTAATACACAGCAGCAATCTGGCATTTTCAGTTTCTTCCTTAACTTTCACCATTGATTTAGAAGATAGATTTAGAAGAATTTAGGACTTTTTTTTTTGCTTTCTGTAATTCAAAATGCAATACAGAGATAATGGGCATGGTCACTTCATTGGCAGGGCCAGGCATACTTGAACAGTCAGTATTTTCCAAGCAAATATCCAATACTAATCTCTACCAAGTTCCACAGACTTCACACACAAAACGCAAAACTTTCCTGCTCCTGAGACAAAGAATTATCGAAAGAGTACTAGTCAGCCTGTGACATATTAATCTCCCATTTCTTCCCCAAAGCACAGGAACTGTAGAGAGTTTGTAAAACCATCACTTTGATTTGAAGATGGAGCTGTCAGAACGATACAACTGCTCTTTCTACCCTAGAGCTTTCCCTGTATGAACTGCTTGGGAAGAAATTATCATTTTTTGAGACACTCTGTCTCTGTGTCCCTCTGAATCAATTTGTTAAGGAATCCTCTTGACTGCATAGGCTCAGATTTGGTCACCATTATCTGGTGCTCTCTTGAATCTGATCAAATCATCCCCCTCCAGTTTGGCATAAGTCTAAATCTGAAGCACACTTTTGTAACAGAGGTCTTTGGTGTTGCAACTTTGGCACAGTCAACCCTGACAAACTTTGTTAACTGTTTATTATTGTTCTGATTTCTACTTTGGATTGATTTCCCATTGGCTCCATGTTCAATTTCAGTGAGCATTTATGAGCCAATTTTGTTGTTGTTGGGGACTTGGCAGTGTTTTAATTAATTCTTTTTTGAGATGTTATTTTTGCATCTTTTAGATTTTTTTCAGCATGGAAAGAAATGCGATTAAACAAACTCAGGAAAAATGCTTGGCACAATTCAGCAGAATAATTAATGACTTCGGGTAATATAAGGTAATTTATTTCTTTTCTTGGTGCATACTTGTTTATACTGAATCAATATTAATATAGAACTGATGTTTCTATTAAATTTTCACATTTTGCACCTATTTAGTGAAAAAATTCTAAATCCCATGTTTTCTTGGTAAGTCTCTTAAAATCTTGTAATTTCACTGCAATATTAAAATGTTTTCCAAGAAATTTTCTTGGTGAAATAAAAAGTTCCTTAGTATAAATATGTCTCCTCATTAGTCTTCATTCTGGCCTTAATAATTCTTTGTTTCATGTGAAGTCAAGACCTGAAAGCCTGCACTTTTGGCACTGGATGTCCAGGTGTGCTCCTGAAACATTTTGGGAGAATGCCCAGACATCCCAACCCCCTCCCCCAAACCTCTTAAAAACTCCTGTAGAAAAGAAAATAACTTATGGGGCAGCATTTCCTTGTTGCCGGCCCTCTCCTTGTACTTAGGAATGACGCGCCAAGAGAAGGGGGGGGGGGGCAGGAGCTATTTTCCTTCTCTGTCCCCTTCTCCTGGCGCATCAGTCCTAAGCACCAGGAGAGTGTTTGCAGCAAGGAAATGCCAGCTCCATAAGTTATTTTCTTTTTTACAGGAGATTTGGGAGGGGTTTGGGGAGGGGATTGGTGCCCTTGCTGTTTTCTGGGCTGATTCAGCCCAGGAAAATGTGAGATGGCCCCTTCAGAAGTCCCAAGACTTCTGATGGTCGGACAGCGGCCGTAGTTGATTTGCCCCGCACCTGCTAAGGAGGCATGGAACAAACCTAATAACCAAATAATTCGCTACAAAGTATTTGCCTGCTTTGCGGTAAAAGCATTTGATTTTGTGTGTGGCATCACTTAGATGCCTCTTGCAAATATCTGGGAGAGCTCTCATTTTGTGCCCTGTCTGGCTGGGCCCTAAGTTGTCTTGTGACTCAATAATCTTCCAGAGCTGCTGGCCTGAGTTGTATGTACAGTATTCAATCTCTGGAAGAAAAGGAGATACAGATATTACTAAATATACAAGCTTATTTTGATAGTGCATTAATGTTTTTTTTACATTGAAAAGACTTTTAATTCTTGGATTTTGAATTAAGATCAGATATAATGTTTCATCACGCAAATGAATCACTGTACTATTAGCCTTCAAGTGTTATGTGGCAATATTGTTTTCGCATTTGTCTGTCTTACAGAATATATGAAATAGCTCCACGCTTGAGGAAATGCAAGCAGCTCAGTTCATTGCATATTTGGTCAGAAATCCCTCACTGTGTTCAAAGATGCTTAATCCAAAATAATGGTAAACAGGATTACAAACCCCAAACTGTTATCCCAAACGCCTTTTTCCCTTGGAATCAATCAAAATTATTTCATATACAAAGAAACAAGATTCTAGTCTTATTCCTGCATGCTTCCAGTACCCAAATTTTGCATATAAGTGAATTGTGACAGACTAGAATGTGATTTCCTTGGTACTGCTAATATAAGGATCTAGTTAGGTTGCATTCACATAGCTGAGAAATTATTTCCTGTTTTCTACCACCAGGGGGGACCATAGTTACAACCATGATTATGTCCTTGACTAGAGTCAAATTACTTTGATTCTTGCATAGAAAGCATGAACGGTTTTAAAAAGGAGTTTATATATTGAACTACAAATACCACCACCATCTCATAACAATAGCACTATCACATGTGCCCTCTTTTACATCTAATAGAAGACATAATATCCTTGTATGGTTAATACATTTGGATGAATAATAAGGATAGACCTTACCCTTAAAATAAGGACAAAATAATTGGTTTATTTTGGGAAAAAAGAAGGGTGAGCTTTTCACATATTGCTGTGAAGAGCAATGGTACCTTTGTTTTTTGGCTTTTTTTAAACAACGTAACTTAGAGTATTGAAGTTAATAAAGGCACACTGGCAATTATGTCAAGCAAATCCATAGGTTTTGGATTGAGGCACATAATGCTGTTTTTGTCAAGTCACCAGGAATCAAACTTAATGGAGCAAATTGGGAGCCTTTCACACCAGGCAATTATAGCACTACAGTTCCACTTTAGCTGTTATGGCTATACTCTATGGAAACCTGGAGGTTATAGTCTGGTGTAGCTTCAGAGCTCTCTGTTTTAAAAAATATCAATAGCTCCCCTAAGCCACTTATCCTAGAATCTGATAAGGTGAATCATAGTACGTTAATTGCGCAGGATTAAAAAGTTCCTGCTCCCAACTATGATATCTTCTTGTGTTTTCTTTCTTTCTTTCTTTCTTTCTTTCTTTCTTTCTTTCTTTCTTTCTTTCTTTCTTTCTTTTTTTAAAATCCAAACCATATTGACCCTATAAACTTTTAAATTATACTTTGAATGTTGGATTTAGCATGAATGTGTTAGTCAATAAAATATATCTTAAAAGAAACAGTTGGACTGATACCAATACCTAAATACTAAAAATTTTTCTGGAAAAACTAATTCCAATATATATTACTATCTAAAGACTGAAAGCTCAGAGAAACAGATAGGAAATCTATAAAAGACTCAATAGTTGAAAAGTTACTTTTTTGGACTATAATTCCCTGATTTTCTGACCAATGAAGCTACTACCTATGATTACTATGGAATTATGGTAACTGTACACCAAAATCTCAGAGATGTATCCAATCTCTGAGAGAGAAGGTCTGACCTGAAATCCCACAAAGCTGCTGTTATCCACTAGGTATTAAAAGAGTATTCAAAATTATTGGAGAAAATTTCCAAAAATTTGTTTTTCAAATGTTGAGAAACCCTGATGAGAAGAATCTTGGACTGATGAGGAACTACTTTTGTGAAAAATTCACATGTGTTGTTGTTATTATTATGTTTACTTATACCCCACTTTTCTCTCCACAAGGAGACTCCTAGAAAACAGCATTTTTTTCATAGGGAATATCGTTTTCTTCCTGGGAAATAAAATTTCAATGCAGAAAATTAATTTCAACACAGAAAACCTTTTCTTATATGCAGAAAGTGTTGTAATTAGGGATTATGTTAAATTTGCACTTGGTTAATTTACACAGAAAACAGAATTTCCTGTGCAGAAAACAAGATTTTATGCACAGGAATTAATATTTCTGCACTGAAATATTATTTTCCATGCAAAAATGATTTTTTTCTATGAAAAATTCTTTTTCACAAAATAACCACATATCCATTTTCCACGAATAAGTCCCAAATTGTGAATAGCCTTCCAAAAATCCAGTTTTGATGCCTTTCCTGCAGTGAGAAGAAATTGAATTTGAAATTATATGTTGCTTTCCTTGAGAACTCTCTGTTTCTAAAGGAAAATGGAATCATTCAATTAGTTGTCTGATGGAAGAAAATGTCAGCTAACAACCTCCAAAGTTTTCGCGATTTAAGCCTTCAACCTCTGTCCCATGAAAAGAAGTCAGGGAAAACAGTCAGAATAAGAGTTCTTATAAGAATAGAAACTGAACACACCAAGAATATGGGCCCAGGTCTCTGTAGACATGGAGAGTAAAAAAAAACAAAAAAACACGAAACTTGTAACAAAATAAAGATTGGTATCTTACCTGATCAGATAGTGGCTACAATGTCTGGTGTTAAATCTCAACATATTCAAGTCTGGTATAAGTAGATAACATTTATTAAAGTGATCTGTCATTGCAATATGCTATGTCAGTGATTCTCAACCTGGGATCCCCAGATGTTTTTGACCTACAACTTCCAGAAATCCCAGCCAGTTTACCAGCTGTTAGGATTTCTGGGTGTTGAAGGCCAAAAGCATGTGGGGACCCCAGGTTGAGAACCACTTTGCTATGTATACCTTGAGATCTGTATCAAAACTACTAGAACATAGTAATTCTAGAGTTGTTGTCAAGGTAGATTTAGCACATTCCCGCATATATCTTATGTTTCTGCACTCTGATATATATATATATATATATATATATATATATATATATATATATATATATGTGTGTGTGTGTGTGTGTGTGTGTGTGTGTGTGTGTGCATGTTTTTGTGTAGTATCTTAGAGTCCATATATAGACTCTGCATCACACTTGATAAGCGTTTAGTTCACGTTTGTGAAATATTTCCTACAGTTCTATCGAAGCAACAGGAGTCTGCAATGGCAGACATTGAGAAAATGAACATATAGGTGTGTGCTACCTCTTCTTATTTGGTCTGTGACTAGAACATAATGGAACAAATCCACATGTACTTTTCCATTTCATTGAGAAAGAAAGAGAACATTTCAGCAGAAGAAAAGAAATTCTGCAACACTTGGATACTCAACCATTACTATTAGGGGACAAACTAATGAGGATTCTACTCAAGCTGAAGTACAGAGATGCCTTAGTAAAGATTAATTGATCCTATTTCTCATTTTTGAATACTGTATTGTGACTGAATTTGTTTGTAGACTTTGCATATCATAAATTTGATATTTTTTATTTTTGTATACAAAATATCAAACTAGGAAACTGTGAAAGTTTTAGATGAGAAATGTGTTGTTTTGTAGAATTACAAGATAACTGAAAACTAGGCTGAAGAAACATGCAAGTCATTTACTGAATGGTATCATGTTGATGTCACAACAGACTTGTCTGAAGACGTGAAATATTTGAATGCAATTCATTTGGCTAACCTTGGAGATGTTGTTTTGGAACCACTAACCCTTTCAAGTAAGATTCATGAATTCATCTTTTCTAGTTTATTTTCATATGCAGTGTAGGTCTGTGTATCTTTTGCATACTTCCACAGATAGTAACTGAAGCAGAGAGGTGAGTTGGCACTCTGGCCCATGTTAAGAACTATCTCAGGCCAACTGTGTGTCAAGATTAAACACAAATTTGGAAATCTTGACCCATTGAACAAAAACTTGCAAGATAACTAAACACTGAATGGCTACTAGAAAAGTCCATAAATCCCTGTTCAATGTGTTGTAGACACGTATACTGTGTTTTGATACAAATGTATTAACACTTCTAATTTAGTAGCTGAGTGATATAGTAGTACTAAAACAGTTACATTAATTTTCACTTGGTTTTTGGGGAAAGTGTTAGTTTAGATACATATATTAACAACCCAATTCCAATAAACACTTTTCATTTCTTTTCAAACTTTCTCACCCCAAATGGAATCTGTGTCGCAAACAGCAGGAAGTAGTAATATTTTCTTTGAAGGTTGACCAAATTTACATTATTAAAAAGTCTTTAATAAGACATTTTCTAAGCAGCTTAGAACGTTATCACACAAGGCTCCTAAAACATATTCTGTTGTCACAAACCTATCTTGCTTGAGACTGAAGTACACCTGCCTAACCCTTCCGCTTAGAACAGAAAGCTTTTTCAAACATGCTTTGAAAAAGCTCAAAGCACTTTTACTTTACTGCAGCTGCAGGTATTTAACTCTTCCCAATCCATTCATTCTATCTTCATATGTACCCCCTCTTTTTTTCTATGAGAATTGCGAAGATCAGATCTCCATACCTCTGTACTTACAGGTTTTCAAAGTACTGCACTTTGAAAAGTTTTCACCTGAACACTTAAGATATTAATTAAAATACAAATGAGTACTTTGCAATTAAAAGGCAATTCCTATTGTGTTTATTTTACAAGGGAAGCCGTAGTTTTGACTTTGAAAATTTTTAAGCAACACAAAGCCATGCGTGAGTGGAAAGTTGCGAAAACAGTTTTGCTTTGCAAGAAAAGGAAACATTTAACTAAAATGAGAAATTAATATCAGTGGTTTGTTGCAGCTGTGGAGCTGTGAGGTTCATAGGAAGCAATATGGAGAAAGGCTTTGCAGCACAGAGAAGGAATACCCACAATGTGTCCACACAACATATCACTGGCCCAAACTCGCTGTATTTATTTATTTACAGTACAGTAGAGTCTCACTTATCTAACACTCGCTTATCCAACATTCTGAATTATCCAACGCATTTTTGTAGTCAATGTTTCCAATACATCATGATATTTTGGTGCTAAATTCGTAAATACAGTAATTACTACATAGCATTACTGCATATTGAACTACTTTTTAAATCAAATTTGTTGTATAACATGATGTTTTGGTGCTTAATTTGTAAAATCATAACCTAATTTGATGTTTAATAGGCTTTTCCTTAATGTCTCCTTATTATCCAAAATATTCACTTATCCAACATTCTGCCAGCCTGTTTATGTTGGTAAGTGAGACTCTACTGTATTTGTATTCTGTCCTTCTCACCCCAAAGGGGACTCAGGGCGGATCATAGAACACATATACAGGAAACATTAAATGCCGATTATAACAATGACAAGACAGACAACAATTAGAGGTATATATAGGCTTTCCCATCTTTTGGCATCTTTGGAGGCTGTGCTTGGTTCCGGCCACCGGGTGGGGGATGGGTGCTGTCGCTCCATCTCCCTGCCAAAGAGCTTTCTTTGTTCGTAAATTTCCCCTTTTTTCTGATCAAAACGCTGAGCCTAAATACCTCCCCGCTTTAATGTGGTTCCTATTTATCTACTCACATTTGTTTTCAAACTGCTAGGTAGGCAGAAGCTGGGTTAAAGATCAGGAGCTCACTCTGACCAGGCTTCGAACTCTCAACATTCCATTTGGTAAAATTATTGCAGCTTGGTGATTAATCTGCTGTCCTAAAGCCCAGCCCCTGTAATGGCTGTAATGGCTGCTTCATATTACTGAACGGTTGAAATGGTTTTGGAAAATTGATTGCATGTGCATCGTGCATTGCTTTGCAGTGAATTTATGATGATGTCAAGGAGCCCCTGGTGATGCAGTGGGTTAAACCGCTGAGCTGCTGAACTTGCTGACCAAAAGGTTGGAGGTTCAAATCTGGGAAGCAGAGTGAGCTCCTCCTGTTAGCCTCAGTTTCTGCCAACCTAGCAGTTTAAAAATATGCAAACATGCAATAGGTACCACTAAGGTGGGAAGGTAACGGTGCTCCATGCAGTCATGTCGGCCGGTCTATAGACAACGCCGGCTCTTCAGCTTAGAAAGGGAGATGAGCACCAATCCCCAGAGTTGGACATGATTAGACTTAATGTCAGGGGAAAACCTGTACCTATGATGATATCAAGTGATGATAAGTTTTTTCATTCTTGCCTAGGGAGCCTCCAACATAGCTTCATATAGTAATTTCCTTAGTTCAACTGCAGTCACTCACAAGCACTCCATGTTTGGTACCAATTAGCAATTGCTTGAAAAATGTTTTGTTGACAAGTCAAAAGTTAAGAGCCTACAGCACAGAATTGACTGGTTATGGATAGAGATCCAAAACATACAGACTTTAATAATAGTACATTGGAGACCACCATGTGCCCTTTGGTTGCATGAATTGGCCTTTAGGATTGATGGGTCTGAACTACAGGTGCTTATCTCAGAATAAGAGGCCTTGTCTTATACATACGAGAAGAAGTGAAGAAAAAGGACCCTTTTGAGTATATATATCAATTGTCCCTGTTGCTCTCTTCGTAAAACTATGCTACCCTTGTTTTGAGTTTCTCTATCCTAGTAGCTGTTTTCTTCCTTCACAAGTGCTGCATTCCATTTGTTCTCCTTTGTATTCCCTCCAGCATCAAGCTGTTGTCCAATGTGAGCCATCACTATGTGTCTTTGTCACAATTTGTCTTTAGTAAAGAAAGGTTCCACATTATTGCAGAAATCACATCATCTTGACATTCACCCCCTGCTAACTTTTTGGTGAGTATTTTAGATGAGGGAGACTAAGAAGAAAAATGAATGCCCTGAAAGTCAAAGAAAACAGTTAAATACTTTTCCTTGACATCAAAGTAAGCTGAGTGTAGCCCGGCAACACGTTTTGATTCTGCACCTCAGTTACAGATTTTCTCTTTAACAAATCAGCCATAAACAGACCACACAGTTGGTTCTAGTAATTTTCAAAATACGATATACATAAATTTAACTTTATAATCTTGTGATCAGTGCCACTGTGGGGAAAATAATAAATCAACCTCTATCGTGCCTTTTTATATGCTGCCAGAATGCATAACTGCTGTACAGACATTTGATTGATTTGTCATCCATGGACAGCATGGCATGGAGGGAGCTTATTGGTGCCACTATTGGTTTTTACAAACCCATAAGGCAGTCACAGACCTTTCACCATGCTACAGTCTATTTTTTTTTAGTACACCCCTATTTATATTTCTTGGTCAGGTATCCTGGCACCAAATTCACTTTGGGAATAATGCAGTTCTCTTTGCTCAATCAGAAGAAGCAGCAGTGTGACAAACATGTTTAGAATTAAGTTCTTAGATGCTTAGTTTCGTTCATTGGGAATCAAGGAAGTTGTCAGATGATAGATTCCCTTTACAATGACTCTAAAGAATGAGATACAAAAAGTTTTCTTGCTGCCAAAATCTGTGAAGTATCAAGATGGTATGTGTTTACTTCTGCTTGTTCAACAGTTTTTCATTTAATTTGGTTAAGGGAAAACACAGTTTGAATTAATTATGCCAGGGGATCAAACTGTGTCTTAATACAGATTTGCCCTGATCTGTAATAGAGATCCAAAAACATACAGACTTTAATAATAGTACGTTGGAGACCACCATCTGCCATATGTTAATATTATTATTATTAACATATTGTGCAATGTTTAAGGGGCCCCATTTGCCATTGGGCAACACCCTGGCCAGTACGCCACTGATGTACATACATGTTGTATTTATTTGTTTTTCAAAAAAATAAAATAAAAAATTCTCCCCCTTCCTGGCTTTCCTAAACTCAGTACATAAATTCTAAGGTTTCTTTTTTTAAGATAGTAGTTTCATGTCTATTTCCCCATAAATACCTTTTGCTTTCTTGGCCACGTCCTTTTGGCCACATTCTTAATATTGTTTGGCATCACTCTCACACTTTTCATTTGTGAAGCCTCTTGAAGCAGCATATCATGAGCCAGTTCTCTCACTATCTACATTATTGGTATAGGTAGTATATCTGACACTATTTTCTCTTCCAGAATAAATCCTGTTGCCAGATTTCCTTAGGGAAAAAAGGGGTTTGTTGATTTTCAATAACAGTGCCACAGCTTACACCTGTACTTCACAGATCGTTTAGCATTTTTTTTTCCTGTTGAGCAGTGGGACCACACTATGACATCTCTTTATCTACTTAATGAACCCTTTATTTCATGTATTTGATGCACATACACAATTGCTCAAAAATGTTTAAATGTGTTCTCTCACAACTATCCAGGTATCTAGCAGATGTGTTCAATCTTTAGGACAGTATACTTTAGACAGAAGCATCATAAAGTTCAGTGTAATCACATTTTACCACTTTGCTCCTGTACTCTCCTGTGTGATGCTGACAGATCATTCCTTTGTTAGAGACTAATGTTGGATCTTTGTTCCCTCAGGGTACTGTTTCATGCGCCTCTTTTGCCCTATTTTATGCATCCTTTTAAGATATTCTAATATAGCTACCAACAAATGCACTATGCAAACAGGTTTATTTTGAGCCTGCAGTGTTTCGACACGATACAGAAGATAATGAAAATGAATACTTACTTTTAATCCAAAGAAGAAATCAGTTATCTTAATTTTTCTCGTATACAAATACTGCTTAGAGCAGAGGTCCCCAAACTAAGGCCCGGGGGCCGGATGCGGCCCTCCAAGGTCATTTACCTGGCCCCCGCCCTCAGTTTTATAATATAATATTTTTATATCATTTTAAATAATATAATACTAATAATACCATATAATAATATTAATTATATGATCTATATTACATATAATATTACAGTATAGTGGAATAGTTCAATATAGTAATATATAATGCTGATATTGTGCTATGCTAATAATATAATATATTGTATGTGCATACAGCTGCTCAGAGTCCCCTTCAGGGTGAGAGGGGCGGGATATAAATGTAATAAATAAATGTAGTAAATGAATAAATAAATAATTTTAGACTTAGGCTCACCCAAAGTCTGAAATGACTTGAAGGCACACAACAACAGTCCTAATTCACTTGACTATCTCATTGGCCAGAAGCAGACCCACACTTCCCATTGAAATCCTGATAGGTTTATGTTGGTTACAATTGTTTTCATTTTTAAATATTGTATTGTACTTTGATTGTTGTTGTTTTACACTACAAATAAGATATGTGCAGTGTGCATAGGAATTTGTTCGTTTTTTTTTTCCAAATGATAATTCGGCCCCTCCACAGTCTGAAGGATTGTGGACCGGCCCTCTGCTTTAAAAGTTTGAGGACCCCTGGCTTAGAGTAAACCTGCATTTGAAAAGAAAAAGCCAAGAATATTAACTTTTGGATTCATTCTTGATTGAGAGGTTTTTGTCACTCTCTGCTTAGGCTAAAAGTTAGGGAAGTTAGGGAAACAAGCTTTATTACTATACAGGCAGTACCCAAGTTACAAATATTTGATTTAACAAACGACTCACACAACATCTTCACATTGGGCTAAATTCGGCAGCATGCACCCATTTAGCCCCGATCACCCACCAAGCCGACTGGTCCCATCACATGGCACTGGTTCAGCTCTGTGGGTGAAGGAGGGTGGAGCCAGCACATGCCGCTGCCAGAGCAACACATGAGGGTTCCTATGTTGCCATTGCAATGCATGGGGAGAAGCCGTGCAACACGCACTGATGAGGTCGACAGTTAAGAATGGGGGTGAGACAACAGGGAATGAGAGAAATCTACCCCTTGGAAAGAAAGGCTTTATCACAAATCCTTGTTTCACAACCAGTCATTTTTTTCAAAATCCAATTATCACAGGGACAGAAAGTGAGGTGAAATCTTCTGAACAGAGGCACAGCCAGCAAAAGAAATACCACATGGATGTTAACTCTTTCCTATGTTATTCAAAGCACAGACACACACAGACACAGACACACATATGGCTGAAGTTGCACTTAAAATATGTACCTGTTCTAACTTACCAACAAATTTAACTTAAGAACAGACCTACTACGGAACCTATCTTGCTTGTAACTGTTTTAACATTTTAGTTCATTGTATAACAGTGTAACGGCATCAATTGCCACTTGTAAGCCGCCCTGAGTCCCCTCGGGTGAGAAGGGCGGGATATAAATAATTGAAATAAATAAATAAGTAAATAAACTTGGGGACTGTTGGTACATAGTTGTAAAGATCTGTCTGTATTTTATCTTTGCTGAATTATGAATCTAGCAGACTAAATCCATAACCTTTTAGAGAGTGAATTCATGTACAAGGAGATCAATAATCCTTAGCTTTAGAGTTTTGTGGTCTAAGTAAATTTGGTTCAGGCAAAATAGTGAGCCACATTTCACTATTTTGGGATGAGATGGTTCTCTGCTCAGAGCAACAAATAGATCTACACAAAGAAATTCTATACAAATATAAGTAAAGGAATTGCTCTTTAATAAAAAAAGAAAGAAGCAGCATCACAATGTCAGGTAAATGAAGAAGACTCATGTAAGTAATTTAAAATTTAAATCATAAAATTAGTATGAGATAAAATTGTTTGTATAATCTTGATGACCCAGTCATAGAAATCTTCCCATGTTTATCTCTTATGATAGAGAAAGAAGCCTCATATTTTAGCCGATAAAACAAATTTTGGAAAGGAATCTTAGATTGCCATCTACTTGCTGTCTTTCTGCAAGGAAATTATGTACAGGTCATCTCATAATATGTGATTTTTTAAAAATTTGTAATGCTGAGGTTATGGTCCTCTCAAAAATAACATTTAGTGATGGTAATATCATGGAGTACAGATATTTTTCTGAAACATTAGCTTTTATACTAGAAGATTGGTCTCCTTTGTCATGAAGAAATCTGAAAGCCTCCCAAAACTGTTTGTGGGGTAAAGTTATGAAAAACAATTTGCATGATTTTTTTTTAGTTAATGCTGCTTATCAGGATAGTGAGTTCTGATCTCAGCATTTCTGCAGTTCCAATAACTCTTACTTGGCAGTAATTTCGGAAGCAGGGAAATTTTTCTGAAATACTGACACTCATACTAGAAGATTTGTCTTTGTTACTATAAATAATGTGTTGTTCTTTGAAAGTTAAAAGAGTTTAAGGGAAAGTTCTGAAGCTAGATAACCAATCTGACTCAGTATATCCAACAAGAAGATGTCAGTCCTGCTTCTTACAAGGCCTTCCACATTTCCTCCATGATTTATATAACACAAGGCATGTGTTATTCTTATTAATTATATAAGGTTTAATCTTTCAATTGTTCAAAAGTTCAGATTCTCATTTATAGTTACAAGAAATATGATGCAGTCTTTAGGTTTGGAAGAAACTTGCCAGAAATTATTTTCCTTTCCTTTCTCTAAGCATGGGATCCAGGGTGGCTTACAAAAATGCTAAAACAAGAAAAAGCTAAAATGGATAATAAATGATTAAAACACAAATTATTATATTAAGATTTCATTACATCTTAAAAAGTATAAAAGCATAACATTGCAGTTAATAATACAGGACTGAACAGTATTCCCACACATACTATTATTTTCACATCAGAAAAGTTCTTACCACTCAAGAAAAAAAATAAAGGGAAAATTATTTTATCAAGACTGGTTGGGCGCTGGCTAGCTCTTGATTTGTAGGAAACCTGATTCGATTGCTGACAAAGGAAGTTACTTTTAGCTAGACTATAAGATCATAAAGAATGTCCAGTTGGGTTTGATGAAGGCTTCAATTGCAGCAGAACTTAGTCTTCAACAGAGTCAGATTGGGCTGTACTGAAAGGTAGACAGTTATTGGGGGATAGCAGTGTAGTTTCTTGGATTTTTTTTGCTGGACTCTACAGCTGTTTCTCCCAGCCACATAAATTGTCATGGGTCTCCTAAACATGTTAGATACAAGTTTAGGACATGATTCCAATGCCAATAATGAGATGGAACTGCAATTCCATCTAACACGTTTGTCTCAGACAGCCTGGGCAGACTATGAACAAGGCTTTTGGGAAACCCAGAGCAACCTGAGTATAGTCAGTGAGCCTTCATAATATGACCCTCATACCCAAGACCTACCTGAAACCTGAAACTGTGGATAATAGGGAACCACTACTCTAGTGGTAGTGATGATGATGACTACCACCACCAACAAAGAGTGCAACTGGAATGCCATAACCATGAATTTTTAACATAAAACAGTCAAGAACTTCAAATAGAAAGATGTTAGAAGACAGTTGGAGTAGGGTTTCCCCCCCATGTGTTTGGAATATGTACTTACACTTTGTGAACCTCTCTAGATTCCCTAGAAATATTCTATGATATGCTTGGCTTAGAAGAATACCATGGAATCATACTGGAGGACCGAGAGAGGCTCACAAACACCTCTGTGGTGAAACATTTTTTGGATCATGTGTAGCTGAAACCCTAAATATCACGTCCAAAGATAAGGGGGCCATACTCTATTTTGGTATCAATACTACATATTCATAAATACACTCAAGGCTAGTCTGAGAAATTTTTAACAGGAAGTAATACTACTTGGGCAAGATGAATTGTACCTTAGAATCAGAAATCCCACAGATGCATCTTCACATTCTGGGTAATGAAAATACAATAAAACAAAATAAATAATGTTTTCATGTCCCTTCAGAGAGATAATGCTCTGATAGCACCAGCACTGGATACACTGCATTAAAATATGGAGGTTTCATCTATCTTTGAGTTTTGTAACCACTGCTAGCCCTACCCTGTATGGAACACAATTTGCTTATCCTTCTTTGAAAAGTGTCCATACTGATAACTAGTACCACTGTCTATATGATTCCCCCCCCCCCCCCATAGAGCATACCATACATGAATGGCTATCAATTTTTTAAGTTGATTTAAGTGGTTTTAAATTGTCTTGTTTTAAATTGACTTGTTTTAAGTGTTAAATCAACTATTTTTCTTTTACTTTAAAAAAATTATGTGATTTGTTTTAAATTGTCTAAGTTTCAAATATTTTAAATGATTATTAACAATTCAGAGTGATTTTACTGCATACAACCATGAATTTTATACAAAGTGGGATATAAATTGTTTAAGAAATAATTATAATAAATACATTGTTTAATAAAGTGGTTTTTTGTCACTCTGCTGACTCAAAAAGAGGAGCATGCAATGTATATATCTCCATGTGTTGTATTACAACTCCCACCAGCCCTAACCAGCATAATCAATGGTGAGGGATGCTGGTACTGTTGTCTAAAATCTGGAGGTGACACTTTGCCTCTCACTTCTTCAATGAGTGGTCAGAACTAATCATTATGTACTGCAGTCTATTTTAGGAAACCCAAGCAGTCCACAAATAGCATTCCTGTGCTTCTCAATGCATATATTCCTTTAAAGAGCCAAGATAATCAGCACATAACTAAATCTAATGATCCTCCATCAAATGAGTTCCTGAGGGAGCATTTAATTATTAACCGTTACCAGTAAGGCATGCAGAAAACACATCATTTAATTTTCATTGCCTTGGTAAGTTGCTGTTAGTTTCTTTGCTCATGCTTCAGGTAAATGAAGACATGCACATACACAAGTCTACCTCTGCTTTATTTGGCTACTGTTTGCACTTAACAGTGGAGCTCCTCTGACTATTGCCTTGTTTGCCTTTGCACGTCTACTCTAAATTAGATTTCACAGCACTAATTGGTATCTCTAGGTCTGCTCTTAAGGCACAAAACTCTCAGCGGACAAATCATCTTTAGCCAACAAAAATGCATATTCTCCAAAATGCCATCTATAATTCCACGCACTGGTTATTTGTTAGAAAAGCATTTCAGATGGATTTTCATTTGACCAAATCAATTTTTCCAAGCATCAAGGTTTTCATTTCAGCTCTTAACAACCAGGAGCTGACAGTTCAGAACTGGGTGTACCCCCCTCCACTTCTGCAGGGCTTTAAACATCAGTGTTTTCTCAATAAACACACTGTATGCTGTATCACTTGCCACTCCAGGCTTGCCTATATATTTCTGTAATTCACTGCACCATATAAACATTTATTCCTTTTCCTATACAGGGAATTGTGTAACTCAAAATGTTCTCCTGTTGTGACGGAGAAGATGAAGTATTATAAAGACTAACACTACAATTTAACGCTTCACAGAAACAGTGTACACCATTCCTTCTCTGTAGACAAGCACACTAATTAATATTTATTGCACCTGTCAAACCTGTAGCCATGGTCAATCCATTGCCTCGGCGGTTCAATGGGAGGCCGGGCACCATCTTTCTCCTTGGCAGACATGTTTAGGTCATCAACAAAGACAAAAGCCCTTTTCCCTAGCCGAGCACTGCGAGCCCACTTCTTTCTCCTGCAAAATTAAACCATTAATTTTATTCATGTTAATTTCCATCCTCGCCTGAAACAGCAGGAGCAAGCAGCAGCGGTAGCAGCAGAAGGGGAGGGAAAGATATATAAAAGGAATGCAGCAGCTCTTTACAGGGAGCACTGCCTGAAATTATTGTTAGAACCAGTACTTTTGGAATCCATGACCTTTGATTTTTATCAGCTGTGCCTTAAAGGTCAGGAAAGCATGGAGCGAACATAGTCATAAATCCACATGGAGCTTAATCAAAGATGGCAAGCGGCTCTGAAGTAAACAAGCTAACAAAACCCTGCTGTCATTAAGTGACTAGCAGCCAAATTAATTAAACAAGAGAGGTAAAAATAAACTTACTTGAGTAGTCTCACCTATGGTGTAGGTGGTGAGTACTTTGACTTAAGTCCTTTGTTTGAGCATAGGAAATGGCTCTGTTGGCTCTCCAATACTTTTTTTGTGTGCTTATGCTGATCTACAAAAACAAGGAAGAGTTTTAACTTTATATTCAAGGCTAGCATGTTATATTTGGCTTTTAGAGAGTGACATTCCCTTCAGAAGATGAAAATGGATTGCAATCCAGGAGATCTGCGACAAATACTGGTACTGTTAGCCATAAGAAAATAGAGGAGGCACACAATAAATAAAGAGTAGTAGTTGTTATTATGCACTTTCAAGTCATTTCTGACTTATGAATTGTGTGTGTTTGTGTGTGCAGGAAAAGGTGCAAATATCTAGTGTTTATCTGAGGTTCCTTATGGAGAATATCCCACCTTGGAAAGGAGGTAGTCTTATCTACTTTACTAGAAATAGCTTCTGACTCCAAGGCTGGAGTTAAAATTGCTGGAAGAAACATTAACAACCTCAGATATGCAGATGATACCAGTCTGATGGCTGAAAGTGAGGATGAGCTGAAGAGCCTTATCATCAAGGTGAAAGAAGAAAGTGCAAAAGCTGGGTTGCAGTTAAACATCAAGAAAACCAAGATTATGGCAACCAGACTGATTGATAACTGACAAATAGAGGGAGAAAATGTGGAGGCAGTGACAGACTTCATATTTCTAGGAACTAAGATTACTGCAGGTGCAGACTGCAACCAAGAAATCAGAAGACATTTACTTCTTGGGAGGAGAGCACTGGCCAACCTTGATAAAATAGTGAAGAGCAGAGACATCACACAGGCAATGAAGGTCTGTATGGTTAAAGCAATGGTATTCCCCATAGTAACCTATGGATGCAAGAGCTAGACCATAAGGAAGGCTGAGCAAAGGAAGATAGACGCTTTTGAACTGTGGTGATGGAGGAAAATTCTGAGAGTGCCTTGGACTGCAAGAAGATCCAACCAGTCCATACTCCAGGAAATAATGCCCAGCTGCTCACTGGAGGGAAGGATATTAGAGGCAAAAATGAAGTACTTTGGCCACATCATGAGAAGACAGGAAAGCTTGGAGAAGATCATGATGCTGGGGAAAATGGTAGCAAAAAGGGAGAGGGGCCGACCAAGGGCAAGATGGATGGATGGTATCCTTGAAGTGACTGGCTTGACTTTGAAGGAACTGGGGCAGCGACAGCCAACAGGAAGCTTTGCCTTAGGCTGTTCCATGAGGTCACGAAGAGTCGGAAGCGACTGAACAAATAAACAACAACAAAGCTTCTGACCAATGCAAACAATATTCTCCTAAGTTAAAACTGTGGCAAAAGAAGACATGAATTAATGACAACCAAATGGGAGCAGTACAAGTGCCGTGAACATTGTGCCAGCATTGCTTATGGGTAAATTTCTTTCCTGTTTTTTAAAATGATAGTTGACCAACATTGGGACCAATGCCCAGAATTCACCACAAAAAAGTTTGGTGGGTGTGAAAAAGTGTAGCTGGGTATCCCACCCTGTCTTAAGTGACCGGGAGGTGGACCAGTTTCAGAATAGCTTATCTCCTGTTCCTAAGCCACAAGGCTGGGAACTGAAACTAAACAAACCAGGATAGCTTTCTAGAGTTCTTTGTGATGTTGCAGCTGCCCAGATGAGTTTCGTAGAGAGACCTAACTGCATTTCCTTGTAGGATGGGAACTAGCGATCCCAATAAGCAGGGCTTTGTTAACATTTAAGATGTCCTTAAAGATACCTTTATTTTAATTTAGCAATGTTTTGCTAAAAGCACTCCCTTTGGTGGCGATGGTCAGGATTGCAGGAGAGAAAACTAGACTGCACTCTTGCATTTTTAGAAGAGGGAATTCTAGCAGGTGTTGTTTGTCACGCAACAGGTAAAAAACCCAACTCTTTCCTCTACACGGCACAGATTCCTTCTTTTTCAATTTGGCAGCCCTAGTGACAGGGAGCTCTGGCGTGGCCTGGTCCATGAGGTCACAAAGAGTCGAAAACGACTGAAAGAGTGAGACGACGACGAGTGGTAGTGATTATGATGACCATCACCACCACCATCACCTATCAGGCTGCAGCTAGAATTTCACAATTGTGAATTTTAACATCAAGAAGGATAGAACTTAAAATGGAAAGATGCTAGAAAGCAGTTTGAGTAGGGATTTCTCCCTGTATGTCTGGAATATGTATTTAATCAGTATTTGTGGTGGAAAGGGTCACTTTGCTGCTGCTCCTGTTGCCAGCCATGACACATTGGTCAGCTAAACGTGCATGGACCATACACTGTAAATGAATGGACACTTTGAGTACAATCAGCTTTTTTCTTCAAACTCAATACCAGTGATACAAAAACCTAGAGGATACACACCTGGATATCAGGTAATCATGAGCAGGGCAGTACAATGGTGCCTATTACTTTGATCATGGTTGTTTTGCTCCTTGTATAAGTAAACATTTAAAGTTTTTTAAAAATAAATAAACATTGTTCATCTAATTTTAAATAAAAGACTTCAGTAATATCCTTAAGACAAATCCTTTAATTCAGTGCAAGTTCTTTGGGCTACACCACACTTCTTTGGATACATGGAATTCAGCCTCAGTAAATAAACATTTACACTAGGGATGGGCAAGATATAGATTGTGGTCCATATCTTTTAAACAGAATGTTACTAAGAAGTGTTCTTCAAATAATTTCCTGTTGCAAAAAAGGACCTCTCTTGGGCCTAAAATAGCTCAGGAGACCAAAAACATGGAGAAAATACACCCACAGCACAAAAACAGTTGTTTGGAGGCATCTGGTGGCCAATTGTTTTGTAGACACTGTGGTAGAGAGCTGTAGCCCCCCGCCCCAAATGTCTCAGGGGCATGTATCTAGTATGGCCCTTTATCTTTTGTCAGTTTCCCATCCTTAATTTAATACATTGTTTTCCTAAGCTGCTAGGCTCTTAATTGTCTCGGAGGTATGAAAAATGCAGATTGCTTTTAAGAAAGTTGATTCTGTTTGAAGGCAGACATTTCTGGAAGAAGGGTTTTGCAATACACACAACTATAACGAAAAACAGCATGCTTCCTCATTACTGACTAAGGAGGTTCATGATATCTTGTCCAAAAAGGTAATTTCCCCAAGCTGATTTCTTAAAAAAAAAAAAAGTTATTCGGGTATCTTAAATGTAAGGTCAATTCACATGCTACTATTGTCTGCCTCTGCATAAGCAAAAAGTTAAAATTGCTGTGTGTGTGGAGATGCAGCTGATGCGTGTATTAGCAAGAGCTACTGAAACAGATGTTCAGTATTTCCACATTAAGGTGCTTGTAACCTCTTATAGTTGTGTAGAAGATGAATTGTCAACAGGTGCAGCTTGTGGATTGTCAGCAGGTGCAGAACAGAGATTTAAACACAATTTAAAATCCCCCTTCCAACTATTAAAAGTACCGGAACTCTAAATATGAAACCTTGGCCAGTTCTGTGCTAAAACCATCATATGCCAGATCACACCTGTGTCACAAGGTGTTGTCAGTTCTGCGGTTTTCAGTATAATAATTAAATTATACCTAAAAATGAATCAAAGTCCTTGGCTACAAGACAAAAACATATTCTGTTCAAAGTTTTACTGTCATTTTTATTTGTAAGATTCCCTTTAAATTTTTATATGTTCTTTGTACAGAACACATACTGCTGACATTTAGCTCATTGACATGAAAAAAAAAGGAATCTTGAAAATAGATTTACCAAAAAAATGCGGTGCTCAAAATATGGACACTGTGTATAAGCATACTGGAGATTATTGTTTAAGTTGCAACTTTTTGTAAAAAAATAACTATACATCTTAACATTTTTATACACATAGGTGGTTTACTCTTAATACTCAGCTAGAATTAAGCTTAGAAGCTGAAGCATTAAAGGTGTCGGATAACAAACAGTCCACAGTAAAGATGTTGTACGTCAGACCAGAATCTAAATAGAGGGGTCAGTGAATAGTCCAAGATGTCCAGCAGCAGAGTCAAGTTATCAAGAGATAATTGAATTTTTGCTTCCAGTAGCTAGATAGGGAAAAGCCTGCCTGCTTTTGACAACAGCTCAGTCTATGTGCACTTGCCTGATAGTATTAAAAGAGCGTATCTCAAAGCTGTGGTTACATAGCCTTTTGCTATATGAGTAGCTCTGTGTCACATGTCCAAGTCATCTTGTTTCATGAGGGCTTGGAGGTATCTCCTCCAGCTCCCCTTCTTGCTGAATTGGAGGAGCACCTGGCTATTCATCAGGCTAAACTTACTGCCATAAGTCATCTGTCTTCTAAGGAAGGCAAATTTTCTGGGACTGGGGACATGAAAATAAGGGTACTTCCAGACAGGAGTTAAACTCATGCGGAAGCGGGTTTAAAAACCCACTTCAGTTTAAATTTAAATCCACCCCCTACAAAAAAAAAACAGGCTTTCCTGGGTAGGATTTCTAGATTTTGCTCTTCATCCCCCCTCCTGTTGCATCATTTCTATGCACCAGGAGGATGGAAGGACCACTGTAATTGTGTCCTAGTAAGTTGTTTAATTTTAAGAGTTGTTTTGGGGGCTTGGGGAGAGGAGGTGGGCACCATCTCGCACCTTTGGGCTCCAGGAGCTCAAAAGGTGCGAGATGGCAAATGAAGACACACCCCCAGGTAGTCCTGGGACTACTCAGGAGTGGGTCCCCACAGGCCCAATACCCCATTAGACCTGGGCCTTTCAGGAAGGACCAGATCTAATCGGTTATCTAATTAATTTGGAACAAAGGAGGTAAACCCTACTTTATTTCAAATCAATTTGTCTTTACCGGAAGCATTGTTTGGACATCCCTGGTAAAAACCCAGACAGGTCCTAGAATATGAGCCTATCTGGATGGGTCCTTAGCCATGATTCTATACCCTGGTCTACATTGCCTGAATTTACACATATAGCGGAGGCACTATAGAACCTTCCTTGTGAATTATGGAAATGTATATTGGAGTAATGGCAAGTCCTGGTGTACATTAGCATTCCCTAGATAGAATCCAATATGCTTTGGACACCACTGATACATATCGACAGTCCATTGTATGGATATGTATTGTGAGTGCCCAATACATATTGGTACTCATGGTGCATCAGGATCAATACACATTGCTTCCTCATGCAATAACATTGTGGTGGCCTCTTACTGAATACAGATACTGAATACATAATTGCTAAATTCTACTTTCTGCACACATGAATCTACTTAATGTCCACTTAAGTAGATGTAAGTCCGATACTACATTCCACCCATAGAAGACACTCGGTTTAATTCTTGCATAGTGGAGCTGTAAGTTTCCCCTCTCCTACTTTAAGGGGATGAAAACCACAAATTATCATATACTGGCTCCCTCAAATCTTGCAATGTTTCACATCAGGGACTATTAATAATTTAGCATAATTAATTCAAAACATTTCACCCAGTGTGAGCCAGAGAGAGGGAGGTGGATAGGGAGGAATGATCTATCTTCTAGCCTTCAGTGTTGGAATTAAATATGGAAAACAAGGAAAATGATAAAGAGCTGCCAACACTTATTTAGAGAGTAATTCACCTATTTTGAACTTGATATACATTTCATGTTCTAAGACTTTCAACTAACTTCACAGGCCTAAATAAAACCTTCCTTTGCAGGCAAATTGTTTAACATAGTTATAGTTGTTTATCAACTCTAAGAAGAAAAGGAACAAATTAATCATAGAAGGGGTTTTTCAGTGAAGACATGTGCAGTGATTAAATACAAGAAATCCTTTGAACGAAACCTTTAAAATACAGCACAGCTTCATAGACTTCAGTGTTTCATTGTCACATCAAAGGAGTTGTGACAGGAGGGCTTGGCTGTTAGGGCTAGCTGTCGACCCAGAAACACTCTCCTCCAAGATCAGCTGATCGACTCCTAAGGGAATGGCACTTGGTATGTGTTCATGAGCATGCCATCCTCCAGTCACTTTTCCACACACTATACTGAATATAAAGATTTTGGAACAGTTCAGCTTTTCTCAATTTGTAACCTTCTGAATATGCTGGACTACAGTTCCCACCATGTTAGTCAGCATGGCCGAGAATTGAGTGGCCTTGGAAAAAGGAACTTGCAAAAAGAAATATTTTCTTTCCAGGTGGAAACATTTGTCTTCCAGAACTAAATGTATTGGCTTTGTACAGTTTCCTCTTTACTTGTTCATTATGTTATAAGTTTGAAGTTTTTGTAACTGTAAATGGCACTATGGTTTTATTTAAACTAATGGATGATTAAAAACTTAAATCACACTTTCCAACACTTTGGCTATAAGAATTTGGCACTTCTATTCTATGGGACAATCTCTGAACCATTCCTACTTCTTTGTATTTAGTGCCAGTTCTTATGTTGTGTTTGTCTGTGGGCATTTCCATTAAGATAGGACTTTCCAAAGACATTGTGTTTCCTGGGGTGAAAAATGAGAAGGCACCCTGTCCCCATTCCATGCACAGAAACCAGGCAGAAGCTAGCAAATCTTTCAACATTATCTGTAGAAGAGCTTCATCCACCACACTTGAGATAGGGTTCAGGGAAATAGGATAATGCATATGTTCACTCACTCACTCACTCACTCTCTAGGGATGGAGTGCAAGTGGAGGGAGAGTGGGTGGTGTGTGGATCTCTGAGGTGGATGAGGGGAGTGCTTTAAGATTAATTGTGGCAGCCCCTCTCTAATGTTTTTGCCCTCTTCTCACTACCACCACCATCTCACTTTCTCCACCCACTTTGGAGATCCACGCACCACCCACCTTCAGTTCTCCTGATCCCATGTCTCATCCCCTTCCTCCCTCACCTATCTCATCAAATGAGATAAGTCTCAAGGGAACATGCAATGCTCTGCCTTCTTCTCTTCTCACTTCCCCATCCCCTTCTGCCTGAGCAAGTGAGTGATTGAGGGACTGCATGCACCCTCCCTCTTGCCACTCCTCATCCCATCCCCTTCCCTCCACCCATGCACATGGAAAATATACATGCAACTGGCTCTAGCCACGCAACTAGTGCTAGTACATTTGGGTGTAGCAGTTTTGATGTTTGCATGGAGTCCTGTACTTCTAACCTTCAATAAAGTTGAGGCTGACTGTATATTATGGCATGTAGAGAGTTACATATGGGGAAACATGTTGTTTTCTCATGTGTAACTCTCTCTCTTACTCTTTTTTTAAAAGTTAAACTGATTGGAATAGACTTTGTAAATATTATTTGCTTACAAAGTGCATGGATATGCACTAGTTAGGAGCAAAATGAATAAAAAACAAAACAAAACAAAACAGAGGCACTTAGATGGCCCAAGCCCTCCCGTGTTCAAGAATGAAGAGCAGATGGTACAAGTGTCATATGGAAAGAAAAGACAGCCAAACCCACAGTTTATCTGACACATGGGTGGTTTGTCCTCAATTTGTTTTAACAAAAACTGGCAGCAGTCAAAACCCAATTCATTCCTCCATTATGCCAAACATCCAGATGGAGGAGGAACCCAGCCATATGACTTCGAAAGGGTGAATATAGACTTCTCTCATTCCTCTCATTTCATATGACGTAAATGGCAAGCATGGCTAGTGTAGGCTGAACACTGTAATTATAGATTCAAACCAACAAACAAAAAATCGAGGCTGCTAAAACTCTGGTATTTGCAGATATTCTTGTTTGACACATTTGAGGAAATGATTGCTTGTCAAGAAATATCCTCCAAATGTTTGATCAGTTCTGTTGGAGAGGATGGAGGAGTGTAATCCATGATATGCAACAATTGGGCCCGAAAAGTGTGGTCTCTGAAGGGCACAGCCCCCAATTTAAATATTTGAGGGTGATTTTTCAGCTGAAAAATGTCTCAAAATGGGTAAAAACTGTTGCAAAATTCCCTCAAACATTGGGGAGATAGGCTGAAAATTAGCTGATTTTAAAACCAGAAGTGATGTGATGTTGCTTCTGATTGTGTTGGATATACCAGTGCAGCCTACTGGAGAGGAATTTGGAGGCAGAAATTACAATAAAAATGGCACCTACTGCCCTCCACAACTTTTGAGCCAACCAAAGGAAGTACCCACATGTTAAATTCTTGGGGACAAATAGTCCAAAGCATAAGTGCTGATCTCTCACTGCATGTATGAAATGTAGTTTATGTATATTGAAATGGTAATGTATACGTTTTTGTTTTGATACAATTTAATACCTAGAGATGGAGACATTACTCACATTAGAGCCCTTTAAAACTCAAGTTGTTTCCATTAGGAAATGATGTAAAAGCAGCTGTATTGCCTATAAAACAAACATATAAATAAGATCCAAACTCCATCCTGTAATAATGCCTTTACTGAACCAACCAAACAAAAGGGGTAAAATCTTTTACGCTAGCTTTCAGTGCTTTTCGGAGTTCTAATTAGACCCATATACACAAATTACAAAGTAATGGTATCTTGAAGACCTTTCACACTACACAATGATAGTGCTGTGATTCCACTTTAACTGCAATAGCAATACTCTATGGAATCCTGAGATTTGAAGTTTGGGAAGGGGTATTCTTAGCTAGTGTGCTCTAGGGTCTCACCAAATGACAAACCCTAGAGTTCTATAAGGCATTGCTTTTGAAACTATGAATCTGAGATCCTCAATATTGGGGTAATGAAAAATTTGGCAACAGTTAAAGGGTACTGAACCTACTGACTGTTTTAGGACCTCATCAGATTGTGGGGAGTTTAGCATCCTGGAATGCTTTCATCCTGTCTAATCGATGGAGCCCCATGCTGGCCATCACGTGACGTCTTATGGCTTCTGGTGGAGGCCCTGCCTCCAACTGGGGTGAAAGCATCGGTGGGATGCTTTCCCCACAACAATGGAGCCTTGCTGGAAGGGTGATGCTTTACCCATGTGACCGGGAAAGAGTCATCCAGAGGGAGCTGTGTGTGGGGTGACGGATTTGCCCTGCTGCCCCTCTCCTTTCTTGGTGAAGCCAGATGAAGCTGGACGCTTCAACTGGCCTTTGTGATGAGGCCCTTAGACATTTACATGTATCTGTTAGCCACAATGTGCAGTGATTACAGTGGACTCTACAGAAAACGCTTGAGCTGTACTTCATAGAAAGGAAAATCAGCCAGTTTAGCAAGTCTTGCAAATACTGATTTATCAGTAAATGTTTGATTTTTATGCCTAAATACCTGTTGTTGCCTAAACATTTCTCAGGCAGAAAGGGATCACAAGTGGGAAAAGTTTAAGAAACCCTGAAATAAGATACAAAAATGGCAATTAAGGAGAATCCTAGTGCTATAATTGTGTAATGGAAAGGGTCCTTGGTTTTGACATCTACATTTTCCTTTGGATGCGTATAAATGAAAAGTGATCTCATCCCCTTTCCCCAAAGTGAAAACAAAGGCAACTGAGAGGCAATTAAGTTTGGCTGAAAAGTGATCTCATACTCCCCTACCCAAAATGGAAACAAAGGCCACAGAGAGGCAATTAAGTTTGGCTTCTCCATCTGAAGTTACAAAATGCTTCTCTTCTAGAACTTCATTAGTTGAGACAAGCATCACTATTATGGAAAAATAGATTTAATCTCTTGGTCTATTAACTAAGATAGGTTGTCCTATCTGTGCTGGAAGAATTGAAAGCTGGATAATTTGGGAGGCTAGGCAGGCACATTAACCCCCTTCAGAAGATCTTTAAGGACTGCAGTCCACCTTGTAGCCCTGTAAAAATAATAAAATAAAACTTTTCAAATCCACAAATGCCTTTTACAGTATATAGGTGCATCTTTTCCATGTTTTTCTCTTGACAAGGCATTTTAGTTTCAGGCTATTTAAAGGGTTTATATGTTCCAATATGAGCCTGCCCAATTTCCAAGATGTACAGCAGACATGCTGCTCTCTATTTCAGCGTATTCACAGACATGGCTGAAGGGAAGGCCATCACTGTGGCTGCCCTCAAACTGGTGAATGCGGAAGTTAGGGTGGTTTCTTCCTCCCCCCCTTTCAATGACAGAGTAAAACCATTTCCCAGCAAGCTCTTGAAAAGTAATTTTAACAGTTACTTTTATGTGCTCTTTTTGTTTTAAAGTAAAAAGTTAATTGGTTTTAATTTTGCTGTTATTTAATATTGTTTCAATTTTGTATGGTTTTAACTATGTGTGTTAAATATATGGGTTAACTATACGTGTTATATTAATTAAATTGTATTCCATCTTTTTGTATGCTGCCTTGTGTCCTAGTCATGGAAAAGGCAGGATATTATTAATATATCGGATAGAGAAGACCTTTTAGTAACCAGATTTCTCTCTCTTTTTAAAAAAAGAAAAAGCAGCTTCTGGGAATAATATGGCTTGGGGGAAGCATAGATATGACAAAAATGCTCCTTCTTGCTCTAAAGGGCATTTGGGGGGAACATATTTTTACTGTCAGGGGGCACAAATGGTCCTCACATGCATCCCATGGGCTACATTTTGCCAACTTTCAGAAAAGTAGTTCCAAGTGTATGGTGAAACAAACTCTGCTTCCTCAAATGCATTAATCTGCTACTGAGTGAGACAAACAAGCAAAACTCCTTGATTACCTAGAAGAGTGCACCCCTACTTAACTGATTGGCTTGTTTATTTTTTATAATATTTTTCAAACTATGGGTAGAAACTGCTATATTCAAAGAGGCATTTCTTCGAGACAACAGAGAACATTATGCAAAGCATGCAGTGGATCCAGACTCTATGAAACTATATTATGGTTGTTTCATTGATACGTATAAGTAAATTTCCTATTCATTTCAATTGGACTAAGTCAGAGCTGTAGAATATGTGGCCCATGAGATGTTGTTGGAGAGGAAATACTCATCTACACTGACTATGTTATTGGAGGTAGAGGGAATTGCAGTCCAAACCCTATGGAGGTCCTGAATTAAAGTAATGCTTGATTACTGGTCCTGCATGACAGTGCTACTGTCATGTGCCTTTAAATAGTTTTTGACTTATAACAACTTTATCAGGGTATATTCATGGCAAAGTTTCTTCAGCATTTCATTTTGCCTGTGTCATTCTCTAAGGCTGAACAAGTACGATTTGCCCAAGGTCACCTATTCAAATCTTGGTTTTCAGAGTCGTAGAACAATGCTCAAACCACTACATCATGCACAATCTCATCAGACACGCTGAATTCAGCAGCGTATGCTGGTTTCTCTTCAGTTTTGCCACAGAGCCTGCTGACTCCCATTCCCATGTACATCTACTTCTGGCAGGGCTCCCTGGAAAAACTGAAGAAAACCAGCATGTGCTGCTGTGGTGGCAACATGAGAGGCTTCCCGTGTTGCATTAGGATCGTTGGGGGGGGGGAGCTAGGCAGATGGGGTAAGGGGGAAGCTGAGCAATGCGGGCATGGGGCAACGAGTTACCCTTGTCTTCTGCAGTGCACTGCTGGAAAGTGGAAACATTTGGTGAAATTCACAATAACCCATTGGATGGGAATCAGAAATGGAGCTCATCTTCCAACTCAAAAACAAATATGGGAAAGCAATTTCTTTTTGGGAGGGAGAAAAAAGGTGTTTGCTTACCTTCCTGAGAGTGCCATATCCAGTTTCTTTATCCAAATTTTCCATAGGTGGCACTGTTTACACAAGTGCACATGTTCCTCCCAAATTTCTGCTCTGCAGTGTCCATACACTGATCAGCTTTCTCCTGACTTTTTAAACATGTGTTTTTCATGTGAATGCATGTTGCAGTAGGCATTGGGATATGTGTTTTTTAGCTACCTCCCCTTATAATCCACATCATATAAAGATGCAAGGAGTTGTTTGTTGTTGTTGTTGTTGTTGTTGTTGTTGTTGTTGTTGTTGTTGTTGTTGTTGTTTTATGCCTTCAAGTCATTTCTGACTTATGGTGTCCCTATCACGGAATTTTATTGGCAAGATTTGTTCAGAGAGGGTTTGCCTTCATCTTTCTCTGACTTGCTCAAGGTCACCCAGTGTATTTCTATGACAAAGTCTGATCTCTAGTGTTGCAGTCCAATGCTCAAACTACTACATCATACTGACTTTCTTGGTACTAAAACTTATAAGAAATTGCATTGAATGAGTGGATTCAAATTTTTCTATACCTCCTTTGCACTGTCATTTTTTATGTGCTCAGAATTAACAACATAAAAACTCACCCACAAGACAAAAGATATTATATCTGAGCTAACAACTTTGTATTTTTCTCTGCTACAATATTGTTCATATGACTACCTTGAATACTGAATTTTTAGTATTTCCAGCTCATCTTTGCCTGAAATAAATAAATTGTAAAAGAAAAAGTTGAATATATGCCACGGAAAAAATTGGATGGCTGGGAAAGCCTTTCTACCCAGAGACTGCAAAATGCGGTGTGAACTTTTTTCTTATGATGCCAATTAATGTTGTACTTGTTTTCCTGCCATGTGATGAACTAAAAAATGTATGAGTTTGCTGCTGAAAAGCCAAAGACAATCCCCCAGACTCTCTAGTTCTTCCCATTGATCTTTTTGCCCTCCTTGTGTTGGCAAGGACTACCTATAGGCTATCACTCAGATCTTTCTCTAACAGATGGCTCTCTTTAATGCTCATGACCCAATCTGGCAATTCCTTTTAATATGCTTTAGACTGATGAATACCCTGGGTGGGAAGTTAATTCACTCTCTTTCACCAGAAAGAAATGTATGTAGAAAAGGTAAAGTCAACACATTTCAAAAACTGTTTTCGGTATCTTGTGTATCTCATCAATCAGAAACTTTGTCAACCTCAATTACAATGTAGTTTCCTCAAAATGATCAGTGTATGGAGAAACCAATCAACTTTTATTTATCTTGTCAAAAGTGAAAAGAGATCACTCTATATTATTTCAAAAAGAAATTCTCTTGAGTAAAGTCAGCACAATTATGCACTTGTTTTTAATTAAAACATGGGGTGTCTTTTAGGTTTTGTTAAGAAAGCGTTCTAGGTCTGATTTGCTTAGGCCTACACTGAGAAGTTAATTTGACATCTAACATATTTTCCATGAGCTAACTGTCACAGGAAGTTGTTTGTAATAGCTGTCTTCTAGTGCCGGTGGGGCTCACAAAAAGTAACAGCATATTCTGAAGCAGCATTTTTTCCGGGAAGTACATCTGCATAACAGCCCTGAACGGCTCACAATCATGCCATTAAGCTGTGTGAATAAAAGAGAAACCCAGAAGATGCAGATAAAAAATGTTTCATTGCCCAACTGTACACAGAGCAACAATAGAATTCAATCATAAAATAGTTCCACTGCACCGGAAAAAAGAGACTTGGAGAAAATGCTTGCCAACAATGGAAAGAAAGTTACAGATTATGAGCTCCATGTCTCATAGCATTAGTTGATTTGGATGACTGGGTTGGAATAGTAGATATGACAGAAGAAATCTAAGAATTAATGTCATGCATCTGAGGATAGATATGAAAACAAAACTTCTGAAGTTAGTGTGCAGAATTTGTTAACTGCTCTCATTTACAATATCCGACACAATGCTAACAGCATTGTTTTCAGGTGGCAAAAAATAAATGCCTCATAGACATATGAAAGATTTTTTTTTTGCTGATGTGTCTCGTCTTTTTGACCCTTCACACCACAAAAAGAAAGACAGCTCATTTTCCCCCAACATCTAAAAAGACATACCTTTGGAGTTTGGTTAGTAGAAGTGGTACTTCAGAATTGATTATTTGCAGCTAGCTTATTTTAAAGCTATTGTTTTAGAAACTCATAAGTGTAGGTTTGACCAATCATGAGGTCATAAAACCTTATTAAATATCTCCTACTTCACTTTATAACAATAATAAAAATATACTTTATCTATATTCCACTCTATCTCCCCAAAGGAACTCAGAACAAATTACAGGTACATATATGGGAGCCTCCGGTGGCTCAGTGCGTTAAAGAGCTGAGCTGCTGAACTTGCAGACTGAAAGGTCCCAGGTTCAAATCCGGGGAGCGGAGTGAGCGTCCGCTGTTAACTCCAGCTTCTGCCAACCTAGCAGTTCGAAATATGCAAATGTGAGTAGATCAATAGGTACCACTCCGGCGGGAAGGTAACGGCATTCCATGCAGTCATGCCGGCCACATGACCGTGGAGGTGTCTATGGACATCGCCGGCTCTTTGGCTTAGAAATGGAGATGAGCACCAACCCCCAGAGTTGGACACGACTAGACTTAACGTCAGGGGAAACCTTTACCTTTACCTTTTTCTTATATGGGAAACATCCAATGTCGTTATATAATTAACAGAGAAAGACAGTACATAAACAGAGGCAAGGCTTCCCTCTTTTCATCTCTGGCATCCAGCTGTGCTTGACTCAGCCATGGGGAGGTGCTGTCATCCACACTGAGGAGCCTGTCGTCCATGGACTACTTTCCCGATCGAATTTTTACTGGCATGTTTTTCAGGGCACCTTTTACCCCCCTGCCAAAGCGGTACTTATTTATTTACTTACATTGCTGTTTTGAACCGCTAGGAGAGCAGAAACTGGGCTGACGTCAGGAGCTCACCCTGACCCGGGCTTGAACTGCCAACCTTCCAGTCAGCAGGATCTTCTATAGCAGGCGGTTTAAACCATTGTGCTAGCCCGGTCCTAAATAAATTATTTATAGATCACCCTCTCTTCCTGAGGGGACTCTGGACACTTTTCAAAGGATTGTCCAGTTTAGCTCAGGTTACAATGAGAGAAATCATTTTACAAATGTAAAAGTTTTGCTGTTCACCCATATCTTATGTCACTGAAATTCATAAAAACTTCAGCATTATCATCTACATTGTATTGTTGTGACAAGAGTGACTCTGGGCTTCATGTCTGCCATGATAACAAATTTGTCCAAAGTCATTTCTGGCTCCACACTTACTCATTTATTTATTTATTTACAACATTTTTACCCCGCCTTTCTCACCCGAGGGGGACTCATGAGTACATTTTTCTAAACTGGGAGGATGATGGTGATCTGAGGATGGAGGAACTGGCTACAACTGTGTTGTTATAGACAAATCACTATCTATTAGGGTGTAGAATTCCTGGGGTTTACAAACTCTGCAGGGATTGGAGAATAATTAAGGTAGTGGTTAAGGAGGGTTGTGGGTCCCATTGTCTTCCAGACAGCTCTTTAGGTTTTGCCTGATTATATTTAAGGTCTAGTCAACTTCTGGAACTAGGAAATGCTCACAGCAGGGGACCTAATTATCCCCTGCTGAGTATCCCCGCCCATGCACTGGAGCCAACTACTCCATGGATTTTGAGTGAGCTAGCAGTAATGGAAATGAGTAAGACAGCAAGAACACAATCTGGAACTTCTATTATTTCTGAGTCTACTCTGGCAAGATGGGCAGCATTTTCCCTTTTCTGCCAGGACCACGCCTGCAAAGAGCTGGCCAGTGGAACTGTTTAGAGTGGTCGGAGATCAGCAGACTAGAATCCAACCAATCCTATATATTCAAATATAAGTCTAGAAACTTAAAACAAAAAATGAACCCCCAAAATTTGGCTCAATTTATCTATGGGCAAATATGAATACTTACCTTAACTCTCATAAAAAAGAAACCATCCTCCTCTCCTCTAAGTAGACTGATGAAAGGCAGGGGCTTAGTCCATTTCCCCGGGGAACCTAAAAGAAGTCCCAATCCCCTCTACTCTCTATGTTGCAGCACAACATCTAGACTTTTTGAATGCCTGGGTGAGAAAATGGCAGTAGTGCCTAGGGGTAACTGTCCACTCAGATAGCATTGGTGCTTTCCTTTCTCCATGGAATGACCTCCAATTTAGTTATGGGGTATATCAAAACCCATAATGTTGGCCCCAAAACTTGTGTTCAGTTTACCCATGAGATCAACTGGTAAATGGGTATATACAGTACTTAACAGCTTGTTGAAAAACTTGCCTGGCACTTTGGAGGTACATTTGATTGGCTCTGTTCTGAATTTGATAGGTAAAGGTAAAAGTTTCCCCTGACGTTAAGTCCAGTCGTGACCGACTCTGGGGGTTGGTGCTCATCTCCATTTCTAAGCTGAAGAGCCGGCATTGTCCGTAGACACCTCCACGGTCATGTGGCTGGCATGACTGCATGGAACGCCGTTACCTTCCCGCTGGAGCGGTACCTATTGATCTACTCATATTTGCGTGTTTTCAAACTGCTAGGTTGGCAGGAGCTGGGGCTAATGGTGGCCGCTCATTCCGCTTCTGGGATTGAATCTGGGACCTTTTGGTCTTCAAGTTCAGCAGGTCAGTGCTTTAACACACTGTACCACCAGGGGCCCCTTCTGAATTTGATACTGTAATTAATACATTACCAGTAGATGTAACTTTGGCTTTTCAATCTGTACAGCCTAAGGACGTTGTCAGGATTCCTGGAAAGGTAAGGGCCACCACATGTGTATTAGACACCTACCTTACCTTATTCAAAAAGTCAGAAAGAAGCAGGATGAGTGGGAAAAGGGAGTGGTTAATACCTTAATAAAAGCCGGGTCTAAAAAACCACGTGTTACGAAGATGTACTTGTGAGGGTTGTGGAACAGAGAAAACGGACTTCCCAGGAGATCTCAAAACATATGCAGGTTCATCTGAGGAAACATGGTTCTTCTGGCACCCTAAAGTATAAAGAACGATATAGGTCATAGATGGTACTTTGAATTGCACCTGGAATCAAAATGACAGATAGTGAAACTGTTGCAATAATTAGTCTTGGCCAAAAATGTACCTTAAAGTTCTTCCTTTGGAGGTTGAAATTGTCTTATTATGCACACATATATTTGTTCAGAAAGGTTTCAACAATCTAAAAGGAACCTTGGTGGGAACCTACGAGATTCCAGGATACCAATTTACTGGAAAGATGGAAGGATAAACCATAGCAGGCTGCTGAGAGATGGAAGAAAGTTAGTTCTATGGGGCCAAGTTTCTGTTTGAATGCTGGTGGCATGCCAATGTCCACCACCATAATTCTATGCAGCTTTTGCTGTGCTTTCTGTGCAATGACGTTTGATGGTGCTGGAGCACACATTGAAAGCCTATGATGGAAGTCTTCTGCACATCATTTGACAACAGCAATAGAGATGGGGAAAATGAACCCCCCTCTCTCCCTCTTCCCTCTCTTTTTTAGACGTCTAACACATATTGGAGAAAAACTTTCCTTTTAAAGATGGTTTCAGCCTCCTAAAAGATAACTTCTTGTTTTAAATCTGGCTAATTCTGGCAGTTGGAATTGGTTATCTTCTTTGTTAGGTGTGTGATGTTTTTCTGTAATATGGACATACAGTATATATTGCGAAAATCATTCTCTACACCAAATTTCATATCAGTAGGACAAACTGGATCAATTTTATAAGGAACATTTTTTTTGTTTTATAAAAATAGATTTTTTTAAATTACAATACTTTAATCCATGTCTTATCTATATACTTGTATACACCACAGCTTTTATATGTTATATATTACTTGGCCTTTTCCTGATCTTCTAGGTATGAGTTTGCTGTATATTAAGAGTCTCTCAAAGCTAGTTCCCTGGCATATCATCCATCTTGAAAGAAAAAGTGCAGGTGGAAGTGCAATACTTGTGTGAAAAGGGTAGAATCTGACATTTCAGGATAATTGCAGTGGTGTAGCCTCAGATGTGAACTATCATGATGGCTTTGACAGTGAGACAAATATTAGATGCAAAGACACATAAATGGGTTTCAGTGTCAGTCAACTGCAGAACTTCCACAAAGATTTGACACACATGCACTTCCATCTATGAAAACCTCCAGAATATGGAGGTCTGCTAAATGTGTCTCAGATTGTTTACCAATTTATTACTTATCAGCCCCATTCCTGCAACTGGCAAGTAGCCATGATGTCATAACCATATTTTTAACTCTCCATTGCTCCCTTAAAAGCAGGCCCACCTTAAAAGCCAGTCAATCACCTGGTGTGATGAAGGTCTATGCTGCTGCTAAGGGGTGTGTGTGCTGAAAAATGATGTGACCAGTCCCCTTTGCCACGAGAGCAGCTGCAATAAAGAGTTGTGACAGGTTCCCCTAGGGATCCTTGCTTCTGCTCCTTGTAAAATTCCTAGCCAGTGGGATGGGACTGGTGATATCATTCTGCAGCATCCTGCAGGAAAGCAAAATGGGTTTCAGGGTCATTTATGGTTGTGGCAACAGCACAGATGGAAAGGCTATTGAGTTAAGAGATTAAAAACATGGGGCAAAAATCATTTTTGTATGAGTAAATGGCAGCTGACACAATTAATCTTTGACTTCCCCTGTTCTTTTTCACCTCTCAGCTCTCACACTGAAAGGCCTCTACAGGAAGTCTAGGGACCTACCAAATATTTTGGGCTAGTAGGAAGGATATCTACAGTTCAGGGCAAGAGTACTTTGATTGATTGATTTACTGTATTTATACCCCGCCGTTCTCACCCCTGAAAGAGGACCCAGTGCCAAATTCAATGCCAAATTCAGACAATAACAATATCAGTAAAACACAATATTATAAAACTGTAAAAAACATATTCATATCAATTAAAATAGTCTTTCAAATGATTAAAACATATCAACATTTCAAAAGTCTAGCACCAACTGAGCTTTGATACCCCTTTAACTACAATAACCCCATTCTACAGAATCTTAGGAATTATGGTATGGTTCCTAAATACTCTATGGGCACGAGATCCCATCAGGGTAAGCTCTGCTTACTACTTGGATGGGAGTCTGCTAATGAATCAAAGGAGCTGTAGGATATATTTTAGAGGAAAGAACTAGCCAGACTACCTGTGAGTATTCATTGCATAAGAATGCCCTAGGAAATCCACAGGTTTAGCATAAGTTGACAAGTGGCATGAAGGGATGTACACACATACTCACACTCACACACTTGCACACACAACTTAGAATTATGTGTTAGAGGACACTGGCACGCACTCCTGAAATACAGCACATTCCCTTTCAAGGACCACATTTTACTCCACCAAATTACTAATTGGTGGATTTTGTGGGCTGGAACTGTGCTAGTTAAAGGTAAGTGGTATCATGCTTCTTTAATTGTACAATATATATTATTTGGCTTGCAATGGAAGGGAGGAATTGATTGCCAAATGGGCTGAGAAAACTTGATCTACTTCTATACAGTGGTGTCATAGTGTAGGTCAGTAGTTCTCAACCTGTGGATCCCCAGATGTTTTGGCCTTCAACTCCCAGAAATCCTAAGAGCTGGTAAACTGGCTGGGATTTCTGGGAGTTGTAGGCCAAAACACCTGGGGACCTACAGGTTGAGGACCACTGGTGTAGATACTTATAACAACAGTCCCGATAGCCATATCCCTAAAGAGAGTTCAAAAATATACATAATATGAGTATACACACACATCCCCTCAAGTGAAGCAATATTATGACCTTGTCACACAGCTGCTGGCGTCATCACTCAAATTTGTTGGGGAGCATGGGGGAATCCAGCACTCGCCTGGATCCAGGTGAGGCCGATTACATGGGGGGAAGTGTGGAGTGCGTGTGGAGCATGTGACTTCCCCTCATTGATTCTACAGCAGCACAGGAATAATAATAATAATAATAATAATAATAATAATAATAATAATAATAATAATAATAATTTATTTTTCTGTCCCGCAACCATCTCCCCAAAGTGACTCGGGGCGGCTAACATGGGGCCCAGCCCAAAACAGAAACAAAGTATAACAATTTAAAACACATAGGTAAAGGTAAAGGTTTACCCTGACGTTAAGTCCAGTCGTGACCGACTCTGAGGGTTGGTGCTCATCTCCATTTCTAAGCTGAAGTGCCGGCGTTGTCCATAGACACCTCCAAGGTTATGTGGCCGGTATGACTGCATGGAGCGCTGGAGCGGTACGTATTGATCTACTCATATTTGCATGTTTTCAAACTGCTAGGTTGGCAGGAGCTGGGGCTAACAGTGGGTGCTCATTCCGCTCCCCGGATTTGAACCTGGGACCTTTTGGTCCGCAAGTTCAGCAGCTCAGCGCTTTAACACACTGTGCCACCAGGGGCCCCCAAAACACATATCAATAACTAAAAAACAATGGTACAACAATCAAATAAAATAATCGATTAAAACATATAATGACCAAGCAGTATGAGGTAATAATACAACATCAACCACTATGGATAAAAAGGGGTCGGGCATATGAAAATACACAGTTTCAAGGCCTTTAAATAAAGTGCATGGACAAGTGTCAGAAAGTCAGCTGGGATAATGTGGGATAGGATAAATAGGAAGGGAAATAAAGTGCTAAAAAGCAATGTGTCAGTGATAAGCGTCTATCGTGTTGGTGATTATTATAACGCACTCTGGAACAGCCATGCCTTCAACTGGTTGATAAAGGCAGACAGGGTTGGGGCCAGTCTAATCTCCCTAGGGAGGGAATTCCAGAGCTGAGGGGCCACCACAGAGAAGGCCCTCTCCCTCGTTCCATAAAGCCGAGCCTGCAATAGTGAAGGGAACGAGAGGAGGGCCTCCCCTGAGGATCTAAGAGATTGTGCAGGCTCATAGGGAGAAAGGCGGTTGTGAAGGTAGATGGGTCCCGAACTGTTCAGGGCTTTGTAGGTGATTACCTGCACCTTGAATTGGGACCAGAAAGTGACCAATGGAGCTCCTTAAACAGGGGAGTTGACTGCTCCCTGTAAGTTGCTCCGGTTAGCAGTCTGGCTGGCGATCGTTGGACTAGTTGTAGTTTCTGGGCCGTCTTCAAGGGCAGCCCCACATAGAGTGCATTGCAATAATCCATCCTGGAGGTAACTAAGGCATGGACCACCATGGACAAGTCAGACTTTGCGAGGTACAGTCGCAGCTGGTGCACAAGCTTTAGTTGTGCAAAGGCTCTCCCAGTCACCACCGACACCTGCACATCAAGCGTCTGTCTCCCGTGTTGCCCTGGCAGCGCCATACACAGGCTCCACCCTCCTTCACACACAGAGCCATGTCGGTGTCATCTGATGGGAACTCTGGTTCTACAAAATCAACCAGGGAGATGGTCTTAAATTGTATATTTTATATTCCTCTCTCGTCCTTTCTCATGTAATCTCATTCAATATACTAAACAATTTACTGTGCTTGGCCAGCTCAGCATTATATGAATGCTAATAGGTCCCACATGTTTGATATTTAGAATGTTAGCAGATGTAATAATCCACTCTGCTAACTATTCTGCTGACCCTGTTAGCCCTTGTTCCACCATATGCCCAAACTGGTTTCCAGTTTGGTTGTGATCCCGTAACAGATGATCCACACTATTTGTCCCATTGAAGTGTTTTCTACGCATATACAAGGTGCTGAGATCCAGTATGGCAAGTGGTTTCAGTGTTAAATTAAGTCCACGAGACACAAGGGTTTGAATCCCACCTAAGCCATGGAAATCCACTGACTGAACTTGGACAAATCACATTCTCAGCCTTCAATGAAGGCAATGGAATAAATCTTGCAAAGAAAATCCTACAATAAGGTTACTGCAAGTAATCGTTGGCTTGAAGGCACGCAACAACAACATAACACATGGTGTAACAGGAAGGGGATTGGAAAAGGAAAGGTCCATCTCATAAGCTAGTCTTTCATTCACACAATCTTGGATTTCATCTCCAGGCAGTTTTATTTGGAAAATAAATACATGCCTTCAATAAATAAGAATAAACAGAGTGTTTTTGCTATCAGTGAGGAGTAGCTTGTTAAAAAGAGAAACAATTCATAATTGTGTCTGTCACAATTCATTTAACTGTTCAGGTTTTAATTGTTTTTTGTCATTTGAAATGAAATGTATTCCCCAGAAACCTTTCCCTTTCCCAGAGCAGTTGGCCTTCCCTCTGATTACAATGAACCTAGACCTTCAAAGGATTATCATTACCAATTCATCACCGCATTATTTTGACTGGGTTATTTTGTTCATAATTAACATAGCTAATACAATATGAGGTCAAGGAAGATGATGAAGTTCCAGAGATTCCAATGAAAACAATAAGCATATCTTTTAAAGTGGTCTATATAGACAAATAAACATATGCAATATGTATGTATAGCTCCACTCCAAACATTAACTGATCTTTTCCTTTGTTATTATTTTGAGATAAATTGCTAAATAAAGCATCTGAAAATGATAAATGCTTACGGTGGAAACATATCAGTTGTAATCTTTTCCTTTTAATCTTTTCCTTATTCTCCCATTACAGAATGTGACAGGTAGAAGAGTACAATAGCCATGCCCTCCTTTTAGCCAGTGCAGCATGATGTAAAATATGTTGTCTTCAATCTATAATATTTACAGCAGCAGACTTAACAGTGGCTGCATATATTGCCAACATGGTTCAATGGAAACGTGCTTCTCTACTCCCATTCTGAGTGCAATGGGGCCATTCCTACCATTAGTCAGAGGGAGTGTGCCGTCGCGCCTGGGGCTGTAAACTCTTAGTGAAAGAGGCATGGACGTGACATCTTTCCCCAGGGGATTGCTTCTTGCCCTCCTTTAGGGAAACTGGAACTCCCAAGGACCAAAACACTGTAGTTAACTCAAAAACTGGGTTTATTCTTCACAAAGGGGGTAAAAGAAAACATACATTACAGTCTTTGATTGTTTAAGTCCATGAAGCTTGTCCAGATCCCTCTTTCTCTGGCTGTGAATGCCGGAGCAAACTCAGCCTCAGTCCAATGACCTATATCTGAAGACAAGAGTCTTCCTCTGTTGCCAAAGGACTGATGTGAAGGCGCTTGAGACTCCTCAACGTTGTTCAGGTTGGCCCTGAACATGAAGCGTGAGTCCCAAGGGTAAGAACCTCAGAATTGATGCTGAGAGGTAACTTTTGAAGGGCTTTTAGCGCCAAGTCTCTCTCTCACGTCCATCCGATATAGAGCTTGCTGGTGGAATGAAAAGGAGGAAACACAGTCCTACTCCAGGAAGAGGTGGAGCCAAACAGTTTTGCTGAGTGAGCAATGTAACAGGTACAAACAACATTGATTGACAGATATAAATAACCAATCCAACTACATTTACAGGGTAAGGGCAAAATCAGACATGATACAACAATTCAAATCTTGAAACTTATAGTTTGACATATAAATGGCGCCACTCGCGCCGTCACAGGGAGGCTGAGATCCACTAAGTTTTCTGACAGAATGTAAATTTCTAATAGCATTATTTACACTGCTGTTCAGGAACAAAGACATTTTTCTTACCTGGGACACAAATGCAACTATATAGTATTCACGTACATCCCTGCAGACAATCAATAAGCAGGGAGGGGCAGAGTTGCAGCCAGGAGCCTCCGGCATGCCCTTGAGCGTCCACTAAAAAGGCAATGTAAAAGGAAATACTTGTCCGTGCCAACCCGGGCTTGAATGACCCATGTTGGGGTGGACTATATTCCGCACACCAGCCACAAAAACCTGTGTTTTTGCAACTGGGTGTCTAAATTTCTTCCTGGAACCTTCTGGGAGTGCAGCGAGACACTCAGAGCCCCCTCCCCAACCCCCCAAAGCCTTTAAAAACTAAAATAACTTACCCAGCTGCCATTAGTGTGGTGCCGGAATCACATGCCAGGAGAAGGAATCACATGCCAGGAGAAGTGGGGAGGAGGAAAATAATTCCTGTCCCCCTTCTCCTGGTGTGTGATTCCTATGTGCCGGGAGAGCTCCGGCACTGCATTAATGGTGGCCGCGTAAATTGCTTTAGTTTTTAAAAGCTTTTTGGGGAGTTGTGTGTGTGTGAACCCTCTTGCATTTTTCGAGCTGATTCAGCCTGGAAAATGTGAGAGGTCTGTGTGGACGGCCCCCTCAGAAATCCCAGGACTTCTGAGGCAGCAGTCTAGACAGTGAAAATAGTGGGTTCGACCCATGCCTTTCAAGAAGGCACGGATCAAACCCACTATCAAATTATCTCACCACAAAGCAGGGTTTTCCTGCTTTGTGGCAAATGAATTTGTGTTTTTATGGGGCATCATCTGGACACCCCACTTGAAGAAGTGGGAGGCATACATTTTAGGGCCTGTATGGATGCGCCCTGAGTCTTTTTCCAAATGGAAAACTGTGCTCTATATAGAAAAAATGGAGCAGGTAAGGCAGTAATCAGAAAGCATTACAGAATAGATAAAACAATAGTGCATGAGGTTGATCCAAAGTCTGGAAGCTATTCCCTATGAGGAAAGTGGCTTAGGGAGCTGGGTATGTTGAAGATGGATCAACCTTGTTTTCTGCTGCTCCAATGGATTCAAACTATAGCAGGTTAGCCCTTGTGGTATGTTTCAACTCTATGAATCTATGACTATGTAAATCTGTATTTTTATGATCCCTTCAGTCCTTGCTGGTTAGAATATGATACAAGGCACTAATATTGTGAGCAATACAGCTGTGAGAGTAGTTTATTTAATTGTTCTCCTTGTATCTTAAATTCTACACATGAGGAGAAGAGAATGACTATTCAGCCTCTTGCTCCCACACAATATTTCTCCCAACAAAGAAAATGATATTATACCATTAAATAGTTTACTAAAGGAGGACTTCAACTAGTATAATAATTATGTCCTAAGCAAGCCACCTTAGGTTACAGATTTTGGGTGTCATGAAGAATAGCAAATATTTTATTTATTTTTGAGGGAGTTTTTACAGTGGTGCATTAGAAGACATGTGATCCCCCCAGAATAATTTGTCTGGATTTTGTTTATTCATTTTGAATGGTTATTGGGTGAAGCTGGCCAGCTTAGACAGCAATATGAATTGTACTGGTCTTAATGTCAGATCAATCCAAAGGGCTCTGTGGGAAATCTAAGAATGGAGCACACCTCCCATATCATGATTCAATAGAAGTGACTCACAATCTACTCTGTGTCTGCCCTTTGACTGGGTAAGTTTTCAACTCCATTGTGCATTTCTAGCGTGCAATTCTAAGGTGATGGTTATACAGGGCAGAGGAGTGTAAATATAATTCACCTTGAAAATACCAGAAAGCTTAGTGTATTGAGCTAAAAGGAACAAAGTATTCTGACCTAGAGATAAAGACATGAACTCAGCTTTCTAAATGGTCCATTTGTGACATTTTTCAGATGGCTATAATAAAACTAATATAGAATAATACTGCAAGTTGATTGCATTAATATACACATACAGAGCTATATAAATGATATTGCAGAGAACACAAATCTTTTTTTCCACTGAGCTGCTGCGCTTTCGTATGCTTCCCTTCAGCATGAATTATGAGTGCGATTAAAGTATTTAGGTATCTGAACGATGATATTATGATTAATTGTAATACATAAAAATGCCTTCAGTGATATCTCCATAATGGAAAGAAATCATAGTGAATTTAAGTTAAGAACCCTCTTGGTGCACTAAGTGTTGATACAATTATTTTAGGATAGAATTATCTGATAATTTTGAAAAACATGAAAGATACAGAGCTTTTAACCAGGTCTCTTCCCAAGAAAGTAAATATATTGTACTAATGAAATCTTTGAAAAAAAATCCACTACCAATTAATGAAAAAAATCAGTGATGGAATTGCTGTTTTTAAAAATGCTTCTGCATAAACAGATTTAGTTAGCATGGATTTCCCTCATTTGTCAAAATGTTTTTAATTGGATCGATTTAGCAGCTTCTTTAATTAAACAAGTCTACAATAACTGTAAAGTTCTGTACATGTAAGCATCCATGTCAGTAGGCATTTTCCGATTTCTTTTATTAATGATATTTTTGGGTTTGTATATTATTATTTGCAGCAAGCCACAATGAACTTAGTTTTCTTTTATTGTGATTATGCATAGACAAATGCTGGGCACTTGGATAATTAAATGAAATGCTTTCTTTAGTCCCATCCCCAGTTCTTCCACTTTTGGATTTATTTGGCTTAGCCTAAGTCTTAGCCCATGTCTGTACTAGTTGCTTAATCAGGGGCTAGTTTGGAGCATCGTGTTCTGGATTTAACACATGCACTGGGCCAAAGCCTCTGTGATGCTTGATTGAGACTATTTTGGACTATTGTGGTCATGACATGTTGCTGATTCTTATTGGCAAAGGAGCTTTCTGCAAGTGCCTATCATGATATGCCTCATTCATGTTCTAACACAGAGAGTCTACATCCAAATCTAGGGGTCATACACAGGGAATTTTTGAATCAAAGTCTAAATCCACAATCTGAGTGCCAGAAGTCAGTGCCCACATTCCAAGGTCAAACAAGCCAGTAAGTAATATTATAACTACAGTAGAGTCTCACTAATCCAAGCCTCGCTTATCCAAGCCTCTGGATAATCCAAGCCATTTTTGTAGTCAATTTTTCAATATATCGTGATATTTTGGTGCTAAATTCGTAAATACAGTAATTACAACATAACATTACTGCGTATTGAACTACTTTTTCTGTCAAATTTGTTGTATAACATGATGTTATGGTGCTTAATTTGTAAAATCATAACCTAATTTGATGTTTAATAGGCTTTTCCTTAATCCCTCCTTATTATCCAAGATATTCGCTTATCCAAGCTTCTGCTGGCCCGTTTAGCTTGGATAAGTGAGACTCTACTGTAATTGCAAGATAAAATCCAAAGTAGTGAAGTTCAGTTCTGGTCCAGGGTCCACAAAGCCAATCACACAGCGAATTCACAGTAACACCATCCAGGAAGACGTCTCCAGCAACAAGACTGCAAACTCAAGGTTTTTTTTAATACTAAGACCACAGATGTTGCTTGTGGATAGCCTGTCTCTCAGCTAACCTGCCAGACCTGTATAACTGAACTTGCTCTATGTGAAATTACATATTAGAAGGAGCAGTTACCCCTTCAGCAACCTGCCCTGAAGTGCTGGCTTATGCTTCCTCCTCCTGCTGAGATTAGTGGACACTGCTAAGGATTCTTCTTCTGCAGCTTCTACATTGTGCTGTGCAACCTGATGAAAGCTGTTAGTCTGCAGCTCCAACCACTCATCATCACTGTCAGAGCTAACCAGGATAGCACCCATGCAATCAACAAGGAAGGGGGAAGATAGAACAACCCTCTCCTCCTCATTGATCATATGAACACCCAATGTGACTGAAATCACCAGGGGCTTGCAGGGAGCACCATTGCTGTCAAGGACCAGTGGCAGGAACTTATGGGTGACCCATCCCTTTCCATGTGCTGATCAGTGCAGAGGAAAGGTGTTCAGATGGCTGCAACCCCAATGATACTTCAGAATATCTGCCAACTTTGCTTGAGGCAGAGCAAAGCTGGGTAAAGGACTGAAAGCTCTGGGTAGTTATAGGAAGTTACTAGGCTTGCTCAAATAATTCGATTTCCCCGTTACCCGTTATTAATTCGTTATTTTCGTTTGTTTTGAAGCAATATACGACCTTGATTGTCCACACGTCTGGATATCGCGGTTTCGAATCGCGAGAGGCCGTTTTTTCTTATTTCTTCGTTTTTTTCGTTAGGAAAAAAAAGCTTTTGCAAATCACCCAAACTCCTTTCCTTTTGCCCCTCAGCAAAAGGGGCGTCACGGGCGCAGCCAATGGGAGGGGGCGAGGGGGAAGGAGGCCGAGGAGGAGGAGGAGGAGGAAGACGGAGGGGGGAAATGGCCGCCGCCGCCGCCTCGCCTCAGCTCAGGCCTGGAGAGACAGAGAGGGGCCCGGCGGTGAGGAGGAAGAGGCCCGGGATGCGAGGGGGTGTGGGCCAGGCCCGTCCTCGGCTGCTCCCGGGGAGGGAGGGAGGGAGGACTACGACTCCCAGGGGCCCAGATTCGCACCCTCCCTCCCCCCAATACAGGTCTCCAGTCCATACCACGCTACATGAACTTGAATGGATATTGTGGTTGTGTTGTCAAAAGCTTTCATGGCCGGGATCACACTGTTGTGGTATGTATTCCGGGCTCTATGGCCATATGCCAGAAGCATTCTCTCCCGACGTTTCACCCACATCTGTGGCAGACATAGAGGTTTTGACGTCTGTGCGAAGCTAGGCAAGTGGGGTTTATATATCTGTGGAAGGTCCAGGGTGGGAGAAAGAACTCTTGTCTGTGGGAGGCAAGTGTGAATGCTGCAATTGGTCACCTTGATTAGCATTGAATAGCCTTGCAGCTTCAAAGCCTGGCTGCTTCCTACCTGGGGGAATCCTTTGTTGGGAGGTATTAGCTGGCCCTGATTGTTTCCTGTCTGGAATTCCCATTTTCTGGGTGTTTCTGGGAAGGTAATGGCACTCCATGTAGTCATGCCGGCCACATGACCTTGGAGGTGTCTATGGACAACACTGGCTCTTGGGCTTAGAAATGGAGATGAGCACCAACCCCCAGAGTCAGACATGACTGAACTTAACGTCAAGGGATACCTTTACCTTTACCTATACACACACACACACAAACACACACACACATATGCAGGGACTATATATATATACACAGTATATATCACACACACACCAATTTAACAAAGTTTCAGCCACAAAAACAAAGTTTCTGAAGTAGAACAATGACTTTCACAGTAAAGACAACCCAATTTAACAGGAAATAAGACTTTCAAACCAGGAACAGATTTCTGCAATTATTAAAAATGGTTTATTATAAAAGCTATGAAAATTCTCCAAAAATCAGAGGATAAGGGAAACGTTCCAAATTTTGGTGAGCTATCAGTGTTAAATGTGTTCTACCACTGTACCAAGTTTAAAGAAGATCACTCAAAAAATGAGGGTGGGAGAGTCCTGTAAAGTCCTCTCCCTCTGTGCTGTTTTTGGGAATTGCGCATGCGCGTCCGCCATTAATGAATTAATTTTGAAAATAACGAATTTTCGTTAATTTCGAAAATTTTTGGGGGCCAAATTCGGAAATACCATCAGAAACGAAAAGCTGCCCCCCTCTAGTTTTGAAACGAGTTTAGAATCAAATTTTTCATGGATCGATCAAGCCTAGAAGTTACCATGTATCAGAAAGACTGCCAACCCCAGATTTGTGGTGCATAAGGTTTCTTTCCCATGTAGACATGGCCCTAAGGTCCCCATAACATTTGCTTTCCACTCACTGTCTGCTTTAGTAGAGGACATGTTTTAGTAGCAATACTGGATCTATTAGTTTGGAACAAAAAATTGGGCAACAATCCATGTTCACTATTTACTTAGAAATAAATTCCACTGAATTTCATGAGGTTTCTTTTCAGGTAATGAGTGGATTACTGCTTTCATTTCCAATAAGAGCATTCTCCAGATGATCCAACAGAAAAGTTATTATTTCTCTAAATCATGTTCCTTCCTTTGACTCTTTCACCCAGTGTAATTTTAGAGTTAAGAGCAGAACAGAGAGTTAAGAGCAAATTCCACAATCTGTTCTGAAAATCGATGTTTTAAGGAATGGATTAGTAAAATACCATATTTTCTGTGATTAGTGGTAGTGTCAACAAGTTAACTTCTCCATTTTTTATATTTAACAGTAAATTAATTTTCAGGCCTAAAAGAAGAAGATAAATAGACTTAAAATTACTTTATCAAAATTTCTGGTTTATTAATAAACACAAATCAGACAGAATATCAGTAAGGAAAATAAACAGAAAAATATTTCTTTTACTTTCCATTTCTTGACTGGCTGATATGATGGTAGATTATGTAATGGCTATAGGCAGAGAAATCAAAAGCCTCTCTTCTCTTTGCAGAGGATGCAGCATGGAGTCCATGGAGAACAGCCACTACTAACTCCAGACAGAAGCTACTTAACAGAAGTATTGGTGGTATATTTTTTTTAGAAAATATCACTACAAAATTGATGTAAGGGTAGAATCTGCATTAGGAATGGTTTTCTGACTAAAGGTATCGGAAAGTTAAAATCTGAGCTTGTTATATTCACTGCATATCCACTGCCTGGAGAAAATAGATCCTAGCTACATGTAGCCTTATTCATTTGAAGTGAAGACAGGTTAGTACACACTAACATGAGAGTGTGTTTAACTAAAACAACTATATAATCCTTCCCTATTTATTCTTAGCTCTGTTCCTCTGTTGTTTAATTTGTGTTAGAATGAATTTGTTATCTTTCATTCTGCAAAGCACCATACTCATTGATGACACTATATAGACAAAGGAGTAGATAAATTAACTAACTGCATCTGATGACCGAAACCCCGGCTTTTAAATTAATTTAAAAGCGCAGCGGAGAGTTCCGCAGATCACTCACCAAAGGAACGGAGCGGGACCGCAGCAGACTATTATTAAAAGATTTTTTTCTTTCTTCACTTTCCCCTTCCCTGAACTATGTAACAAATCCCCCAATAAAAGTAGCATTTATTTTAACAGTAACACTCTCTATCTGGTTATTTTGTGTCATTCTCTGACTCCTTCCTTTGCATGCAATTTCTCTCTCTCTCACTAACCCGTCTGATCTTTAAAAACCCTGGCGGAGGCTTCTCCGCCATAGATTAATACGGCGGACGATACAAATTGGCTCATATCTTTATCAAAATTACCCCTAGAACGCTCCTCTTTTAGTCCTAACCCTTTCTAAGGCTCCTGACTCGAAGACCACCAACGGAACCGAAATCGGTCCAGTTTTCGGCACCTCAACAGCTGACTGTCAAACGGGACCGACTGCTCTTTTCAAGCCGGGCTGCCCTCCTCCAGCCTTATCCCGGACTTTCCTCTCCCCGCGACTCGCGGAATGGTTTTAAGAGATCCCTAGCCCCTTTCTGTGAACTGGGGATGGGGGGATCGCTCTCCCGCTGGGGAGACATAGTTCTCCAAGGACCCTCACCCTCTCTGCAGCTGCCAGGGGGTGCCCGGACGGGTGCCCTCCACGTTTCATTCATACCTTCATAATTTTATGAAGGAGAAGAACACTCTTCCCCAGACCTATCCCTGGACTTATGAAATCTTATACTTCCAAAGACTACAACCCACATGTGCCCCTTCCCCATGCCATCTCTATGAATTCCTTCCATCACAGATGAACTCTTTTTCCTCATGTATCCGTGAAATTTCATATTCTATGTACCTGGACACCCTCATGACTCACTGTTGTATGAATTTCTAATCGTTGGGCTAACTTCATGAATTGTGAAATCATGCTGCTAGAACTCCACTCCTATGACTTTCCATATTGGGTTCCCCAGATGTTGTGAACCTCGTTCTTATCAAATGTTTTCAATTGTTTATATCATTCATGATTCCCCTTTATGCAATGTAACCCACCTTTATGGATTCTCCCTTACTTCCTTGAAATCTATCTATCTGCCTATATGTATTTGTACTCTTTGGGATCCCTGGAAAATATGTGTTTTTCCCAGCTGGGTTTATGTTCCAACTTTATTTTAATTTTCATTCTATTTCATATAATTGTCAAATCATGAAATCAAATGGGAAATATTGTGACCCCAACATGAACCCCGGCCCCTATGACCCAGGTTTACCTTCCCCAAAACAAAAGGTTAATCCGCTGCCGCATAACCTAATCAGAATCAGATTGCATGGACAGTATAGGGCTTGAGTCGCCGAATAAAAGGTGATTCGCCCTCAAGGCAAACATTGTCATATCTCCTCCAAAGGGAAAACCAGGACGTCTCAGGAAGACGCCCTGCTGCGCCCATTGTCACCCATCCTTACTTCCCCCCCTGACACCTCAAGGCATATCTAAAATCAGTGTACATGACAGGAACCCCTGATGACTGTCATTAATCCCTTTAGAAATCGGCCGGGCAAGGACTAATCCGATCCTTCCTGCTTAGTCACTTCATTGTTTCAATAGCTCCCGCCTTCCCCTCTCTGATTGGCCCGAGTGGGGACAAAAAACGGCTCCCCATTGGGGCAGCAGAGCAAGGCGGGAAACGAAAGCCCGCCTCATTCAACCTTCTAGCCTATCCGCGATCAGATGGGCGGGGGAGCGGGGCGGGAAATTCAAAAGGCTGTCAGACCGAAACATTGTATAAATATGGCTTTATTTTGAATGTATGATACGCTAGTAGACTGAATGATCGCTACTAGTGTCCTTTTCGGCTGAATCGCTCAATAAAGACTCCTTGGCGGATTTTCCTTCATCTTTGGCGGACCTTCTTCATTTCGGCTCCAGGTTGTATTGCGGCTCATATTCTCTTATCGGCTCCGCCAAGGTCCGTTCTCTCAGGACCGGATCGGCTCCCTCCTTAAGGGGCCCGATCCCCTAGAAACGCGGTCGATAACACATCCCTAATGCTGCATAACAGATGGTAATTTCACAAAAAGATGAGGGACAGAGTACCCTTCTGGTTGGTTCATGCTTAATAGTCCGTGACCAAGATCTAGTGGAATACACCTGGCAGAACACCTCTGTCAGGAGAATCAAAGGAAGGTGATCTCCCTTTCCATAATGTGCTTGAACACTGCTCCAGAGGTCTGGGAGATTCTGATGAGTTCATGTAGTTCATTTACTATATTAAATACATGATCAAATATAGGAAATGCACATATATAGGATGGGTACTTCATGTCTTGAAGTCAAACATGACCCCCCCCCCCCCCAGTAAAAGAAGATAATTTATAGTTTTGCTAAGGACAAAGACATCAGGCTGGATAATAAGGGTTAAGTCTTGGTCAATTTGCAAAGGCAACAACAACAACTAGGACCCTTCCCATGTTAGATAGTGTGTACATTTAATCAAGGCTTTATGTCCTATATTTCATATATTTATAGCAGAAGGTAACAAATTTATTACTGGAAACCATATCACAAAAGGTATTTGACCTTTGCTAAGCCCATTTTTTTTTGTTTTCTTCCCCTTTTGCTAGCCTTTGGCCTGGAGGCCTAGAGATGAACATTTTCTCTTTTGTTTTACAGCTGTTGCCTGGGGTAAAAAACCAATTAACTGAGTTGTTAGTTCTCATGCAGAAGGCCCTTTGTCAAAAGCTGGGCAGAGGAGGGTTTGCATTTCTGGGCTTTTGGTCTGGGGGCTAGCAAGAGAAGAAAAAAAGCCTAGTGAACAATATATTTTATAATCTTGCTCTCATTTCTCAAAATTGTACATGTGAAAAAGATCTTGGAGTCCTTGTGGACAACAAGTTAAACATGAGCCAGCAATGTGATGTGGCTGCTAAGAAAGCCAATGGGATTCTGGCCTGCATAAATAGGGGTATAGCGTCTAGATCCAGGAAAGTCATGCTCCCCCTCTATTCTGCCTTGGTCAGACCACACCTCGAATACTGTGTCCAATTTTGGGCACCGCAGTTGAAGGGAGATGTTGACAAGCTGGAAAGGGTCCAGAGGAGGGCAACTAAAATGATCAAAGGTCTGGAGAACAAGCCCTATGAGGAGAGGCTTAAAGAACTGGGCATGTTTAGCCTACAGAAGAGAAGGCTGAGAGGAGACATGATAGCCATGTACAAATATGAGAGGGGAAGTCATAGGGAGGAGGGAGCAAGCTTGTTTTCTGCTGCCCTGCAGACTAGGACACGGAACAATGGCTTCAAACTACAGGAAAGGAGATTCCACCTGAACATTAGGAAGAAATTCCTCACGTGAGGGCTGTTCAGCAGTGGAACTCTCTTCCCCAGACTGTGGTGGAGGCTCCTTCTTTGGAGGCTTTTAAGCAGAGGCTGGATGGCCATCTGTCAGGGGTACTTTGAATGGGATTTCCTGCTTCTTGGCAGGGGGTTGGGCTGGATGGCCCATGAGGTCTCTTCCAACTCTACTATTCTATGATTCTATGAAATGTATCTTTCTGTCTCTCTGTATCCCCTTGACACACATTTTTCTGTTCCTTTAGACTAGACTCTACTGCCCATTTTGCTCCTTTTCCCTTGCCATTCATTTCCCCTTTTATGAACTTTATGAACTCTTAACCATCAGGGGCCCCTTTCCCCTTCCTTCCCGCATGTACCCCACTCTTCTTGCATCGTTCAAAGTCCCAGGGTACCCCAACCTGCCCCCTTCGCCTGCCTGGGCAGGAAAGGAAAATCCTGGGATTCCCTTCTAAGAAAACCCCATGTATATGCGTCCAGAGATAGGAGCCTGGACAAACGGTCATAAGGGAACCTGTGTTCATTTCCCCAGCCCCATGGGATGTTGAATCATTTTGAATTCTACCCGGAATATGGGGTTCCTCATGTGTCACTATCATTTTATTATTGTTATCATTATTTTTATTACCTATATTATTCTTATTGCTGCAATGTCTTTCCCCACATAATTGGAGCATGATAACCTCAACCTGAACTCTGGCCAGCACACCACCCAGCCCAAGCAACATCAGGATGCCTCAGGGCTATATATGACAAACATGGGTTATCAGAAACCACCCTCTGCAAAGAAAGAATGGATTTTTTTCCTTCCATCGCTAGAAGAGACCCTAAATTTTGAATTCTACTTCAGTCTTAGAAGAATACAAGCTAAACCTGACTGAAAATGGTTATGCAGTAGCCAAAAAAGCCAATGCAATTCTAGGCTGCATCATTGTGAGTACAGTTTCAAGATCAAGGAAATAATATTATTATCATAGAATGCTTTGGTCAGACCCCACCTAGAACCCTGTGTCCAGGTTTGGGTAACACCATTCAAGAAGATTTTGATAGTGTTTGGAGGATCAATGAAATAAAAGTTCTAGGAACCAAGTCTTGTGAGGAACAGCTTAGGGAGTTAAACTTGCAGAAGACAAGACTGAGATATAATTTGATAGCAATATTTCAATACCCGAAGAGGAGTCATGAAGAAGTTAGAATGAGCTCTTTTTCTGCTGTTTCAGGGCCCTTCCAGACAGGCCCTATATCCCAGGATCTGATCCAGGCTTTGTACTTTGAACTGCATTATACGAGTCCGCACTGCCAGATAACCTGGGATAAACAAAAAACCTGGGATCAGATCCTGGGATATAGGGTCTGTCTGGAAGGGCCCCCAGAGACTAGTTCAGAAACTAATGGATTAAATTTATAGAAAAAGAAATCCCAACATTCTTGACTGTAAGACTTATCTGATATAGGAATAGACTACCTCAGAGGGTGGTGGACATTAAGACATCTTTAGACATATGCAGGATATGCATCTTTCAGGATTAGTTGAGTTTGCATTGCAAGGACTGGCCCTGGCAGCCCCTTCCAACTTTATGATTCGATGAAGCAGTTCTTTGGGTAGTACAAAGGCCTTCAGAGGCCACTTCCTCCCTATATCCCAGGATCTGATCCAGGCTTTGTACTTTGAACTGCATTATACGAGTCCGCACTGCCAGATAACCTGGGATAAACAAAAAACCTGGGATCAGATCCTGGGATATAGGGTCTGTCTGGAAGGGCCCCCAGAGACTAGTTCAGAAACTAATGGATTAAATTTATAGAAAAAGAAATCCCAACATTCTTGACTGTAAGACTTATCTGATATAGGAATAGACTACCTCAGAGGGTGGTGGACATTAAGACATCTTTAGACATATGCAGGATATGCATCTTTCAGGATTAGTTGAGTTTGCATTGCAAGGACTGGCCCTGGCAGCCCCTTCCAACTTTATGATTCGATGAAGCAGTTCTTTGGGTAGTACAAAGGCCTTCAGAGGCCACTTCCTCCCTATATCCCAGGATCTGATTTGAGACTATTTATCCCAAGTGATCTGGCAGTGGGGACTCATATAATCCAGTTTAAAGCAGTTTAAATAATCTGGGATCAGATCCTGGGATATAGGGCTGTATACAAGGACCAAAGAGACAGAGATCAGTTTTAAATCCACTGACTGCTTATTCACAGACAGGGGGCTGCAGGAGGGTGTGGTATCAAGGTTGCTAGCATAACATTAGATGTAGGCCTATAGAAGCAACTAGTTCATTGCTTGTCCCATTAATTCTCTCAATCTTAGCACAATCTCACATTGTACAATTATAATATTTTGATACCCTATCAACAGCTTTAGTTGCATTGTATAGAATTTCAGAATGTGTTGTTTCATGAAATACTTCTCTAGTGCACTTATGTGTAATACGGCACTAGAGACCTCTGGTCAAGAATTATCAGTATCTCATTGCAGATTCAAAAGTACACACCCCAGAGTTCTATAGGATGGAAAAATGGCAATTACATTGGCATCTCACTGCTGCGTTCATTCACATGACCATCCTGCTTTCCCTGGACTCAGGCAGATTGGGGACACAGGATGGCATTTAACTTCCCCTTCTTGCCCACTACTTAGTGGTGATCACTGGGTATGAAACTGCCAGTGGTCACAATCAGAGAAGGGAGGTGGAAAGGGAGTAATTCCTTCTTCCCCTTTCCTCTGCCATGTCACTCTGGTTAGTCTTAGTGAATATGACAAGCAATGACCACTGGCAGTTTCATGGCTGACTGTGTGGACTCATGTAGCATTGATCCAGAGTATCCCACTCTGGATCTGCATAGACATCTGTGTAGCATGTAGATGGACTCTAAGTTAAATTGGAAAAATACAGTCAGAATTAATTAAAAAAGGGAATGTAACCCATGCATTGCTGTTTTCTGAAGCTGACTGAGAAGCCATCTCATAAAGCACATTACACTGTGACAGTATTGGTGCGAGGAAGTACCATTTCTTTATAACTCCTATACAAAATGGTCTAAATAGCTATTTCTAATATCTATAATTCTATAGAGTTTCCCCCTCTGTGCCTTTAAAACATTGACAAAGAAAATAGTTTTCATTTCTGATCTTTCAGTGCCGGCACAATAGCCACACCAAAGTAGAGAATCCACCAAATATTTATAAGAGTGTATAAGCTTCCTTATATTGAAGTCTTTAGTCACTGTCACTTCATAGTCTTCAGGCTATTTGTACCCAAAGATTTGCTTTTATATAGAGTTGAATAATAACTCTGTGGATGTCATACAGGTGAAAGTACAGGGAGGAAAAGCTAAAGATTTGCAGATTTCTATTCCTTCCCCACCATAGAAAACTATTGGTTGAAAATGGACAAGAACCTTTTTTAAGGCGGCGCACTGTGAGATTTCTGTAGAAAAGCAAAAATGTTACATATGGATTGTTATGAACATTTTACTGTTATATTTGTCATAAGCATTTAAATTTACTGCTGTAAAAGCACACTATAAACAAGTGTGGAGCCATATTCTTAAAAAAAAACACATTTGAGTGGTTTTGAAATATGTTATTTCTCAAGAGATTGAGAATGAATGAAACTGAAAAGGCTCTAAGTACATACGGTGTGAGTTATTAGAAAGATGGGGAAACAAAAATATGTACAGAGAAAAAAGCATTTGTGCTACCTATAAACAACCACACACACACACAAACAAGGGAGGGATAGATAGTCCTGAATAAGACTATAAATCCATTCTTGAGGGGAAATGGTTTTATCTGAGCTGCAAGGATTATTCCCTCCCACACATCATAAAAAGAAAAAAGGGAGGGAAGAGAATCTGCATCTCATTGAAACATCATCTGATTGAACTCCTACTGTGATATTTTCATAATAGGAATTAATCCATGTGCAAATAAGCACAGACACAGATTAAATAATATAATATAAAAAACCAGAAATGAATAAGGGTTGGTTTGAACATTTACACCATAGTCTTATACACTGGACCAGGCAGTTGTGGCAATCCAGATGTTTTTCTTTTACAGCTTCCATCAAATCTAACCAGCATAGCTAGAGATACACTTCAAAAACAGAAGGAAAACAATTTCCCACCCTGTTAGGGCCCTTCCAGACTGGCCCTATATCCCAGGATCTGATCACAGTTTTTCTGTTTATCTCAAATTATCTGGCAGTGCGGACTCATATAATCCAGTTCAAAGCAGAAAACTTTGGGTCACATCCTGGGATATAGGGCTTCCCTGGGAGAGGCCATAATGAGCTAAAGGGATATTAATTCCCATGTGCACCTATGATTAAATATGCTTAAAAATAAAAATATAGTCAGATCTCCACATTTATGGGTTTAAGTTTGGTTGATTTGATTAGTCATGATTAGTGGAAGTTGATCAGAGAATCACTCTGGAGGACTTAGAGATTCTGAGAGAGGCATTCTTTCAGGCACATTCCTAAGCCCCATGAAAATGTAGGGCTTACTGTAGTCAAATAATTAAAACGAATAAAGCATAAAATGTAATGCAGTAATACTTTCCTCTAAGTAGGTAAGCATAGGATTAGATTACAATTCTGATGTTGCACTTGTGTGCCTTCAAGTTGTTTCTTGTTTATAGTGATCCTTATGTTGAGGGATTTTTTGGGTAATGTTTCTTCAGAGTAAGCTCAGCATTGTCTTCTTATAATGATGAGATCACTGAGAGAACTTTCATAGCTGAGCAGGGATTCAAACTTTGTCCTCCTGGAGTTCTAGTTCAATATTATAGTGTACTGGATTCCAAGTCTCCTATACTTGGGAACATTTAGAATGGGTTTAAAGCAAACTGCATGCTTTAACATGTGTGTCTTGTAGATTGTTATTGTAATGATTGGCTGAACAGCTTGAGCAGTGGTTTCCACCCCCTGGGTCCCCAGATGTTTTGCCATTCAACTCCCAAAAATCCTAACAGCTGGTAAACTGGCTGGGATTTCTGGAAGTTGTAGGCCAAAACACCTGGGACCCACAGGTTGAGAAACACTGAGCTAGAGTTTATAACTCTTTAATTAGTTAAGCAAAATAGCAACATTTAAGTGGTCAACCATATGCAATCATGCAGCTTCATCATTATCTAGCTCTCACTTATCAGCCAACTTCAAGGACATGTCTATAAGTTTTCCTGGACACATTTAATAGTTTTCCTGTAATCTTATGGGATTCCTATATTCATAGTAGTTTACTGATTTAGAACAAAACCTTAATGATAACATTGAAATAAAATAAATGAATCCAAAAAAGAAATAGTGACAGATAATAATAATAATAATAATAATAATAATAATAATAATAATAATAATCTGAAAATACATCACACAGTCCTAGACACTTGGGAAGTGTTCGACTTGTGATTTTGTGCTATGAAATCCAGCATATCTATCTTGTTTGCTGTGTCAGACTATAATAATAATAATATAATAACAACAACAACAACAACAACAACAACTTTATTCTTAGACCCCGCCACTATTTCTCAAACGGGTCTCGGGACAGCTTACATATGGGACAAAAAACCCATAGACACAAATACAAACAATCCATTAAAGCAAAAAAAAAAAACCCCAATTAAAATAAAACATAGTTTAAAATAACAGTTAGAAAACACAAAGTCAATAAAACATAAGAACATAAAACAGCCACGTAATCAATACTCAACAAAACCAATTGCCACAGTATAATGGGTGTGATCAGAATGTACAAGGGCTGGGCATGGGGTAGTGCATGCAGCATAAGATAGGGCCGGGTATTGGATAAAGTGAAGAGAGAAGCATATTACTGTGGAACATAGGGACTGGGCACTTGTGCAAGCTGAAACATCCAAGTTTTCAAGTCCCTATGAAAGGAGCACAGTGTGGGAAGGAATGCCAAAGCTGGGGGGCAACCACAGAGAAGGCCCTCTCTCTTGTCCCCACCAACTGTGCTTGTGACGGTGGCAGGAGCGAGAGGAGGGCCTCCCCGGCAGATCTTAGAGCCCACACCGGTTCATAGGAAGAGACGTGGTCTCGAAGATAGGCAGGACCCGAACCATTAGTGCTTGTTCCGGCACTCGTTCAGTAAAGTAACTGATTCAGATGGAAAACTTCCTGCTTCTTCCTGTATAGCTTTTCAGAGTAAGTCTTTGGGTGCATCTACACTGTAGAATTAATGAGGCTTGACACCAGTTTAACTACTGGTTCCATGCTATGGAATCCTGTGGGTTGTAAGGCACCAGCACTCTTTGGCAAACAAGGCAAAAAACCTCATAAAGCTACAGCTCTCATGATTACAAAGCATTGAGCCATGGTAGTTAAAGTTGTGTCAAACTGCGTTATGTGATGTCAAACACCAATTTACCTGCCATACTTCCATCCCCTGGAATCCTGGGATTTGTAGTTTTGTTGTGGCATCAGGACTCTCTGAACGAGAAGGATAAATGTGTAAATAAATAAAGTAAATAAATATAATGGTCTTACAAAATACCAGAATTCTATTGCATTGAGCCACTACCGTTATTATGGTATCAAACTGTTATAATTCTGCAGTGTGGATACAGCTTACCAGAACTTTTGCAGTTACAGCAGAGGGAAGAACGACAAAAACAGCAACCCTGAATTGGATTGTTTTTCTTTTTTCATAACTCTAAAATGGAGACTGTGATAGAACAAATGTAAGTTGGGTAGATGGCAAGAAAACAGATATAGGACATTAGTAATCTAAGGAGATGGATAGTGGCTGATAATAGGATTCCATGTATCTGAGCTGTATTTGTTTATAAAACTTGTACTCTTTCTTTTAGACAACTGGGGCACAAGGTTCCATGTGTAATTTACACATGAAATTAAGAGAAATATGAAGGAAGCACATTCCTGCGATGCCTTCAATGTATAACAATTACAAAGAGCCTTCAGCCTGTAGATGATTAAATGCCAGGGCCTGGAGAAATAGGAAACCTTGGCACAGCAGGGATACCTTTCCAAAATAGTATTATTGAATGATGTGGGCACTTTTTAGAAGACTGTATTACAGGAAGACTTCATACAGAAATACACATCAGTTTTGTACACAGTCTCACTCTAACTGGTTACGTCAGGCACTATATTTAGAAAGTCTCCATTGTAACCATGGAAACTGCTTCTTGCTTAAGCTACTGCATTAATTCACTCCACATAAGCTGAGGATATGAAATACACTGGAACAGAGTACACTCTTACAAAATACACTCTTACAAAAAAAGAAAGATTTCCCCTGTTGTCTATACTGAGACAATTTTAGGTAGTTACTGGTTTTTCTATATGTTTATGTGAATGCCAAAAAATTGGAGATTTTACACACATACACAGATACGAATGCGGAGAACAGCTGGCTCTTCGCCTTAATCACCTTGTTTGCGGTAGGTTGTCAATAGCAGATGGTGAATGTTGATGATCGCCATTAGTGGCATTCACACTATTACATACATCCCAAACTCATAAGGACCAATCCAGAGGAAGTTACATCTAGTCCAAAGAAATAATGTCTGACTAATTTGTTTGGTTTCAGAAAGATTTATGGATGACTGCATTTTTCGGATCACAATGATAGAATTTGTTGATAGAATTAAAACTGTAAGGTTGAAGCAGAAGAATATGTAAGGATTCAAAAGCCTAGGAGATGGGGATATTCACAAATTCTAAAGCAGCTTACAAAACCTGCGATTTGATGGCTACAGTCTTGAGGGTATGGAAAGACCCTGAAATTGGTAGACTGGTAGTCATTGGGATTTTGTTCCAGGAATCCTTGTGAATACCAGAATCCATGAATGCTCAGGTCCTATATTCATTTATTTCATTTTTACCCCATCTTTCTCAACCCTGGAGGGACTCAACGTGGCTTATGAATCTGGCAAAAATTCAATGCTAGACAGGTAAACAATAGAACTCATCCCATCAAAATGTAAACAATCAAAACATCTAAGCAATTAAAACACATATCAATCAATTAACAGATTAGTTAAAGGTAAAGGTTTCCCCCTGACATCAAGTCGTGTCTGACTCTGGGGTGTAGTGCTCATGTCTAGTTCTAAGCCGAAGAGCCGGTGTTGTCCGTAGACGTCTCGAACAGGTCATGTGGCTGGCATGACTGCATGGAGTACTGTTATCTTCCTGCCAGAGCGGTATCTATTGATCGACTCACTTTCCCATGTTTATGAATTGTTAGATTGGCAGAAGCTGGGGTAGCAGCAGGAGATCACCCCACTCCCTGGATTCGAACCACCAACCTTTCAAACAGCAAGTTCAGTAGCTCAGCGGTTTAACCCACTGCGCCACTGGGGGCTCCTGTAATTAACAGATTAAAACCATATAAAATGCCAAGTCATAATCTCATGTCCAAATCATTTCCCAAAATCCTATAGTCTATAATAATGTTGTAAAATGGTGAACCTCACATAACATTGCCAAAACCAAAGTCTTTTGGAAGAGTGTGTGTGTATGTTGGAATTTTTTCAAGCCATCATTGGTTGAATCTGTGGAATGGAAAGCCAATTATACTCCTCTGTCATCTTAAAGGGATAAAATGAAATAATGACCTATTTCAGGTAGGCTTTAGGAATCATGAATGAAAGTTGCCATGTGTTTTAATTAGTGCATTGTGAACGTTACTCTTAGTTCCATGTACAAGTAAGAACAGGTTTTAAGCGTTTTGTTGTACACTGTGTTACTGTATTGTTTTTTTCATTTTCTTCTAAATCACTGAAGACATGTGAAGTATGATGCAATATACTGAATATATGAGAATTACATTTAGTTCTGTGTACTAATTAGGTATGTAATTCTTCAGTGAATTCATCTTGAAAGTAGCAATGAATAATTTCAGCAATTATCTACCCACTGTGAGAAAGTCTTCAAAATCATGCAGGAAATAATATTTTCTGCATGGAAAGCAAATCACCCATTTGCAATTTTTACACGGAGCAAATCCCAATTACTTGTTTTTTCAAAGAAAACAAACTTTTTGTACATAAATGTCCACATTTAAAATAGTATTCTCTATACAGAAAATTCTGTTTTCTGTGCAAATTTTTCATGTATACTTATAGGTATCTAAACCAGAGTTTTATTAAAAAGCACATTATTTGTGAAAAATTGATGTTTTAAACAAAACATCCATTTAAATTAAAATTATAAAAATTATAATTCAATTATAATTATGGGAGGAAGCACTAGTCCCTTTTTAAAAATGATGTTATTTTGAGAAAAGCTTTTAAAAGATTGTCAGCAGTATTTATTTTCATGTGTTGTGCTGGTAATGGAATTTGTAGAGGAAAACCATGCTGGTAAGGTCAAATCATTAATGAAAAGAATAAAAATATGGCTAAATGTGAAAAAACCCACATAATTCCAGTGGCAAGCTGACTCCTCCTCTTCTTAAATGTAATAATATTGAGTTACTGAACTGAAGATTTTCTATTGCAAATAGTAGTTTTGGCATCTGCATTATTTCATAAATGAAGAATGATATTGTTATAAGTGTATTTCACATTTGTTTATAACAGTAGGGTACCTACAAATGGCAATATATGTCTGCTGATCTAAAACAATTTGTTAAGCCAACTCCATAGACACCTCCAAGTTATTGGTGCAGCTCTTGTCATGCTGCAGGGTAACGCAAGATGTCCTAAAGTCCTGCATAATATATACTAGCTGAGTGGATTTCAATTTATTCTGAAACTATAAATTGTCAACTAGCTGGCTGGAACTAAAGTAATAGACCCAGTTGTTGCTGTTCCATATATTTTGGACTGATATTTAAGGCTCTTGGGAGATCAGTGGTGTATCTACTTGTTAGCAATGCTATTGGCTATATGGACTTTTTGCAACTGGCTATATTAATATATTAGAACTTGCTTATGATTGCAGTTGGTTGGTGACAGGATGAGATAGCCACTGTGGTTTAGGAAATGGTGTGTAAATAATATAGATGATCAAGGCATGTATAGGCTTGGTGACTGCATAGAAAGTCATAGCCATCTGCATCTTAGCAAACGTAAGGCCATGGAGTAATTATCCAGAGTTGGCTATTTCTTCAGTGTCTGACTGTAAAGGGTCCTTTGTGGAGCATCCTTTGTTAAGGTTCTATGAGTCTGGAAAACCACCTGAACAGATAATATTATTGATTATTTCCCTCCATATTTCCTCCGACCCAGACAGTGATTGAAAGAATAGCTTGTTCTATATAAAGATGGACTGTGATGTGGAATAGTGGGGAGCAGAAATGGTTGACTTCTCTGTTTCTTGGTGGTGGTGAGGGGGGCATTTATTCAGGTACTGTTGCCATTTCCACAATTAGTATTCACTATTGTTTTCTTTTTCTTCTTATCTTTTTGCTATAGCAAGGGTCTTTATTTTTCTCCTCTTAAAGGGGTGTGTGCTTCACAACCAGCTATACAGGTCCTTTCTCCTCTGGCCAAGAAGGAAGCAAATCCCACCCGCTGGAAGGAGGTCAGCTAGCTAGTTGCACTGTAACACCTCTATATGCTGGCACACCCATGAGAGATACGTTAAGTAATGTTGCTAAAGATTAAGGAAAGCTATCCAAATTGGGTCTAAAAAATCGAATCAAAATGCTCTGTAATTTAAATATTACACTGAAAGCACATGACTGTAAGGACAAACAGGTGGAAATGATTCCTTCAACTAATCCCAGATTTTCTTTGCTCCCACTTTTGTCTTAGTCAAAGCCAAAATGAATAGTGTAAGACTTATCATGTGATCCTTATGGCATGGTGGACAGTGTTAGATTATTTACCTCATCAGATGGGCTGTTTTCCCTGTCTTAGAGCACTGCTGGTATGCTGCTGGAATGGAGTCCACAGGAGCCCATCAAATGACATACGGTTACTTCAGTCGGGGCTCCATTGGGGTCTGTGCTGGGAGTGTGCTGGCAGCATGCTAAGAGGGAGCTCTGAGGAGTCAGGTGACTACCTGCCTCCTCACTGAAGAAGCTGAGAACAGCACGCAAGGAAGCTGGGGACAGCATGGAAACGTCATGGAATGGCAGCCCATGACCCACAATGGTAAGTATGAGCACTTTCCCCACAGTTTCCCACATTGTTTCCCGCTGTCCCCAGGCTTCTGGACCATGTGGTGATGTCCTTATTCATGTAATCCTTGTGGCAAAAAGGAAGGCACTGAATTATCCAGAGCTGCTTGTTATAATCAAATTAGAATTCCCTAAAGATTTTAAAAGTTTGTTAACTATTTTTCATTAGAAGGTAAAACTAGATATATTCTCATTGACTTTCTAATTTTCATACCATCATTCTAGCAACTTCAAATTTCAGTACAAGAAATTATATATTGTTTACATATTTTCAAACTGTATGTCTTTGATGCTCGTATTTGGAAATGTACAAATGTTAATACAAATCAACACATTGTTTTCTGTGCATTTTTCTCTTTCAAATGGATAGCAAATTTCACAAATGTGTGCATTTCCAAGGCAGTATGTATTTTGTCATGCGGAAAGTGAGGAGAGGTGTTTGGGTAAAATGCAAATCCAGGGAACCCTCTCCCATGTCTAGATGATACTGAATCCAATTGCATCTGGTTGGGGTCATGGATGTATTGTTTATTTGGCATGTTCTTGATCTCTTCTTGGGTGTTACTCACTGGACATTCCTGAACCTGCAAGGGGGAGAGTGCCTAACTCATTTTTTTTTCTAGTGGAGAGCAATGCATCTGAACAGGATACATTTCTGTGTGCATGAAGGTTGTCATGTTAAAGGGTATCCTGAAACATCTCCATGTTATTATGGGAATCTCCATGTGCAAAAAACTTCTCATCTTCAGGAAGGTATCTTTCTATCTGTAGAAAATGATGACAGAAGGGAATGGACTGAGGAAGGGTAGGTGGCCACCTGCTTCTGCGTTCAAAACGGTTGGGTGGATAACACTCAAACAGAGCTAATGAGTGCTGCCCTAGATGACCTTATTGCTATGCCTCCCTTCTTTCCTTAACAAGCAGATTAGCATTTCTATCTCATGTAGAAACTAACTGCTGTTGGATTTGGGATTTGAGCAGGGTTGCAATAGTTTGTGATCCTATTATACAAGGTAAAATTAAACTTTAGTAGACTCCATGCCATCATTGGTGTATTAAAAAGTATTCTTGACTCTTGTAAAATGGGAAAAAATCTATTTACATTTATCCTGCCTTCTCTGTGGCATTTAGAAATCTCATAGGAACAAAAAGTGCTAGCAGAATATTTCAGAACAAGCACTTGCATATATTGTGTCATATTTTTAATTGGATGTTTATTTTGGCCAAATTCATATCCTCTTTACTATTTTCCATTCAGCGGCATCCAGGAGAACAGTTTTTACATAATTTATTTGCATGCAGTGAGAGTATTCATGCATACACAAAATATTCATCTTCTGAAAAAAATGCCATGTCTGCTGGGTGTTTTATTAATGATGATTAATCAATGGACATTTTTTGTTTATAAAGATCGCCTTTTTTTAAAAAAAAAGTCAAGGAATACCCCCTTTCTTTCAAACAAAGCAAAATATATATATATGGAGATTTGTCAAGTTCTGGCAAAGACTTAAAGAAGACAATTTTCCCCCAAACTAGTTGAAAAAATGGGTGCAAATAAAAATAGTTACAATACAACTTTACAAAAGATAAAGTTCAGTAGTTGAACCATACAACAAATACAGAACCAATACTTAGCATTTGATCAGTGGAAGTGATTCTAGGTAACTCAGAAGGAGGTTTTGGCCCTGATCAGTGATTTGCTTCAGACATAATAGGAAATAATTTTTCCCTCAGTTGCCCTTCCTCTTTCCTTGAACTAAATCCAATACGATGCTTGTAGTAGCATTGGGACTTTCCACTCTCATGACTGCTGCACAGAACATCTGCTCCAGAAAGTTTTCCATCCAACCTGGTTTTCAGAGTGCTTGGGGGAATGGAAAAGAGATTGCCACTTCCTATTGTGCTGGTGGAGACTGCTTCTGCAGGTTCAGTGGAAGCACTAAATACAATTCCTTCTCTTTTGTGTATGTCGGATGGAATACATTTAGTTTTTTAAAAATAGCATTTGAATTTAGGATTTCATTTGTAGTTTGTTTAAACTATGATTTGAGATCAAACTAAAACATGAAATAATTTCTTTTTGGGTTGCTTCCTATTTGTTGTTATTTATTTTCAAGTTGACTCTGGCGCATGGTAACTCTATCCAAGAGGGGTTTTTTTGGCAAGATTTATTTAGGAGAGGTTTGCCATTTCCTTTCTGTATGGCTGAGAGACTTGCCCAAGGTCTCTCAGATCACAATCAAATACTTAAATCATTAGATAGTGTTGGTTTAATAATTTAAACAAAATATAGTTTAGATGCCATAGGGAACATGGCATCTAAACATGGAAAGCAGACACCTATTATATCTTCATTGTGAATGCAATTAAGTGGCAGTAGAGAGGAGAAATAGGGTTGTGGCCAAAACATGTTCCAAGCAGAAAACCATAGTTTCCTATTATGTCTGACCCAAAACACTGAGTGAAAATTGGAATGGAATGCAGGGCTTTGCTTGGCAACAAAAATAAAAAAGAATTGAACATTCAGAAAGTAAGAATGCTAGTATCAAATATAGGGCTTGCTTAAAATACAGTTGTCTGAGGCAATAAAGAGGGTGGATGCACCCTCCAGCCAATTCAAGACATGTTGTTTTGATACAAGAGGAAGGAAACCTAACAAATGTTTCTTTCTTTCCCTGGTATAAAATATAATAATTAATAATAACTAATAATAACTAGGAATATCTCAGATTATTTCAAGAGAACCCATACAATGATGAGACTATAGCACCAGGCCAAAAATTATCTACAGCTGTAGCTAATGCTAAGAAAGACTGCTAGATAGAGCTGCTTGAGAATCTTGATATGTCCAAGAGTAGCCGAAGAGGTTGGTAACTGCTGATATGCCTGGATAGTGACCCTCTGGTCAACTATGAACATGCAAACATAACACCAGACCAGATAGCACACCAGCTAATTAGAATGGGAAAACCAACTGCAGCAGAGTAAAGATGAAAATCACCAGGGCACCAGAACTTGAAGCCCACCAGTTGTCATCTCCCCTAAACCTGAAAGAGCTCAGAGAAGCTATTAAACAATATAAAGCTGATAAAGCACCTGGCCTAGATGACTTAATGATGGAGCAAATCATCATTTGAAATTTTAGAAATTTTACAATCAGTGCTTAGCACAGAAATAGATTCCCTGACTACAGAGGAAAACTAAGATCATTGCAATTTTAAAACCCGGTAAAGACGCCTTCAATGCCAAGTACTACTGACAATCTCTCTCTTATGTCATCTATATAAAGTATGTGAGAGGATGCTATTAAATCGATTAGAATTTGTTATTGAACTCCAGCTTATTGCGCAACAAGCAGGTTTCAGACCAGTGAAAAACTGTACAGCTCAAAATCTTAATCTGACTGGATATATCAAGGAAGGCTCTGAGAAAGGTTGCATTACGGGAACAGTTTTTGTGGACTTTATGGCAGCCTATGACGTGATGCAACACAGAAAAATTCTGCATAAAGTCTACCATATCACCAGAGGCTATGATTTTACAAAAACCATATAGACCCTCCTAGAAAACTGCAGCTTCTGTGTGGAGGAAAAGTAGATGGAGGAGGCAAAGGAATGGTTTACTCCAAGGCAGTGTTCTTGCACTGACCTTGTTTAACATCTTAACTAATGGTCAGCACAGCCGCCACTCACAAAGGGCTTTATATATGCTGATGACCTTGTCCTAACAACACCATCAAAAGACTTTGAAACAGCTGAAAACCAACTTACTAATGCCCTAAAAAATCTCTCCAGTTACTACAAAAATATCCACTTGAAGCCTAACCATGCTAAGACACATGTGTGTGCTTTCCACCTGTTTAACCATGAAGCCAACAGGAAATTGAAAGTTACCTGGGAAGGCCAAGAGCTAAGACACTATTCCCATCCTAAATATCTTGGCATCACCTTAGATCGAACTCTAACATTTAGGAAACACAGAACACCGAGCACAAAGTAGCTGCATGCAATAACATCCTGGAGAAACCTACTGGTAGACCATGGGGTGCAGACCCAAAAGTAATAAGAACATCAGTCCTAGTCTTATCTTACTCAACTGCTGAGTATGCCTGCCCCGTCTGGCATAAATCTGCCCATGCCAAGCATGTGAATAAAGCACTGAACAAAACATGTAGAATAATCACAGGATGTCTCAAACCTACACCTGCTGATAAACTCTATAAGTTAGCTGGCATTGCCCCCCCCCCCCAAATGTGCAATGGGAAGTTGCTGCTAACTGTGAGAGAAATAAGGTTGAATACTGTGAAAGCCATCTACTCTCAGCAAACTCAAATCAAGGAAAAGTTTCATGAGAACCACCACTCCTCTTAATGTTTGCCCAGCAACAGCAAGAGTATCCCTATGGGCAGAAAAATCAGGCAATTCCTACGAGGGTCTGCCTCCAGGGGCAAACCATGGGCACCTTGGAAGTCCCTGAACAGACTCAGAAGTGGTGTTGGCAGATCAAAAGACAACCTGGCAAAATGGCACTGACTAGAGGAATCCTCCACCTTGTATGATTGTGGAGCAGAACAAACAACTCAGCATCTGTATGCTTGCCCACAATGCCCTGCTTCGTGCACAGAGGAAAAACTGTTTAAAGATATAGACAATGTGGTTGCTGTTGTCCGTTTTTGGTCTAAAATTATTTAGTCGCTTGTGATCATCTATTATTTTTGGAGGAGCTCTCAAGACCACAGTGGTTCTTATAATTTTTTTGGCAGAGAATGGTCACTATTTTACCAGAACTGCTTCCTGTGGCTTTTATCCTTTTTGCTCCTTCCTCTCCAGCCAGCTGGTTTCAAAATGCCTTTTTGTTGCAAAGTGGCTATAAACCTTGTGCCCTGCTAGATTCCCTTTCACTGGCACTGACAAGGCTTGGAATCCAGATGGGATCATGACAAAGGTTGGAAAATGAAGCAATGTTGTAATTAACACTGAGGATCCCTGACACCCCACTGAAATATCACAATTAAAGGTGACTACTTTCTTCTTCAGGTAATGAGTATACAACAAACCTGAATTTCAGAAATAACATAACATGATAAATTACTCTCCAAAGTTACTTTTAAAGGGTATTTTATAGGCATTTTGGCAGAACATTTTCAAGTATTTTGTCATTCCGGGCCGGGCTGTGGCGCAGCTGGCTAGTAACCAGCTGCAATAAATCACTACTGACCGAGAGGTCATGAGTTCGAAGCCCGGGTCGGGTTAAGCCCCCGACAATTAAATAGCCCGGCTTGCTGTTGACCTATGCAGCCCCGAAAGACAGTTGCATCTATCAAGTAGGGAAATTTAGGTAAGCTTTATGCAGGAGGCTAATTTAATTAATTTATAACATCATAAAATTGCCAGCAAAACGCGAGGAAAGGAATGAGGAAGTACAGCCACTAGTGGACAGTGAAGCAACAGCTCCCCCTGTGGCCGGAATTGTGAAGCTGGAAAAAAATGTTAAATGCCTCTGTGTCTGTCTATATATGTTGTTTGTCTGTTGGCATTGAATGTTTGCCATATATGTGTTCATTGTAATCCACCCTGAGTCCCCTTCGGGGTGAGAAGGGCGAAATATAAATACTGTAAATAAATAAATAAATAAATACTTTCTAACAGTTTTTTTCCTTGAAAAAGTACTGGATTGGAAAAGTAACAAGCAGCATAAAAAGTAATATAATAAATTACTTATTTTAATCATTGAAACAAACAATGACAATGGGTTATTTTTAGACATGGAAAGGAGTAAAGGAACAAGATCCTTTTAAAAGAAAGTAACCTTCAAAGGACTGGTTCAGGGTGGGAGGCCTGAACCCAACATTACAGGATGCAGATGGAAAAAAAACTCCCAAGTGTTTAATTTTTATTTATTTAAAAGCTTTATAAACTTACTAGAGCATCCAAGTATGACAAGGGATCTTGAAGGTCTTTCATTGAAGTTGGTGGCAAAATACAACAAAGGTATCCAACAGGACAGCCTACAATATTTAACATTAATAAAACATTAAATCAATCAATCCAATGTAACAAATATAACCACCCTGAACAATAGTTTCAGATACATTCAATAGGATGGTATTGTCACAAAAAACTCTTAAATATAATCAAAAGCTGACTGGGAAAGAAAGTCTTTATGGCTGATATAGAAGCCAATAAATGATGTGTGTGTTTATCTCCCTGAAAAAAGTCCCAAAATGATGGGACTCCAAAAACAAAGTGACATTCTTGGTACTTAGTAAGGGTCACAAATTTGGTTGGTCCAAAGGGGGAGCCATCATTCAACTGGGCTTCATTTATTCCACCAGCCATCATCAAAAATAACAGATTATGGGAATTATAGGCCAGAACATACTGAGAGCTACAGTTTCTCACCTTGTTCTATGAAATGACAAGCTCAATCCTGTTATTTCAAAGGGTGACGCCTGGCAATTTTGTGTGTGTGAAGGAAAGGGTATATATGAGCTTGAAAGAGTTTCATTGACACAACAAAACTAAATGTATACTCCAGTCCTGGATTAGATCAGTTCACACTGATAAATTCTGATTAAGATACTTGGAGATATATGTATCTCCAGATACCTTATTCAGAATATATATCATTTGAAGATTTTTCATCCTCTCCTGCATTGTGAAATTCAAACACCTTTACTAATGTAATAAATGAAAAGCTCAAACGTACCGTGTCTGTCTTTGAAGTACACCACTTAATATTCAAAGTGAGATCAAATGGTGCAACTTCTTTTCTTGAGAAGAATATAAAAAACTTAAATAAGGGTCAGTGTGGGGCAGCAAAAGTTATATTATCTCCTAATGAAAGGACATGCAGCCTTGCACTGAGGTGCCAGTTGGAAGAACACAAACCAGTATGTAATGCTCCTAAGCTTTGTCTCTGGAGTTATCTTCCCCTGTCCATAATTCCTTTTTGTCTTGTTCCACCAAACTAAACATTTAAAAAGTTGTATTGTTTGTATCCCTTGAAAGAGTGAGCTTTTCGTTTCTCAAGATACTGTTAATTCAACAAGGCACAACTTTACTACTGTGCAGAAGGGATGTCACTATGGGTGTGTGTGTTATGATACCATTGTCCCTTCAAATAAGTATTATAACATTTTTCTCATGAGATTAGTCCTCAGATTTTTGCCATTCTGAAATGAGACACTAGAAATCATTCACCCCTAGATCTCTTGTATTTGTGTTTGCATTTGCTTGGTAATTTTGCCTGACCATGTCCTTTAATGGCATTTCATTTCATTGTACAATGTAAAAATGACAATAAAGTTATTCTATTGTATTCTATTCTGATGCTCAAACAGCATTTCTGAATACACAACTGAAGTTTAAGTTACTGCAATGTTAGAAATTTGGAGGACTGTGTGTGGGGCACACAACATTCTTATTGGGAGTGCAATAACCTCTTTGCTTCCCCTGTCATAGCTACACCTTATTGCAGTTTTCTGGGGTGTGGTATCACAATAAAATCCAAACCCTTGCCACGCTTTTGCTAAGCAGGGACTTTATCAGATGGCCAGGGGTAAAACGGGGGCAGCAGGGGACAGCGGGGGAAATCGTGGGGCAGTGGAGGGAGCCATCAAGCTCTGTTACCTCCCGTTGGACCCCATAGTTTCTTCCCATGACATTTCCCCATCTGTCTTCTCTTCCTCTTTGGTTCCTCTTCTGTTCTTCAGTGAGGAGTTGGGTATGCACTCAAATTCTCTGGGCTCCGCTGCTGCAATGCTGCCAGCATGGAGCCCTATGGAGTCCCATCAGAAGTAGCCCTGTATCATGTGATGGGCTCCAAGGGACTCTGTGCCAGAAGAGGAGTGAAGTGGGGAGAAGACGCTCATTCTCTGCATCTGATAAGGTTGCAGGACAGAAAGTGGATGACCGAATTCATTTCTCCACCTATCCAATGAAAGAAAATTAATATGAGTTCTAGGACTACACTATTTTGCTTTCTCTTGTTTGGGGTATATGTGTGTGCCTTAGATCAACCAGATTCAATGTTTTCCTTGACCCATCTGACATACTGCCAGAACCCTTTATTTTAGTACAGTTGCCACAGAAGAGGAGTGATGGAAGATGGCTTCCAATTGAAAATGTCCTCCTCTGTCTTTTGCCTATTTATTTTTAGTAGGTAGAATTAGTGCTCTGTTGTATTCTTCATTTATAGGCAAAGGTCTACTAGAGACCATGCACAAAACTCAATTAGATTATATTCAGATTGAGCCTGGAGCTTTAGAAGTAAATATTTGGTAAGTGCTAATCCCTGTAGTACACAGCTCTTTTGGAATTTTGCGGTTGAAAATATTTTTGAAAGCAAATATAAGTTTCATTAGAGGATAGAAAAACAAATTGGTAAGGTGACAGATCCTATGATGTGATGGAAGCTCAATTATAAATGGATAACATAATATAACAAGTGCACATAAAATCCTATTACAGTCTGAAAATCCAATATCTCATCTCTATGACTTTTAATTGATCTTTACACATATTGCCATTGCAGTCAAATATTTGAGATTATTCCTGTACACATAAACAAATGTAAGCACATTAACCCAGTTAATAATTTTAACAAGCAATTTGTATTTCCCATTAGACTGTCTTATATTTTGCTTTACTATAATTAAAGATATCATCTCTGATAAGCCTGATGCGGTATTCAAAGTCAAGCTTGTTCCTGAGATTTACTTTTATCATTAACTGAAGCTTGATAAGAGTCAGATATGTCATTAAGAAATTAGATTTCATCTCTCCTTAACAACAGAGTAGGTTTCAAAAATCCTCCTTATGGATTTTTCAGTTCCACACTACTAGATTAATAATTTGTTTGTGCATAGTACCAAAAATTTAATTTAGTGAAAAAGGTTATACACCTCACCTAGATGTTATTTTACTTTTACCCAAATCTTGATATCATCATACCATATACAGCAATAAAAAGGCAAGGTTTGAACCATATGAAAGTTTGAGCCAACTAGACTGCAGATACTGGATGTGCAAAAAGAGTTTCATGGTATAGGTAAACTGACACACCAATTCAATTGCTAAGAGACAGATGTCAGCATCACACCAGAACAATGGCAGGCAAATTCCAATTTTTGGCAAATTCTGAACACAATGTTGGTGAAAAACACACTCTGAAGAAAAACTGCCTGCTATGCCCAACAAGTATTTATGCCAAAACTAGTCATTATGGCTTCTGGTAATAGTAACATCCTCAGAAATCCTCAGAATACTTACTTAATGGCATTAGGCCAGTGGATCACACACTCAGGCCATCTTCCTTCATCACCTCTACCTTCATCACCCCTATCATGTAATATACATGAACACCCTATGAGGTTCTGTGTCACATATGTAGGAATGACCCAGCTATGATGAGTGTCCAGATAAAGTCCTTTTATACAATACATTTCCTTTGATTGTAACAAGGAGGTGGGGAGAAGAAAGGAAAAAGCATCATAACCTTGTGTGCAGAGGAAGAAAATATCAGTGGTCAGGAGTTTGAGGAACCCAAATTAAGGGTTTCAGAGATATCTGCACCAAATTAAATTATTTTACTGGAAGGATGGATAAATCCTTGATTTAACTTTAGTCTAATGCTGTAATAATGTATATACTGGGGTGTAGATAGAGGGGACCAGAGAAGTTATTGTTCCCCAAAAATAAGGATTCTGTCCTTCAAATGAAATTTTCCTTTCAGACTTAACTTCTAGCTTTCCAGAGAATGAGACATTGAAAACTTTCTTATGTTTGCTTCTTTCACATTCCCTTGGTAATGTTGTCTGTCTCTTTATTTTGGATACCTAAAGTATAGTTCTAATGCTGCTCAATAGGAGTTTTAAGTTACTGAAATGCTAGGAAGTTCAAGAATGAAAGAAAATTTCATTGGAAGGTAGAATTCATACTGGGAGCAATATAATTATTATGGGCATGCCATTTAGGGAGGCAGAATTCCTATTGGGAGGCAACATCCAGGGCTATAGCCAAGGGGGGGGGGGTTAGGGGTTCAATCCCCCCTCCAAATTTTTCAGGTTTTAAAAAAACCTGGTTTACTCATGAATTTTAACTGATTAACTAAGTCCCTCTGAGTGTCCACTGAAGTTTATCAATGGAGCCCAATATCTAAATTATTTTGTGTTATGGAACTACTCTTCATGATTCGCTAAAATAAAGTTTCAACTGCTCCCCCCCCCTGAATTTTTTTCTGGTTGGGGTCCTGTCAACACACATTCTTAGGGGACTAGCCCTGACATCATCTACCTACACCCTTGTTTTCTACCTAGATTTGTGAGTTTCTGGAACCAATAGGGTGACAAAACCAAACTCTGACCCCCTCCCCAGTGCTCCCAGGTACAAGAGTAAGACTTTTAAGTCAGAAAGGAAAGAAGGATCAAATATACTTAAGCTTATGAAAACCTATGCTAACAGCTTCTTTCTTTCAATTAATCTCAAAGGTACTGCTAGATTTCTTTGCATGCTTATCCAAACTAACACATATTTGAATCCCTTCCCAATTTATTTGGTGGGTCTATTCTTCTTGGAGGACTAACAATTGAATTCAGAATATAGACTTACAAAATAGAATGGAAGTCAACATTTTGTTTAAAAAGAACCAGATTCTGGATTGTTTCTTTCACTCTTTCCTATCTGTATGCACATACTCGCTGAAAAATATGATATCTTTTGATATTAATGGTCAAGGCAAAGGGATCAGGGGGAGCTATTCATTTTTCCTGCCCAAAATATGAACTGTTTGCCTGTGGTATGAATGTGACATTTGGGAACTTTCTTCAGATGCCCACAACAGAATCAATTGGTAAACAAAAGCAACTTTTAAGACCAGCTGTGACCAATCCATTGCTTAAGTTCAATAAGCAGAACAAACATTTGATTCATCAACAGCAGAAATTACCATGTGAGCTTGAAGAAAAACATTTTCTGGATAAGGAATGTTAACAGGCAGATAAAGGCATATAAACAAATTTGTTTAGAATTAAGAGGGTTTTTCAGAAAAGGCTGATAAACCCCTTGAAAAAATAAGTAGGAAATGAAGTAAAAGCAATTCTACCAAAAGTAAAATATTAACGGAATATTTTATTTGCCTTTCTATTACTTATATATGTTTTGATGATGGCCGACTGAGGTTTCAGTGCAGTAAACTAACAAGAGGCAACTTCACCACAAACATTTGTGAGTTTGAAGATAATTCTTATTTTTTATGTGACTGTATTTTATAAAAGAAAAATAATGTGAGAATTAATTTAAAAATTAATTCCATTTAATTTAAAAAAAATGAAGGTTATTAAGAGCATAACATCCTGTGACCAAGTAAAACATATCATTATTTTTCCAGGTTATTAGACACTTGTGGTTATTCAAAAATACAGTAAAAGTTATATGTATACCCTTGTGAATGTTCTTTATCATAAACAATTATTTATATAAAAACTGGAGTCTACCAGTGATGTTTTTGGAATATGTCAGTATGAATCCAGAAACCACAATGCAAGAGTTGCCCAAGCAATAATGATTTCAGAGTGTATCTGAGACTTCTGGGGGTGGAATGGTCAACAGACACCTCTTTGCTGAGCTCCATGAAATAGAGACCAACAATGGTGTAATTACTGGTCTGGAGATAGTTCCAACTGGTTATTTATTTTTCCAGACAAGACAGGATTGAGGAGAGGGCCCACAAGGGCCTGAGAACCCCACCAAACTCATAGGGATTGCGACCAAAGGAAGTTCCATCAGCTTACCCTGCTGCATGCAAACTTCTAATGGGCACTAAACTAGCAAATAACACTCTCTTTTTTCAACTATATTTGCAACAACAATCTGATTTATGGGATGAAAAGAAAGGTAACTATTTCTCCAGTCCGTTGGGTTCCATATATACCCAAAGAGGATATATTGCCCGTCTGTGTTCCTATCAATACACAGCAAAGAATGGGAGTGCCTCCCAAGTATTCACCAATTCCAGTTGAGGTGATGAACCATCTCATGAGTTTCCCCATGTGCTGCATATCCTACTAGCTTGTCAGATTTAGAAAGGAAGGGAACTGTCATGGGAATTCATAGACCTTTCCAACTTTGACTTCTCTGCAGCAGATTCCTTGGATTACATGGGGTGAGTTATGAAAATTACGCTCCACTGATGCAGTTCCATATCTTTTTCATATCAGTGGTTGGGGAGGCAATTCAGCCAATGAAGTACAGTGATACCTTGAGTTAAAAGTTTAATTTTTTCTGTGACCAAGCTCTTAACTCAAATTGCTCTTATCACTCTCTTCATGAAGCTAAACATACCAGGAATAAAAACCACACAAAATCAACTAACCCAAAGTTCCTCAAAGTGGACAAGAGCAAAGAGGACAGCAATATCCGAAAGTGGAGAAGAGCACAAGGCATGGAGGCACGATGCACAACCGCTGCTCCCTTGAAGCTCTAAATCACTGTACTTTCATGCTAGCACTCCCTCTGGTGCTAGCTCTTAACTCAAAATGGTGCTCATATGTCAAAGCAAAACCCAGGCCAAATGATAGCTTTTAACTCAAAACGCTCTTAACTTGGGATGCTCTAAAGTCGAGGTTCCACTGAAGAAAGGAGGATGCCCTCACAGATGGTGAACATTCTTATTTTTATTCCCCTCAGAGACCAAACTTTTTATCTTTCTCATATGAATTGCCTCCTCCCTCCCATTGCTCCCCACCCCCACAGTAGAAGCCAAAATGTTGGTCCTTCCCAGCACCTGACTGCTGCTGAGGGGATGCTTTAGTGCAGTGGTTCCAAACGTTTGGTCCTCCAGGTATTTTGGAATTCAGTTCCCAAAAGTCCCAGTCATCTTACCAACTGTTAAGAATTGTGGGAGCTAAAGTCTAAAACTCCTAGAGGACCAAAGATTGGGAACCACTGCTTTAGAGGAACACAAAGAGCTAAAGAATAGTCCCCTAGGTCCTACCCAAAAAGCCACACAGCAAGATGCTGGCTCATGGGCCATGTAGTCTACATAATTAAATATCCCAACTAGTATCTCACTAAAGTGCTAAACAGCAGCAGAAAGTCAGGTACCCCTTTAGCCATTTGTGAATATGCTTTAATACAAGGACAGAGATATGAAATAAAAGATTGAGAGAAAACAGGTAGGTGGCTGTAAGTTTTCTGTCTCTCTAGTTTCAGCCCTGTTTCCTGATTTGGTGCTCACTCTGTCTTTGTCAATTCTTGCTTCAGTTGGGTTTGATGGATTTGTTCTCTCCTCATTTCATTTTAGAAGCCCTTCAGCTTCTGTCTTCCTTTCTGCCTTTCACTTTGATATGAAATTGCTATGTTTGCTCTACTTTATTGCATTTCTCTGGTACTTCACTATAGTGTCTCTCATTTTAGAGCATCAAGATGGTAGCAGTTACAGTTTTTATCTGAGTTATTTATTTTTTATTGATCAGGTAATGTCTTCTCACAGCAGGCTGCTTCTCTTCCAAGTACTGGTATATGTGAATTCAATGTGTTGTCAACTGTTCTGTATGACAAACCCGGGGTAGTAATACTGGGTCTGTTGTTGGTTAGCTAATCTTTTTTATTAGCCAAGAGAGGCTGCTTTTGAAAACTCAGGAGCAGTTGCCCAGAATGGGCACTGCATTTAGCTGTTGGTGATGAAGATGTAATTGTTCTGTATGGCTTAGGTTTGTTTATTACTGGCTATAGTTGAAGACCTGCCATTTGAGAGTATATTAAAGAGTGCCCTTCTGGCATTTACTGGCTCTTTCTAGCACTGTCATCCATCATATTTGTGAGAGACAAGAAGAAATTCCGTACTAGCCCTAAGATACTTCTCTTCTGTGTCTGTTTCTGAAGGTGGAGAGGGGAGAAGATAACAAGCTAGTGCTTATAGGTGAATTGATAGATTGTAGAGGAAAACACATAAAATTAGCTCATTAGGCATATAAGTAAAATTGACTGTGACGTTAAGTGACCTAGTAATGATGAGCCTATAGCTGTTTAGATGTCATTGGGCACAACACACATCAGGCCTGTCTACCCAGCCAAAGGAAGAGATGTTGAGAGTGAAGTCCAACATGTCAACTACTGTTGAGGTAATATATCTTTTTTTTTTGGATGGAATAGGTAATACATGGTACAACCTTTCCAATGTGATATAAATCAATTCTTCAGTTCCATGTTCCTCTCTTCAGATAATCAGATTTCTTGTTTTTGTGTCAGCTAGTCAAATTTCACAGACATATATTGTAAAGGAAACACGAGGTGAAAAATCAAATTTCCCTTCTAGTGATTGTCCAGAATGGAAGACAGTTGGTGAGCACAGGAAGAAAAATGTCTAAGCTACCCATTTATGCTTTTGATCCTTCTGTACAGAGGCCTGCTTCTGCATTTGCATTAACCAAAAGACAGAATTGGGAAAAATGCATTTTCTGGCATAATCTGCGCAAGAGGCATGATACACCATGATAATAGAAAGGGCAAACAATTCCATAATGGGTTCTGGACAAGATTCCATATGTTTTTATCTTCAGTTTGCTGAAAAAAATACACATCATGCAGTCACTGACAGACTAGAAATCAAGGAGAACAAGAATAAGTGCAAGTTCAGGATACAGGAAGAAGCTTGTAGATGATTAAAATCATTATCTGAATAAAAGATACAACAACCCAACTTGAGGAAATCTCAGGGCCCTTCTACACAGGTCCTAAAGCCTGTGATAGATAATGTGTTTACCTGAGGCATCCAAATGATGCCTCAGGTAAACTCAGATTAATATAGAGTAATGTAGAGTAAATTGGGTTCTCCTGCAAAGATCCAGACCTTGCATGTTCCGAGCCTGTGGGGATGGATTCTCTGGACTGCTTCCACACAGCCACTCCTGTTCTAGAGCCTGAAGGAGCAGGAGGGATTCCACCCCTTCCCCCTCTTTTGTGGGAGAGAGTGGGGACTGAAACCCTTGAGGAAGCGGGGTTTTTTTAGCCCACTTCCTCTCGAGTATTAGTTAAGTGTAGAAGGGTCCTCAGATTTACCATGGAAATTGGCTGCTATGGAATAATTTTGTTCCTTGTACACTACAAACTCTTATTTTCTAAAATAATACTATACTAATCAGTATAGTTTGATGATGCCTAAAAAGTCACACACAAGAAACCATTTTCCAAAATGACGCCATAGATTATTTGTGGATGTCTTGCTAAATTATTTGGGGACCAATTTACTGAGTTTATTCCTCCAGTGAGATCTGAATTATATCTTTTCTACAAAGTACATTTTGCCAAACTGTTTATAGCAAAAGACAGGGCTGAGTAGAGGAATAGCACTGAAGTGCTTAAATATTTATGATATAGTTTTACATTAATTTTATGCAACATTTTAACAAAACACGGCTGCAAAGTTTAAGGAAGACTTTGGGGAATGCATAATAAATTGCTTTTCATATCCTTAATGGAGTTTAGTAATGATCAGGCATGATGTGATTAACAACCATTTCAAAATAACAATACAGTTAAGTACAATAATAACATTTCAACCTCTCTCCAAATTATTATTCTTATTGCTGCTGCCAAATTTGACAATAACAGAATCAGAGCTGAATACTAAGGTCCTATCAGCTTTGAAAACTCTAGGTAGCTGCTGTACTAAAACCTACAAGGCTTTCCCAGAAGTTCCCTGCACACTCATTTATGGCAGAGCAGGTGATGTATTTATCTATTCATTTATTTGATTTATATCCCACCTTTTTCTCAGAACTGGGTCTCAAGGTAACACACCACAGAATTTAAAAAAGATGCAGATAAAAATAGATGTAACAAGTATCAATAAAAACATCCAAAAGTTTATCTTGTTAGAAAATGCCTGAGACAGAATTACTTAGCTATCTAGATCAAGGCTTCTTCAACTTTTACCACTTGTGACCCCTTTCTGCCCAATAAATGTTTATGTGATCCCAGGTATATAAAATAGGAATAAAAAAATCAAATGTTTACTGATAATAAATCAGTAGTCACAAGGCTTGCTAGATATGCTGATTTCTCTTTTTGTGGAGTACAGTTGAAGCATTTTCTGCAGAGTTCACTGTAAACACTGTATGTTGTTGCTAACCAATTTGTGTAAAGAGGTGGTGTTAAGAATTTTTTTTGTTGTTTCCAATTTTTGTGACCCACAGCTTAAGGAGCAGTGATTTAAACTTCCAGCTGGTTGAAATCACATATGTGGACCTTTGAATTGGGACTCACTGTATTGTTCCAGCCTCTGCTGTGATGTTCATAGAACAGTAGAGTGGGCATTGTATCACGAGATGGAAACTCATGGCAGAGAGAGAGAGAGAGAGGGCGAGCAATGAAAAGTATCTATCATAGTTGCTTTTGAAAAAAATCAGAAAGTAAAATACTATATACAAAATTATAAATATGAGACCAAATATTTGAGGATTAAAAAGGTAACTGATTTGAGAAACCTTAAAAACTGGGCTCATGTGTTGCCTTTCCTATTGGTTGAAATGATAGGGCTCTTCTCCCTCCCCATTACACTAACAGAATGGGAGGATTCATCTTTCATTGTTGAAATATATTGATAAACTTGAAATTTGGTATCTAGCTCTCCCCTTGCTATTGGTTGAAGCTGCACACTTCAGAGAGAAAATATAGGAACCAACTTGCTGCCACCTGCTGGATTTATGTCAATGTGCTTTCAGTTTCTGAATTCTGACAGAGGATAGACCACACCCTTGAATTTCCCTTGAGATCATAAACCTATATTTGTCCATCTAAAACTGTGGAAACATGGGGAGATTTGGGCTTAGGGGACATCTTTGTGCATTTCATCTTGTTATTTTTGCAGTGGGAGCTTGTGGGCCCAGCAAATGACCAACTTATCTTGAAATGGTAAAGGAAAGACCATCTCCCAATCTGAATTTACACAGATCTGAGGACTCTTCTTTGATAAGAATTCCATTTATTATATACTCTTCAGCATTTCCCAAATGACGACAGAAACATTTGTGACCAAGCAACATCAGAGTGTGGTCCAGATGGCAAAAGTTTTTAAATGAGGAAGAACAAACCAGCTAAGAGTGACTACTACAGTTTGCATTTGTCAGAACCTACTGAAAAAGAAAGAATTCTGCTCCTAGGCGGGTTTGTGGGGGGGGGGGGGATAGCTCAGTGGGTTAAACTACTACCCTGTTTCCCCTAAAATAAGACATCTCCAGAAAATAAGACCTAGTAGAAATTTTGCTGAATTGCTAAATATAAGGCCTCCCCCGAAAGTAAGACCTAGCAAAGGTTTTGTTTGGAAGCATGTCCGCCAAACAGAACACCAGAGCACGCAGGATCAGTAAATGTACGTACCATAGAGTGTTGTACATGGAAATAATTGTAGTAACAAGAAATTCTTGATAGGATTCACAGTTTGTCTGGTTATGCTGGTTTGTAATGACAACCACTGTACAGTATATAATAAATGTTCAATTTTTTTCAATAATAAATGTGAATTCTTCTTCATGGAAAAAGAAGACATCCCCTGAAAATAAGACCTAGAGCATCTTTGGGAGCAAAAATTAATATAAGACACTGTCTTATTTTCGGGGAAACACGGTAGCTACAGGAAAGCTGCTGACTGGAGGGTTGGTAGTTTGAAGTCGCGAGTCAGGGTGAGCTCCCAACTGTTAGCCCTAGCTTCTGCCAGACAACAGGCTCCCCGGCATTGAAAATGGAACAAGAGGACCTCGCCATGGCTGGAGTTGAGCATCGCCTCCAGACGCCACAGATAAAAAAGGGGAAGGCCTTTACCTTTGTTTGTGAACATGTATTGTATGTCGTTGTTGTGTAAAAAGCATTGAATATTTGCTTATATGTGTACTGTAGTCCTTCTGGGGAGATAAAGTGAAATATAAATAAAGTGTATGTTCTATGTATGTTATATAAGCTAGTTGAGAGCAAACACCATACTTTTGTCTTTTGAATTCAGTTTGTAGTAACTGAAATACACTAAGGACAAGGGGAGAAAGGGGGAGAGGGCAGATATTCTGGGACATTTTTAAAACAGCCAAAAAGTAAGATGTGAGATGATTTATCAGAACTGTTTGTGCCAAATCAGGGCAGTTGGGGGGTGGTATTGTATTAAATTACACAATTTCCTAGCGTTTAAATGTTATTTGTAAGAGATCCATAGTAAGTATCCTTCGTGAACCCTTGTCTTCATTTTCTTCTAATGATCTCTATACACTGATAACATTTTCCAGACGGACACTGAGTTACTCATGTCTGGACACACTAGTAAACTAGCTCACAGATCAGCATGGAGAGGCTGCAGGATATGCTTATTGTCTAGGGAAGAGAAATAATTATTTTTGCTGGCAATTTGACAAATAATATCCTTTCCTGGTAGAAGCTGGTCACCCTTTCAGCAAGTGATAAATAACAAGGCTCTTGGACAGGATTTTTATTTTTATTTTATTTTTTATTTTTCTACCCTTACAGTTGTAATCATGCTTCTTGTCAGCTACTGGAAAGATAAAGACAAATGCCCTCCATTGCAGCATTGTCAATGCATTTTGACATAAACCAAAGAACAGCACACCTGTTAGGAGGGAGGAATATGCTATTTGTCTTGTCATAGCTAGAGAACAAGGCGAATCTTGTTTAGACAAGGTCTTCAGGGCAAGAAAAATATCAAATATGCAATGGTTCTTTTTGGGTGCTTACAAATCTACCCTTGCTTATTCATTGTCACAAAATATGGATCCATATTCTTCAATGCAAAAAGAACTGTATCAAGAAAAATTATTCTGTGTTTTCCATCATGGCTAACTTGATTCAGTATAAAATGAGGGAACATTTATGTCAGGATGCGTCCTGCTCAGAACATAGTCGATGCCTCTTGAAACACTCTTGACTCAAAAAGATGGGGAGAAAGGGTATGAAAACAACTTTTGGAAATGTTAGCTCCCAAAATCTCCCAGATAACATAATTTGGCTAGCTGGCTAGGAGATTTTGAGAATTATTAACCCAAAAGTAACTTATCCAAAGTCTGAAAAAAGGAGATTGCTCAAAAAGTGAGCAGAGATGGCTATGAAAGTTAAGAATTATTTTTGTTTTGCTGGATACAATAGAGCAGCAAATGGAGTATCCACTCACTCTTTGCAATCTGGATCTAGTACATTTAAATTTTGAGTATCTCCTTTCCAGAATTCTGAAATCTGAAATACTCCAAAAACCAAAAATGTCCACATGGGTGGCTGAGATCAGAACAACTTTGCTTTCTGATGGTTCAGTGTACACAAACTTTGTTTCATGCAAAAAATATTTAAAATGTTGTATAAAATTACTATCAGGAAGTGTGTATATGAAAACACATTTCATGTTTAGAGGTGCATCTCCAAGAGCAGGGGTCCCCAAACTAAGGCCCGGGGGCCGGATGCGGCCCTCCAAGGTAATTTACCTGGCCCCCACCCTCATTTACAATATAATATTTTTATATCAGTTTTAATAATATAATATATTGTATACACATATAATATTGATAATAATATTATCATTTTATACAATACAACACTAACAATAATATCATATAATAATATTAATTAAATGTTATATATTACATATAACATTACAGTATAGTGGTATAGTTCAATATAGTATAATGCTAATATTGTGCTATGCTAATAATATAATATATTGTATGTACATACAGCTGCTCTGAGTTCCCTTCAGGGTGAGAAGGGTGAGATATAAATGTAGTAAATAAATGTAGTAAATGAATAAATAAATAATTTTGGACTTAGGCTCGCCCAAAGTCTGAAATGACTTGAAGACACACAACAACAACAACAATCCTAATTAACCTGACTATCTCATTGGCCAGAAGCAGGCCCACACTTCCTATTGAAATCCTGATAGGTTTATGTTGGTTAAAATTATTTTCATTTTTAAATATTGTGTTGTTCTTTCATTGTTGTTGTTGTTTTGCACTACAAATAAGATATGTGCAGTGTGCATAGGAATTTGTTCATTCCCCCCCCCCCCCAAATGATAATTCAGCCCCTCAACAGTCTGAAGGATTGTGGGCCGGCCCTCGGCTTCAAAAGTTTGAGGACCCCTGTCCAAGAGAGCCGTTATGTACATGTATGCACATAAAGGTATTTTAAAATCTTAGGGAAAAATCTAAATAATTCTGACCCCAATCATTTAGAATAAGGGAAACTCAACCTGTATAAGAAAGTAGATTTTACCCAGACAATCACAAGAGCTGTTTGACCGTGGAATAGACTGCTTTGGAGAGTAATGGATTCTTCATCTTTGGAGATTTTTAAATACAGGTGGGACAGTCTTTTAGTGAGATTGGACCAGATTACTCTAGCAGCCATTTCTATCTATGATTATCTCCTTAGGAATGTAAGCATTCACAAATTTATTTCTCACAGGCAGGAAAGTGTAATTTAAATATTTTCTCCTTGCTCCAAAACTGCACAGAAAACAAGTTTCCTGCAGCCAAACATACATCTTTCACATAATACACCCTGAACTGTAAATATTCTTGTCTTGTCAGGGTTTCGCAGCACTTGATAAATCTGCTTTTCAAAAAATTATTTAACAATTATTTGCTGCTTATGCCCATCTGTAGATATTTTGCTATCTGTTTTTTTTTCCCATGTCAGGGGTGACTTGAGAAATTGCAAGTCACTTCTGGTGTGAGAGAATTGATTGTCTGCAAGGATATTGCCCAGGGGATGCCCGGATATTTTACCATCCTGTGGGAGGCTTCTCTCATGTCTCCGCATCTGGAGCTGACAGATGGGAGCTCACCCCATTCTGTAGATTTTAACTGCCACCCTTTCGGCCAGCAATCCTGCTGGCCTAAAGGTTTAACCCATTGTGCCACCAGGGCATTGCGCCTATCTGATGTGGAACTGTTAATGAATCAATCCTTCTGAAGTCAAGAAAGAGGGTATCCAAGGATGGGGGAAACCAGATATTTTGACACTTCAAGCACAAGGTATTTTTCACTTCCCTGACAGTAAACAATAAATACAGCAATAGTGAATTAAACATTCAACAATTTTCCATTATTTTATGACACTTACAATCCATTGTCGTAAGTGGCAATTTGATTTAGCTTATGGGATGGCCAGTTCTGGAACTTTTAGAAGAAAAAAAATCCAATGTAGATTTGTTAGGGACTAGTCCAGATGAAGTGTCATAGTAATGAACAGAAACCTTTCTAGACAAAGTTTAGAAGCTAAAGTTAGATTTTAATTCTGAAAGATTGAATTCATATAAATATTTTTTCAAGCTTTCTAAGATTATTACTAATACTTTGTAGGGAAGGTGAAAGTGGAGGCAGTATTACTACCATTAAATATCTTTGTGACACCAAATGCAACAAAAGGCTTTGTAGGGAAGGTGAAAGTGGAGGCATTAATATTGCCATTAAATATCTTTGTGGCACCAAATGTAACAAAAGGCTTTGTAGGGAAGGTGAAAGTGGAGGCAGCAATATTGCCATTAAATATCTTTGTGGCACCAAATACAACGAGAGGCTACTCACAAAACCCGATGATGGCCTTTACATCTTCCTTCTCCCTCTCCTCTACAAGGAAACATATTAATTACCATAAACCTTAATTTGTATTACTATATTTTTCCTCTAAAGGAGCAGATGGGACTGATGTTAATTGTTAAAATAAATTGCCATATGGATATGAAATCACACACAGTCCATAATTGTGTTAACACTAATTTTAATATGCTTCATCAAGTTATTGCAACTGCAGTTGCCATGATCTTCTGCTCAGTATAGTCGTTTGAGAAATTTACAACCCAGGATACCATTAGCGACATATGTTATATAAAATACACCTTGCCACCTGGAGCCAAGATATTTAAAACTCCTGCAAGGAAGAGATTGCCACAGAGTTAACAGTTCACTGCTGGGAGTCAGTTTTCCAATGACGGGCACTTAAGACAAAATCATAGCAGGGGACACTTTTCATTTTCTGCTGTGCCAAAGGAGGTAAGTGTTCTAATTGCTTTGTAATGCCCTCTAAGAGAGGCAAGCTATGTTAATAACACAAAACGGATGCCAATGATGACAAAGAAGAGACCATGACAGAGAAATGGTGTGACCTAAGGTCAGCCTACCATGAGCCACACTGAAACACTGGCAGATTGGAAGGGGTAGTGAAATGAGTGAGCACCCATTTCTCAAACTGAGGGGGGAGCGGGAATGGAGTATCATCATCATCAACAACAGCATAGGATGTTGCTGCAGTGGGTGTATTACTTCCCTTTATCTCAGTAAGTTTTGTGTAGGAAAACTTTCCAATTGGCTGCAATCTAACCAATAATTTATGTGCCAGATTGAGTACATATACATTGAAGAATATAGGATGAGGGCTTGAATATGTCAGCAATAATAAAGGAGTCATTGTTATTCACTGCACACTTTAAATACTTTAAATGAGCGAGCAACACAACAGAAATATGAAGTCTGAAAAGAAAAAAAATGCAGCAATATATTTCATTAAAATTGAGATATAAATTCCGAGATGCCTCGAAATGCAAAGAGCTGCTGTCACTTTCGCTGACACTATGCAGTCTGACATAATGTCAGCCTTAACTTTGAATTACTGGCTTTGGTTGGCTCATGTTCTCACTGTGAGGCACAATTTAAATGTACTTTTTTGTCTGCACATATAACTATAGCTCTTATATTGTCAATAATAATAGGCTTTTTTTGCCCCCTTGGGGCAAATGCTCAAACAAATGGTGTGTGAATCGATAAACACCTTACATTGCTATATTTATTCATAAGATGTGTATCTCTTTGCAAATTTCATGAGTTGGGCAGGGGGAGGGATCCTTAATTCTTAATCCTGTCATATTGGATTGGCTGTTTATCAGTTTTAAATTACATCTGATTCATATTTTTCTTGCCTGCAAATTAATCTTGTGAAATAATCATTTGTCTGTCTAGACCTCATTCTATTTCTGTTTTCCTTCCTTTACATTTTCTGCAGACAACGTCCCAGGTAAAAGAGCAGGAGGCAAGCATATGAGTTCAAACTTGCATATATCAACATGCTTGGTTTGGGATATTTCATAAGTCATGCTGCTATCTGCATATGAAAGGCTGTAACATCACCAAGGTCTGGCTTTCCCTCCACGAGTGACAGCCTGATGTCCTTTGTTTCTTCTACCCTATTCCTTTGTTTTATCACTTGCTCATTGGCAGCTGCTCCGAATGAGGATCAGCTTGGCTGGGCTGAATACAATTATATTTCTAGGGCAACAAAAGGTACTTGTGAACCCTTAAGCATAACCAATGAACCTGATGCCATTTAGGCCCTACCTACTGCCTGCTCCCTGAAAAATTCAAGAATAATATTTTGCTTGGGGCTCATTTGAATAATCTCACCATTCATTAACTACAGCTGCGAGGCAAGGAATGACAGAGTTCAAAAAGCAAACCAAGGGAATATATTAGTAATAGCATTATCCTACTGCCTTCAGGCATCTCCCCAATCACTCCACTTCTCCCCCAAAATACATAGCACCATTAGTTCTAACAAGAAGTTTGTCATCTGCAAACATTAGAAATGCTGTGTGAATATTTTGTTCTGGATGAGTGGGAAAAGATGCCCCTTTAGAATATCTGGAAATTAGTAAATAGTAAAACTCCTGTATTTGTTCAGAGTCATTTGACATGGAATTTTTCATACTGCTGAACTGTAGAGCCCAGAAAGTATTTTTGGTATCACAAAACATTTGTCTGTTCTCTTTTAAAATCTAACAGTGATGCCTTTGCTTTTCTAGAGGTGATAAACTGCGTAAAAATGTACCATTCAGAGATGCAAATGAGCCTAGCCTTTGCCCATTCCTTCCGATTAAATTCTAATTAAGAATCACATTTGTATTCTCCACCCAAGTGACAATTCTGCCCATTAAAAATGCACCTTTTGTCAAACAGGTGATATGTCTGAAAATCTATCTGCAAATATGCCCATTAAAGCAAACAGCTATCACTGGAATGGATTTGTTGCTTTCAATTCCGTTTGTACAGTCTGCGAATGCCAAAATGCTTCGGGGTTACCAAAGTGTTGACATCTTTAGTGCAATTTTCATCACTCTCTTTGCTAAATAAAATAAACTATCCAACAGGGCTCTGGAGATTGAAATGTTGCCTTTCCCTCACTACAAATCAAGAGTGTTTTCATTCTTTAATATTTATCAGCCTGCATCCAGAGGGAAATACACAATCTCTCAATCTCTACAATGTACATTTCCCCCCTCACTCAAAGGACAGGTGACTTCTAGAACAAGCAAAGATTTAAGTTTATTTTATATTTTTATTTATGTGAGCATGGAAGGAAACTTTCACTGAGAGTTAAAAATTTGTCATATACATCAATAGCAAATAGAAACAAAAATGCCTGCTTTGATTTCTGCACAGCACTTCTCCTAAGGTTTTAAAATAGGTTGCAGGAAAGGCTGTGAACAGTACTCCTAAGCACCACTGAAAAATGGTCAGAGACATTTATGTGGGGCATTTCTCACCTATGGAGGCAACACAAAGCACTCCAGTGGATAGCCTCCTCCAGAGAGGCATTCACATCGTTCTTCTGTGGCAGCAGACCCAAAATGGTGTACATAAATCTGATTAGTTGTAGCTGCCAAAAGAGAAGGCAGAATACTTTGACTTCAATACATTAAATGAGAGCAACTGATGGTGGGAATGCAAGTCTTTTACAAGTAGCTGAATGTTGATTCACAGTTCAGGAGAACAGGAGCAATTTGTATATTTTTGCGGCAACTGCTATGTAGGATGTGACAAAAGCAACATGCCCTGCTAGTATCCACATTTTCCTTCAAAATGCCCTGAGATACCACTGTGCTTCGTTTCAGACAGTAGTGCTGGTGGACCCTCGCTGCCCACATGGCCAATGCTTTATGGAATCCCTTAGAGGTCTGCTTGGCACCTATGCAGTTCAATATAACACCTGTAACCATGGAATCCATATTCACAGTTTCACTTACCCTTGTCCAGGGAAAATGGTCTCTTTAGGAATTTGTGAGGTTCACTTAGCTGAGTCCTTTGGAAGTTACCACACATTCTTCCTGAAAGACTCAGTAAATTTCTAGAGCGGATAGCTCTGGGAATTTTAGGTCATTCAGGGTGACTATACTATGCTTGGACTGGAATTCAGGCCATTTAATGGTATTCACTTTTACCCATTATTTCAGCTGACTGCAGTTCAATTGGAAAATAATGTCCCATGGATATTCAGCCATGTACAAATACGTGAAGGGAAGTCATAGGGAAGAGGGAGCAAGCTTGTTTTCTGCTGCCCTGCAGACTAGGACACGGAACAATGGCTTCAAACTACAGGAAAGGAGATTCCACCTGAACATCAGGAAGAACTTCCTCACTGTGAGAGCTGTTCGACAGTGGAACTCTCTCCCCGGGGCCGTGGTGGAGGCTCCTTCCTTGGAGGCTTTTAAGCAGAGGCTGGATGGCCATCTGTCGGGGGTGCTTTGAATGGATTTCCTGCTTCTTAGCAGGGGGTTGGACTAGATGGCCCATGTGGTCTCTTCCAACTCTACTATTCTATGATTCTATGATTCTATGATATTGGGTTCTTACAGTACATGAAACCTCTAAGAGTAGTTGTTCAGGTTATTCATGAACTAACTACAGGAAGCACACAACTCCCTTGTTGTAACGGATCCACTTTCAATCCATGTCCAGGGATAATTCAAAGTGTTCTGCGACTTGGGTCCAGGCTATTTGAATGACCCTTATCTCCCTATAGCAGTCTGTTCAAGCTAAATATATTTGTGAGAGGCCCCTCCCTCTGTCCCACTACCAGACACAAATAAGAATTTTGTCATTTGCAAACATTAGAAATGCCCTATTAATATTTTGTTCTATATGTGAAGAAAAGATGCCCCTTTAGAATATCTGGAAAATAGGAATTTCTAATGTTCTTGTATTTGTTCACCCACTTGGTGGGAAGAAGGAGAGAACCTTTTCAGTGATTGCTCCCAGATTTTGAAGCTCCCTTCCTAGGAAGCTAGGTTGTCTCCCTCATTATAACCAAAAAAATTCCTGTTCTCCCAGGCTTTCAGGAATTGATTAACATATCATTTTAATATAATAATAATAATAATAATAATAATAATAATAATAATAATAATAACAACAACAACAACAACAACAACAACAACAACAACTATGTGGCCCAAATGATTCATTGGAACTTATGCCTCAAGTACCACCTCCCAGCAGTAAAGAACTGGTGGGATCACAAACCTGCAAAAGTATTGGAAAATGAGCACACATAGATACTGTGGGACTTCCGAATCCAGACTGACAAAGTTCTGGAACACAACACACCAGACATCACAGTTGTGGAAAAGAAAAAGGTTTGGATCATTGATGTTGCCATCCCAGGTGACAGTCGTATTGACGAAAAACAACAGGAAAAACTCAGCCGCTATCAGGACCTCAAGATTGAACTCTTGCAGAAACCAGTGCAGGTGGTCCCGGTGGTGATGGGCACATTGGGTGCCATGCCAAAAGATCTCAGCCGGCATTTGGAAACAATAGACATTGACAAAATTACGATCCACCAACTGCAAAAGGCCACCCTGCTGGGATAATAATAATAATAATAATAATAATAATAATAATAATAATAATAATTTATTTATACCCCGCCACCATCTCCCCAATGGGGACTCGGGGTGGCTTACATGGGCCCAAAACCATACAATATGACAAAATATAAAACAACATATCATAACACAATTTAACAATACAATAAATAATAACATACATTACAATCCAAAATTCAGAAAAAGCAATAAAAACCAGGGCAGGCCACATGAACACTAAATTAAAACTTGGTGAGAAAGACATATGAATAAAACCACGGGGAGCAGGGACATAAAATAGTGGAACAGTCTAGAGGATAGACATCCCAAGGGAATAACCGAAGGAAAATATGACAGTTACTCTCCAAAGGCACACCGGAAGAGCCATGTTTTTAAGTCTTTCTTAAAGGCTAGCAAAGTGGGGGCCTGCCTAATCTCAATGGGCAGTGAATTCCACAGTCGGGGGGGCCACGCATCATCCGAAAATACATCACACAGTCCTAGACACTTGGGAAGTGTTCGACTTGTGATTTTGTGATACGAAATCCAGCATATCTATCTTGTTTGCTGTGTCATAATAAAATAATAATAATAATAGTAATACTACACCTCTCTGCTGCTCTCAGACTCCTGTTCTGCAATAACCTATAGTGTCGCCAGGTTCTGTGCGGCAGCAATTTCCATCAGACAGACGATGACTGACCCCACAGGGCCTGTAGCCAGAGCAATCTGTTATAACTGAAAGACTGCAAATGCTCCCTCTATCCCCCTCCAGAGGATCGATATTTACTATTAGCTGACCCTGCTAATAGTCTGCTTTTAATTTGTTTTTATTATAGCATGTTTTTAACTTGCTCTTTTATCTGACTTTTATGGGAACTGCGATTCCCCTTTCGGGCACCTGTGCCCATTTCTATATATTCTGGTCATAGACCGTAATAAATTGCTACATACTACATACAATAATAATAGATAGTGGAAAATGAACATGCAAAAATACTGTGGGACTTTTGAATCCAGACTGACAATGTTTTGGAACACAGCACACTAGACCTCATGGTTGTGGAAAAGAAAAAAGTCTGGATTATTGATGTCGCCATACCAGGTGACAGCTGAATTGACAAAAACAACAGGAAAAACTCAGCCGTTATCAGGATCTCAAAATTGAACAGCAAAGCCTCTGGCATAAACCAGTACAGGTGATTCCGGTGGTAATTGGCGCACTGGGTGCCGTGCCAAAAGATCTCAGCTGACATTTGGAAACAATAAACATTGACAAAATTACGATCTGCCAACTTCAGAAGGCCACATTACTGGGATCTGCACGCATCATCTGCAAATACATCACACAGTCCCAACACTTGGGAAGTGTTTGACTTGTGATTTTGTGATCTGAAATCCAGCATATATATCTTGTTTGCTGTGTCATACAATGTCGTTGTGTCAATAATAATAATAATAATAATAATAATAATAATAATAATAACTTTATTTTTGTATCCCGCCTCCATCTCCCCGAAGGGCCTCTGGACGGTTCACATGGGGATAAGCCCAACAACATAAGTTAAAACTCAGAACAAACAATTAAAAACATTATAACTACATAAAATAATAAAACACATCAATAGAATTAAAACCAGGACAATAATAATAATAAAACATTCAGAGAGTAAAATTGTATAGAACTCTGAATAGGGCTCCTAGGAGGTATAAGGGCGATCAAAATAGGGGCGGAGGAGCAATCTCAGTAAACACTAAAACTATAAAGGGTAAGGAACAGTGATAAAGTGCAATAACTGATCATGAGTTGTAAGCGGGCTGAGTATCTGGTGGGACTGCTTACTCAAAGGTGCTGTACTGTTCTGTTAATACTGTACTGTTCTGTTGAATCAATAGCCTCGCTTGTCTTTTAAGGAACTTTAAATGTTTTCATACACATTCTTTTTCTTACCAATGTTTTGTATGCTTAATTTTTAAATATATTTTAATAGATTTAAAGGCACCTTGAGAGACAAATGTGGGATATAAATGAATGTAACAACAACGACATTAGAGTATTGCAACAGCCAAGAGTACCACAAATAATATCTTCTATCTCCCATGAATGAATGTGGGAGTACTAGCATGAATAATTCCCAAATGAAGGAATACCAAAACAAAAATTGCTTTACATTAGAAAACAAGACAATCAAATGCTTCAGGTACAAATAATGAAGGCAATCTTGAATCGTAGATGGAGAATTCTTTTGAACAGTCCTATCCGCAAATGGACAAAGTTGCACGGGAAAAATTTGAACTGAAACATTTCATCCAACCAGATTTTACTCCAACCAATATTCTTAAGTTGTTTATCTCACAAAGCTCACTCTGTAACACTGTAAAGGGAAAAGTAGCTGGCTGGGGACAGGAAAAGCTTCAAGAAGAAAACCTATTAAAGGAGAAAGAATACGTACTACCTTACTTTCTGACTTTTCTCAGGAAAGTAGTTTTTAGATGAATAATATGTGAGACCACAAATATTATTTGTCCCTAAGATGAAATTTGGCATACAGTTTTCATTGGATAAAGCTTTTCCTCTGACAAAAGTGAAGCGGTGTGGGTAGTAAACAAGTCTCTAGAGCCAGAAATCGTCTAGAATCAAGAAGAAAACTGAATCCAGGGAAACCTGAGGAATGATTGCCCAACTGACTGTGCACGTCTATTCTAGATGGCTCACAGAGTTTTCTGGATGTTGTCAACTCCTCTCCTCTCAAAAACCTATTTCTTGGGAATTCTGAGATCTTTTGTCCCCTAATAAAATTTTCCTTTATTCCCTATTTTTTCTGATTTTTCTTCTCTGCCTAAAATGTATATATTCACTTGGTAACTTTGCTTGCCATTTTTGCTTTGGATGCCTAAATTATATTTTTAAATGCTCAACTGAAGTTTTAAATTACTACAGTGTAATTTGGGGACTGACAGAAATTTCATTTGAGGGGGTTATATGTTTTAACCCTCATTTTGCTATACCCCTGTTGCCAGTTTTGAACAGTATCATAACACTGACTCTCAGAACATCTAGTCTTCTCAGAGCTAGCAAACTTAGCATGCTTACACACAGTATCTACTAGTTTGCATGTCTCTCTCTAACAATTTAGATAGAGCTTGTTGGTCTGAATGCAATTCAGAATATTTGTTTTAATTTATAAATGCAATACATATCCATACATATCTGGGGGAAAATCGATTTGGTGGCAACACAGAGAAAGGTCATCTCTGTCCCTGCATTATGAACTGCTGCATGGAATGTTATGACCTCCGTTATACACTTTTGTCAGCCATTACTTGTTTTGAGTTTTTTTTGTACATTAATTTTTCTATTGTAATGTTTTATTTATTGGGTTGCTTCAATGTTTTATAATGTTTGAAACAGTTTCAGAATTTTTATGAAAGAGAATAGGGACTAGCATGGTGTAATACAGGGGCTTTCAAACATTTAAAGCTGTGGAGCCATTTTTTGAAGGAAACGTTTCTCGTGGAGACCCAAGAAACTTTTGGGCACATTTTAAAATTTGACAGATGGGCTGGGCCAGTGGCAGATGGATAGATGAATAATTGTGTGAACTAATTGAACAAAACATGAACAGATTCCTAGGCACACTGCACATATGTTGTTTGTAGCGCAAAAAGAAAGAAAGAACAATACAATATTTAAAATAAAGAACAATTTTAACCAACACAAACCTAACAGTATTTCAGTGGAAGACACCAGGGGCCATCCAGTCCAACCTCCTTCTGCCATACAGGAAAAGCACTATCAAAGCACCCCCAATATATGGCCACCTAGCCTTTGTAATAATAGTAACAACAACAACAACAGCAGCAGCAGCAACAACAACAACAACAACGAGAGCAACCCCATTTTGCCATGCAGGAAAAGCACAATCAATGCTGCTGCTGCTGATGTTGCTACTGTTGCAGCAACAACAATATGAACAAGCCCAGGGGGCATCTAGTCCTACCCCATTTTCCCATGCAAGGGAGGCCTTGCAGGTCATGGTAGCAGCAGCAGTGGGGCTCCCAGGGCATTTGCTTTAGGAAGGCCCCATAGGCCATGCAGCCACAGAGAGGGGCTTCCCAGACAATAAACTTAATATGCAGCGGGGAGTGAGGAGGCATGGGGACCCTGCAGAGCCCCTGACTGTGCTTCATGGAGCCCTAAGGGCTCCATGGAGCATAGTTTGAGAACTCCTGGTGTAGTGGTTTGAGTGTTGGATGAGGACTCCAGAAGACCAGGTTTGAATCCCTGCTTGGCCATCCAATGAGGCTTTTCTTTCTTTTTTTTGTCTGCAGACAGTATCTTTTTTTTTTTTTGCATTAGGGAGATTGTGAATCTCTGCTACATAATTTGTCATTCCTCAAAGCCTAATACTTCTCTTTTCTGGCAACTCAGGAAGGGGGGGGGGGGAGAGAGGAGGTGGTATTTCACCTCTTTTTGTTTTGCACCGGGTGTGGAGTAAACTCCTGCCCCCCTTTGAGTCCATAAATCCACCTGTAAGCATTGGGGGTCTCTGGAAACCCATTAGAATGTGTACAAAAACATAATGATTCAAGTAAGATGAATTAATATATATGCCTTTTTTTAAAAAAGCACAAATAATTGAATCAATTAAACGTGTCTTTAAAAAAGAAATTATAAGAATATTTAAAGATGTGTGAATTACATATAAACAATATATGTTTATACTGGGTAATATTATTACTGATTTTAGGGCCAGGTTTTAAAATAGTCATGCATATTAGAAAGTCAGGTCAAAGAGCTTCACTCCTGAAGCTTGCAGCTATTTTTTTAAAATAACCTTTTAAATATGTGTAATAGTTGGGACTTGAGAAAGCGTGTCTTGTGTGTTTGTGTGTGTATGTGCAATGAAGCATGGTTTATTTCAGAGGGCATTAAATCATTGAAAGCCATGACACGATCTCACTGCAGTATATAATTGGACCATTTTTCAGCATTTTGTATTTAGTTCACCTATTTATATTTAATGTGGCTCCAAATAGAAAGCAAGAACATTGGCTTACTAGAGTAATGATTCATTAGACCAGTCACAAAAATCCCAAGGCTTTGCAATCCTGGCATATCTAGTCCATTCAGATGCTGGGTTTGGAGCTTTGCAGTCAAATGTAAACTTTCCTCTCTTTCTCTCTTTGCCTTTCCCTCCCTCCCTAAGCCCCCCTTCAGCTAGAAAAGAAAGGAAAAGAAAATACTAGGGACTTACCACAGAAGCATCTGTTTCTAGCTATGGGCAGCTATAAATAGTACCAAATTCTCAAAGGTTCTGAGGTTCTACTTTGAGAGATATCTATTGCCTGCTCTGCTTTGTTTCATGTGTCTGAGAGAAAATTATTACTAAGTGGGACAAAGATGGCAATATGCAATATAGGTGTGAGTGAGAATACAGTTGTGAATTGTGATATCAACTCCCCCTCCTCACACACATAGACAAAGCGGAAAAATGAATAGGGCAGGCTGCTCCCCTGCAGATTAAGGCAGACTAATCACTTGGTGGGAATTGAAAAGGTCATGACATTCCAGTGAAGGAAAAGATCCTCTTCTTAGATACTAGGGAGTATTGTTACAGCTATCAAAACAACTTTGTTTATCACTTTACTGGAGATAATGAATGTGGTCACATATTGCCATGTATGCTACCAGGCATACGTTATTGAAAAATAAGTTTCAGCTGATATAAAGTATTGTATCTAGAGTATTGACTGGGACCCATTTGAGGGGAACATTCAATGCCCACTACAAGAATTTAAACAATGGAGGAAGCCCATGTTATGGTTTGCAAAGATGCTATATGTGTGTTAACTGGAAAATCAAATGTATGAAGCCGATTGGCTGAGTTTGCAAGGACCTGGGAATTGGTTTGCAACTGTTGCCTTCCTGCTGCTGGGGAACCGGTTTTAACAGCGCTCTCTCTCTCTCTCTCTCTCTCTCTCTCTCTCTGTCTTCTGAGTACTGGCTGAAAAGAAGATGGCTCTGTACTGAGAAAGGCCTGACTATTTCTGAGGCCTTGTTTGCTGCTGATCTTCACTGAACTTGATTATCTAGAGGAAGTAAAAGTCGTAACAAATGTACAGTCAGCCTATGACTGCTGATTTCTGTAAGCAATCAGAGGGATTATTGTAAATACCATTGTTCTGTTAATCTCTTGGAATCAGCAAAAGTTCTTGTGTTATTTGTCCTGTAAAGCTGAGTGGTGTATCATTCTATAGGGTGACTCTGGGCTGATGGGCACATGTAAGAGCTTCCTTCTATCATCCACAACCCCCAACAGCCCATAAGCATTGCACAGTTTTCTTCCCACAGAAACACCAGCTATTTGTGGAAGGTGGTGGTCAATACGGATGATCCTGACACCGACAAACATTTAAAATAACTCCATTTTTTTCTGGTGCCTCTGTCATTTGCTGTGTTTCTACTGCTGATATATTTTTCATTTAATGAATTTAATTTTATACTTTATTTTTTTTGCTATTTATATTAAGGACTCCATTATAGGTTGAAAGCATCTACAGTGGGTTCTACACTTGCAGAGAAGCCTTGTGAAATTGGAAAAGCCATGAATAAAACCCCCCAGCTTTTTTCTTTTACCTGAGAGAACACCCTTTCTATGAAGATGACTCTATGATCAACTGACCATGGAATTATGCTGGAAAACCTAGAAATTCCTGGACACTTTTTTTGCTCTATGCATCTCTGGTCCCCCTGCATGACTGTATGGTCAACTTCCAATGGAAGTTGACCACACAGTTTCCCTTGGAGGACCTAAAGATTAATAAAGAACACATTAATAAAATCTACAAATGATTAAATCCATAAAAGTTACATCTGCAAATGTGGAGGGCAGACTGCATACTTATATCTATATTAGTTGAGGGCAACTTGTAGCATCCCAATGTCATTGGACTGCAACTTCCATCATCCCTTGTCAGCATAGCCAATAGCGAGGGATCGTGGAAACTGCAATTCATCTATATCTGGAAAGTCAGCATGGCAGATGCAGAGAACTAGGAAACATACGAATTTTTTTTTTCACAGAGCAACGTCTTTGCATTTTCCATTCTACAAATGTCTTTTGATGTTATTACAGACCTAAATATGAGGACATTTGAAGTCTGGGAAAGTTGCATGAAACATGGCTGTGGCTTGTAGGCTGGGAATCTGTTATATTGAAGCTCAACCATGAATAGACTGGTATAACTGACCTGTGCTTTGCATGCCTGAAAGCTGTTACCTTGAGACTTAATGCTTTATTGCATAGAACTAAAGTGTACTTTGTATGCTTGGCAGGACAATATCCCAAACAGGCAAAAACCATATCTGTTCATGCTCACTATGCTTCAGCCCTTCTCTGTATCCTTAAGCCACTCCGTTCTGGAATGTGATACAATCCAAACTTGACCTCTGGGCTTTGAAATACCACCCACTCCTACTTTTAACACAAAAAATTATCTCCATGTATTTCCAATTTTAACAACTTGGCTGAAAGGCAGAATTGCAATATGAATATATGACTCATTGACAGACCCCCACCTGGACATGAAAAATGCGCCTGAAATGTATATTTAGATGTATAATTATGCTGTTTTTAATTTATATTTTAATTTTTATTGTAATTTTTAATCTTGGATGACTTTTAATTTGATGTAAACTGTGTTTGTGATGTATATTGTAAGCCGCCCTGAGTCCCCTGATGGGTGAGAAGGGCGGGGTAGAAATGATGTAATAAATAAATAAATAAATAAAATGTTTATTATTATTATTATTATTATTATTATTATTATTATTATTATTATTATATTTTTGTACCCCGCCACCATCTCCCCAGAGGGACTCGGGGCAGCTTACAGATATATTTGCTTTGCAAATATATCTAATGCATGTTTACTTGGAAAAACTCTTCCATGGGACTTTCAACTAAGTGTGTGTGGGATTATAAACTCAATCTGCTGGTCTTCACATGGGCTCCTAACAGTACATAGGTGATCAAAGTGAACTATGCCACAATAAAGAAATTTAGCACATATGAATTATCGTAACAGAAAATGGAAGGAGAATGAATAAAATATATTTTCTTCTTTATAGTAATGCATCCAATCAAAATATTCCATACATATGAAGTAGAACTTGAGATGCTGAAGGCAGGGTGGAATAACTAGTCAGTTTGGCAATAAATAGCATCATTATTATAAAGGAAAATTGATTAGGCTGGGTCTAGAGAAAATCAAAACTAGTTAAGATAGCTTGCAACGAAGGGTCCCTTTGATGACAAGTGTCAGTTTAATAAGAAATCTTCTTTCTCAGATAATGGAGCTACAAGGTCAAATAATAAAATTTGAAACATCACATTAGTGGACGAATTAAATGCTGATTTATTTGTTACATTATCAAGAAATGAGATGAATACAAAATCTCACATATTATGGCAGAGATAAATAAAACTATTCAGGTTGTTTAACTGAATAAGGGTGCAAACCTATCCTTGAGGCCAACAGGCTATTTGATCTGGCAAAAGTGTACTGTGATATCAAAATGCCAGGTATGCCTCTGTCAAAGCAGATATTCTGTCATAAAAACAATAACCCCTATATCAAACCATTGATGTCTTTGAATAGGTACAGATCAAAATAAACACAATTTGTTCCAGCACAGACATTGAGGTGATGTTCTCTGCGAAGTAAGGAGCCCCAGTGACGAAGTGGGCTAAAGCACTGAGCTGCTGAACTTACAGACCGAAAGGTCCCAGGTTCAAACCCCGGGAGCGGCGTGAGCGGCCGCTGTGAGCTCCAGCTTCTGCCAACCTAGCAGTTCGAAAACATGCCAATGTGAGTAGATCAATAGATACCGCTCCGGTGGGAAGGTAACGGCGCTCCATGCAGTCATGCTGGCCACATTACCTTGGAGGTGTCTACGGACAACGCTGGCTCTTCAGCTTAGAAATGGAGATGAGCACCAACCCCCAGAGTCAGACATGACTGGACTAAACGTCAGGGGAAACCTTTACCTTTACCTCTGTGAAGTGCTGTTTTACTCCAGAAGGAGAAGGAAGGAGAGAGAGCACATGAGCCTGGGACTCATGAATCCTATGCTAAATTATGGTTTAATCTCACAGCTGAATCCTCCCAGTGTCTGAAAGTACACTTGATAAACATTTGCATATGGATGCATGGCAAGTCAAATTTATATTGTAAAACTTAAAGAACAGAAAGTGTTTACTATAAAAAAAGATGCTTACAATCTCTTCCTCTTGCAGGCTAGATTAAGATGCTTGGGGGCTAAGAGAAGTTTCATAAATGGGGCCTCCTTTGCAGATGAGCTATTGGAAGTATAGTGGCATAGAAAATAGATACATGACTAGCTAATGTAATATTATGTGAAGTAGAAAAACCTTGCTCTACTCCTCCCTCGATACATACAAATATATGTCCTGTTTGACTACATATGAAAAGATGGATATGTTTTGACATTCAAACTACCACTTAAAGAACATTTATATTAGAGTTTATTTAACCTTTAATATGAGATTTTCTTGCTTTTGCTTCTGCAAAAATAATCAAATCAGTGATTAAGTCATTGAAGTCTATACTGTTCATAAGAGTTGTTTTTTCAGTCACCAGCACAAAAGAGGGGTGCATCTATGCTGTAGAATGAATCCATTTTAACTGCCCTGAGTCCTTTCGGGGAGAGAGGGCGGACTAGAAATAATAATAATAATAATAATAATAATAATAATAATAATAATAATAATAATAAAGTTTTACAAGGCCTTGAACCTTTTCTGTCAAAGACTGCGGATGCTTCACCAAACTACCAATCCCAGGATTACATAGCATTGAGCTATGACAATTAAATTTACAGATTTTTTATTTCGTGTCAAAAGCATTGCATAACAAATACATTTTAAAATGATGAAAAAAAAGGAAATCACAAGCAACTAAATAGTTTTAGACCAAAAACGGGCAACAGCAACCGCATTGTCCGTAGCCTTAAACAACTCCCCCTCCGTGCATGAGGCAGGACATTGTGGGCAAGCATACATATGCGGAGTTGTTTGTTCTGCTCCACAGTCACACAAGGTGGAGGATTCCTCCAGGTAGTGCCACCTTGCCAGGTTGTCTTTTGATCTGCCCACTCCACTTCTGAGTCTGTTCAGGGACTTCCAAGTTGCCCATTCTTGGTTTGCCCCTGGAGGAAGACCCTCATGGGGGGCCATCCAGTTAGAATTGCCAGGTTTAGCTGCTGCTGTTGCTGGAGGAACCTCAAGAGGAGTGGTGGTTCTCATGAAGCCCTTCCTTGATTTGAGTCTGGTGGGAGGAGGCTGATAGTCATGCAGTGGGTGGCTTTCACAGTGTTCAACCTTATTTCTCTCACCGTTAGCAGCAACTTCCCGTCGCACGTCAGGAGGGGCAATGCCAGCTAACTTGTAGAGTTTATCAACAGGTGTATGTTTAAGGCATCCTGTGATGATTCTGCATGTTTCGTTAAGTGCTATGTCCACCTGCTTTGCATGGGCAGACTTGTGCCAAACAGGACAGGCGTACTCTGCAGTTGAGAAAGACAAGGCTAGGGCAATTTACATCTGCAATTTACAGATGGCATCCTTCAAATAGGAGCTTCGGGTGCTCCTGAAGCAGCTTCCCCTATTGATTTGGCTCAGCACCTAGATTACCATAATACACAAATCTTGCACCCTAATTTTGGGAAGGTGATTTAGCAAAAGAAAAAAAAGTGAGCGTTAAAGTTGAGTAAATACGGTATGTATGATCCCTACCATTTTTCAGGTTGTGATCTGTCTATACTTTAAAAGCACTGCTTGTTGGTTTATTTTGAGTGGATACACTGAATATGCAATCTGCCTCTTCTTTCAGATATTCTTGAGGCATGTTGCCATTTTAAGACTTGCCTTGCTCTGTTTCCCAGGATTAAAACATTTAATTTGTCAGCCTAAGCTTTCACACTTCCATTGTTTTTTCACTCTTTCCCGCTGGGTTTGCAGTCATAGAAATACATGTAGTGTGCGGTCTCGTCTTTACTAGACCGTTGCTTGACCGTCTTTACTATCTTGTCAAACGATGATGAAGATTTTAATTGCCAATTGAACAAAAGAGGAAAAGACCAAAATCCAAATACTGACCACAAATCAGAGGCATCTGACTTTACAAAACCCTATCACTGTTTTGCTCTGACCTGCTCTCCCAGTGATTAAATGTATATTGTCCCTTAACTGGATAGTGTGGTAGTAAATATTGTAGAATCATGTTCATGAAAATGTAAGCTTGAAGAAGATAAAATCTCAGCCATCAATAGCTGGATCTGGCCTGAAGAACAAAATCAACCTAGAACTAGTCAGAGTTCATCAGTACCTTGGACAGAGCACTGGTTAAAGGCTTCTCATCTACAGCAGTGTTTCTCAAACTCTGCTCCTACAGGTATTTTGGACTTCAGCTCCCAAAATTCCTTACAGCTGGTAAGCTGGTTGGGATTTCTGGGAGCTGAAGTCCAAAACAACTGAGGAGCAGAGTTTGAGAAACACTGATCTACAATGAAAACAGCTTCTGTGCACACTGTGCCCACATATTCAAAAAAATAGTCTTGGTGTGAATCAATTTTTTGTTTTGTTTCACTGGTGTGCATGTAGGTTTCTGCGTGTTCATAAAACATAACAGAAAAAGAACCTTGACAAACCCATCACAAAGTAATGTAGGAATTTTATTGAGGGGCGTACAAATTGTCCTCCTGCAAGCCATCGGGACTCAGGGCTCCAGTCAGTGAGGTTTGAATTTCCTGCCATTGTCCAAATGAAGAATTTTGCTGGGGCGAGGGCTGTGTCTTTGCTCAACATCAGGTGGAAAGGGGTTGGAGGAATTGCTCTGTCTATCTGTACATTCACACTTGTAATGTAGGGGAGGGGTAAAAAGTAGTAGTGGAGTTAGGATTAGATTCTGAATGTAGGTCTTCGATTTGCTCCAACCCTCTGTAGATGATTATATGTATTGTATCATTCACTTCTGCCTTTCATGAAAGAACCACTGGTTAAAATGGAATAATGGAAGAAACTGAAAGCTGCAGCAAACAATCAATATAATGTATGGGAATGAAAACTATTAACAATAGATTGTCCCAAATGCATTACTTATCTTGGGAAATTGTTGGCGGTGGATAAATGATATAACAATGGTTATTTAAACTGTTTTTAATTGTTTTTAATCTGATTAGTTTTGTTTCTTTGTAGGTTTGATAGATTTATATGTTTGATTTAATTATTTAAACTTTGTGAGTAGTTGTTATAATTTGTTATAGATGTTTATTCATGGGGCTATTTTGTTTATTTTGTATTGTTATATGGCATTGACTGTTTGCCATCCTTAGTTGGAAACCGCTCAGAGATAGGGTGGGTTATAAATTAAGTTGTCATCATCATCATCATCATCATCATCATCATCATCATCATCATCATTATTATTATTATTATTATTATTATTAAATTAGATAAAGTGACTCAAAAGACCAATATTATGATTTTTATGTGCCTTGAAGTCAGCTTCAACTTATAGTTACTCCATGGATAAGAGAGTTCCCTGTTATTGAGAGCCTTGCACAGGTCTTGCAAATTCAGTATACTGTGGCTTCCTTCGCTGAATTAGTCCACTCACAATACACTATTCCTCTTTGCCTACTGTCTTCAAATTTACTGAAAATTGTCATCTTTTCTAATATAAAATGGCAGGTGGGGGTATAATGAAAGAATCATGTAGCACTTTTGAGACTAGTTTGTTTTAATTTGTGCTTTTGTGGGTATCTGTTCAATTCTTCAAATGCACCAATTTGAAAACGTTGGCTTCTAATGAGAATATGTTTATAGACCTGTTTACTGGACTTTTTGGCAGCCTATAGAATCCATAAATCTCTCTTGAAATACTATATTTTAAAAAGAATAGATCTCTCAGTTAGCTTTCTTCATTGTCCAGCTTTCACAACCAAACATAAAAATTAGCAATTCTATGTCATGGAGCATCAATAAACACAGACAATTTCAAATGCATTCATAGTTTTTCATAATTTACTGACCTGTAGCTTCAAGTCATGAAATTCCCCATGGTTCAGATTTTCTGATAGGCTGTAAGCATATAAAATGTGGAAAATAGCCAAATGCTATATCAACTGGATTATACTCTAGAATAAGCTGTTCTTTAATGCTAAATGATAACGCTTTGAAAACTCAAATGTAAGGCTAATGGTCACTATAAATCTAAGAGCTACCTTCACACAAAGGATCATTGACCCAAAGTTAAAAGCCAATAAAAAGCATTCCTTAAAAATATCCACATCAAGGAAATCATATATGAAAGCAGCATCTATTACAAACACAATACTTTACAGCAATTTCAGTTTTAGTTTATCTGTGTAATCATATTCAGAGCACATATCAGACAAAAGGGGCATACAGATCTTGCAGTTTTTATCCTTGACCTTTAACAGTTGCATCTTTTAATTGAGAGCTACATCCTGATAGCATTTGTTTTCTATTTACAGAGAAATCCAGATTTTATTGAATTTAGTGGCACAGCATCTTATGATTTCAAAAGTATATGACAGCCTCTTTTTTTTGTAAAAAAAAGCATCATATTATTCCTTGGTAGCTTCCAGTTACACTAAACTTTTTAAAAATACATTTTTATTTTGTTATAAGTAATTGGTAACATTGCCACAATTTCATGCATACTATGATATATTATTATTATTATTATTATTATTATTATTATTATTATTATTATTATTATTTTATTTTATTTTTTACCCCATATGACACATTCTATTGATTACATTCCTTTAAAATTCTATATATCTATTACTTATACCTCTCCATTTCCTCCCTCCCTTTTCTTCCCTCCCCTTCCCTACAGGAAACGTTATGACTCTACTCAATGTTTTATATAATTTGTTTGATCATGAAATTTTTTTTGGTTCAGTTCCTAACCCCCCCCTTCCTTTCGCTCTGGCTATAAGCTCTTTCCACTTCAGCTCCCAGTTTTCCTTTGGATGACCATTCATATATTTTGTTCTCCTTCCAGTTATGTAGTTTTGGATCATATGCTCTGATAAATATTCAAGCCATTTTTAAAATTCTCATTTTCTTTCATCTTTCCATTCTAAGGCAACTGTTGCATGGGTAGCTGCTATAATATATTTTGCAATTTCAATCTGGTTTTTATTCCTCTTATTGCCTAGAATTAATTGGGTAAATAATTGGGGTTTTTTTTGTTTAGTTCGATTCTTCTCCCTAGTAATTTTTCCATCTCATCCTTAATCTTTTTATATAATTTTTTGTAACTTTTCATAGTCCCACCGCATATGGATAAACACTCCACTCTAGCACACTAGGCTTACCTTCTGGCTTGTGTGTGTGTACTTTGGCGCCTTGTTAACAACCTTCCTCCCCCACCCCAAATATTAAAAAATTACAAAAAAGTCATTTTTTCTAGTTCACCTTTTTGACTCTCTGCTATTCCGCCCACAGCCCTACCTTCTGGCTTGTGTGTACTCCTGCACCAGTCCAGCAGCCTTCTTCCTTTATTTGTAGAAACTTTAAAATTTTCCTAAAAATCAGTGGATGACCCAAATGTTCTGAAACTTTGGGTGGGTGGGGGGCTTGCAGTTATAAATGTGTTCTCCAAGTGTGGCCATTTTCATACTGATAGCCATAAAAACGACAGAAAGAGGTGCCTCGTCATTTCCTGCATTGTCACCAATAAGCTGGGTCTTTTTGGAGTGAAAACAGAGCTTCTGGCTGACGGATCACAAAACGGTATTTTTCCCCTCCCAATTTTGGGAATTTCCTGGTAAACAGAATAGGAGGCGGTCTGAAAATGGGACCGAAAATGGAAGAGTTTTTGACGAATCACATGCCCCTATTATATGCTTCATTCTCAAAAAAGCCACACACTCCTGGAATATTCACACTTGATGGAATAATTGAGAATTGAAGATTAATTTCTTCTTCAGTTTGTCCAATGTCCTTATCCGTTCTGGTTTGTTTAAAAAGCATTGGCTAAGCTGGACACTTTTCTTAGCTTTGAGTTCTGACAAGATCACCGCTTGATGTATACTGATAACTCATAGAAGTCACTCAAGGCAATTGTAACATTACACGCTTGACAACAGGCTGTTAGCTCAGAGAAACCTAGTAATTTTATTTCTTTTACACTTCTGAAAACATCTATAGTGACGTGAAATAAATGTCAAGTTAAAACCAACAGTTTATAGATCATGATTCGGAAATGGGGATTCATTGCATTTCTTTACGCTTATGCATGGGTGGCTGCTATTACTGGTGCTGTTCCGGCACTTTGATTCAGTGATTCAATATATATTAGGCTAAATATGAAATATTTGTGCCATGTTTCTGCAGATGTTCACCCCTCCAATGCTTGAAAAAAATTCCACAGCAAGCTTTTGTTCCTACTTGTCCCCTGATTTATCGTTCAGGTTAATCCTTTGCATATGCAAACATTCTTAATGTTACTTTATTAGTTATTAAAATTGATAGTAGCATCAGTGATACATTTTGTAGAGTATTTTCCACATAATGAAAAGTACAGTACAATACCTCCTGGGATTCCTTGTAAGGGTGAACAACTAGGAGGTATTTATTTCAAGAAAGTGAATCTCACAAAATAGAACATAAAACATGATATTTCAGGATTAAAATGCATAGAGAAACTAATTCAGAGAAGGAGGAGACTTTACTGCCTACTCCACAACAAATTGCATGTGTTTTGAGAGTACATGAATTATTTTGATAGAGTCTATGCAGTGATTTATTCAGACTGAAAGAAATAGCTGTGATTTCTTATGGAAACCAGCAATGTAGCATATAAAGAAAGAATAACAAAACTACTGGATTCTGTCTCTATTTCTTTTAATGCAATATAATGCTAAGATGCAGCAAAAGTACATAAAGGAGACTTTTAAAATCTATTCTCAAAAGGGCAGGGATTCTTTTCTCTCTTAATGTACGTACTTGTAGTAGTCCAGTGTCTCAGCTATAAAATTGTTGAAAAGAAATGCTGGAGCAAAAATGATTATAATAGGACTGTAATAACTCAATATTCTTTTATAAATTTTTGATCTGCTCTGCTTCTTTTATTTGACAGCTTACCAAGTTTTCATTTTTTATCAGATCATCTTTGCATTAATAATACATTGCAGTGGGTTGCACTGAAAAGCAGGTGTCCTTTTTTTCTCAGAATACACTGACCAGAAAATAACTATTATGGTTTCTTTTCTGTTGTTCGGTTGTTTAGAGCTTCACATATTTAATCCTATGCAAACCACTAAAGACTTGTGATATCATGAAAGAAGCAATGCCATTCGAAGGTAAAGATACAGTTTCTCAAGTGCAATCCAAGCCATCAACTCAAGGATGGGAACTGTGATCTTCCAGATGTTGGGCTGCAACTTGTATACCACTCTAGGGCAATTCAGATAGTGATGAGGAATGACAGGAATTCTAGTTCAAGATCTGCTAGGTCACAGTTTATTTATTTATTTATTTGCGACATTTCTACCTCACCTTTCTTACCGCTCAAGGCGGTTTCACATACAAGTAATGATTTAATGTCTTAAAACACAATGCACACTTAAATAAATATTAAAATAGAAATTAAAAATACATTCAAAACAATTAAAACATTTAAAAACAACACAATTCGGAGTTTAACACATAATCCACGAGTGTAATCCAGGCCTTTCCAATGGTCATTGCACATTCTTCCAAGTCTATCTATTGCACAGTTCTCTAAAGGCTTGGTCACAAAGCCACAGTTGTCTTCCTTTGTCCTGAAGCACCCCACAAAATATGCCGATCAAACCTGATAACATTCAGTACAGGGAAAAGAAATGTCAAGCTTGCAGATCCAGTTCAGTCCCCATCTACCCATGAAAGGTCAAGGGCATGTTTCTGCCTTTGCCAATCTCATCCATTTCCTCAAACTTCACCTCTTGGGTACTCTTCCATAAAGCAGACCAAAAGACTCACAGCAACCCATAAATTCTCTTTCTCTGCAGACCAGTGGTCTCTGGAATTCCCTCCTCCCTTGCCAGTGACAGGCAGGAGATTTTCTACTTTTAGTTTTTCTATTGTGTTGGAGGTAACCATGGGGAATTCCATCGCTGATGGAGGGGGTGAAGCTTCCCAGACCTAAGTGATGAATGCAGGAAATAATCTGCAGCTATTGCTTGTGGTTTATGGATACCACCATGAAGTGAGTGAGACTTTTATGACTGGAGCACTGGCTGCTTTGGGGACTTGAGTCTGTACGCAGTTTTTGCTTTCTCAGTGGAAGCAAAAAAGTGGATTTCCAGCTGCATTGCTAGCTTAAAGCTCCAACCATCACCTTGCTGGAGAATCTATGATGACTGGAAATATGCTGATAGATATAATGTGGCTGCATTCAATATGCACAGGATCATAGGAGGACAGATATAAAATAAGCACCCCATTCTTGTTCTAAAAGACCTACAATTATTTAAATTCTCTATTATATGATAAATCTGTTGTCCATGATTTGACATATAATACAGTTGTCAGATTCTCCTGCTTAAATTTCACAATCATTGCATAATGCCATTATGTTGCATTGATTTAATTCCATTCTCCAAATCCAACTGCATTTTGGTTTTTTTTTTATGATTCACATGCTTCTCTACATATGAGCTTTCTTTGGTCTAAATTTTGTTAGGACAGATTAATGTTTCATCATAGATTTCTGTTATTTGGGGTTTCTTTCTTTAATCTTCTCAGTAAGTATGAAAATATTAAAGCAAAGTAAGGATTTGATATTTCAGTCTTCATTTTATCCTTTTTTTGTCTGAGTTCATCTGTAGCTTCAATGCATCCTTAACAATGACCATACTTATACAACTCCTTTTTGTATAAATGTATAAAGTTTTTCATGACCATTAGATATGGAAATATTGGCCTGAATCCTATGCTTAGACCCAACTAGAATAGATTATTTTAATCACTTGTTAAATAATGAGTCAACCTGTAGGTGAACACCATTGATTCAATGGTCAAATTATACTTGAAGCTAACAATAGGATTCAGACCACTAGAACATGATTCCTAAGCAGCTATACACATACACCATGGTACTTTTCCCACTGGCAACTGATTCTGTACATTCACCTTAGTATAAAGCTATTGTCCTGAGCAAGGGAGGTCCTATAGTACACAGACCTCAGTGACCTTTAACAGGCCTCCCCAATCTCACAGTAGACCTGTTAGCAAGTGGAAAGCTAAAGAACATCACTGGATAGCATGTCCTGGATGTCTCAGATGCAACACAAAAATCACAAAATGGAAGAACTGATCTCTTCAATCATAGATTTTCAGGGATGCCCAAAGAGACAGACTGTCCAAAGCAAAAGTTATCCATACGCAGTATCCTGGGACCTGGGATGTGTAAATGTCAAATAAAGAATTAAGTGATACAGAGGACACTTTCCCCTGAACTCATATTCCTTTTTTTTGCTTCATAACTAATTTAACGCTTTTTTGTTCAAAATTTCATAGGCCCTTGGATGTAAAAGATCAAACAGTGACTTTTCAGACCTGACTGGTCATTTTTTGTGAAAATTCAGATTGGCTTTGAAAGTCAGTTTTGGCTCAATTCCATAGAGAACTGACGAGAAGGAGAAGGAGAAGGATGCTCATTAACTCTCTCCACTCCTATGCAACATTCCAAGTAATTATATCAAGGTACAAAAACACGTCCCCATGTGGGGAAAAAGAGATCTTTGTTTTCCAAAATTAATCTAGCTGAATTAGCAATGATACAACTCCTCAATCATCATCTCAGTGGCAGAAGAATTGGACTAGGAGCTATTTTTCAAGTCTCCATTCGGGAATTATTTTCTCAGCAACAAAACCTGAGATAAACAAATGGTCTCTTGTCAGCCCATATTTATGCCCATCTGTTTGGAAAGCATCAAGTCTGTTGGAGAAAAAAGAGCCCAGAACTTTATCACCAAGACTGATGCCAAACCACAAAGATTTTGCATGGCATTGATCCAAACTTGGAATCATCATCTGCTCTGCCAGACAACCTCGTTCTTGAGAAGAACTAAGGCACAGCAACCCCCAACTCTAATTTTTGCACAATCACACCTGCAGTGTATCCCCCTGTAAAAACATCAGAAGTGGGGGGAAAAGACTAGAGAAATGTGACAATTGTCTGCATCTCACATACAGCTACTGGAGGCTAAATTTCTTTTCATCTGGGATTCTGGTGTTTATTGTCTTCAAGAACTCTATATGAGAATTGCCATACTGAACCAAACCAAGGTTTCATCTGGCTCAGAATCGTGTTTGTCACTAGTGGGTGAACAAATGCTATCAGGAGGTTTATATCAACTGCAATATCATTTCCTGTGTGTTTGGTAGAAGCTAGAGCTACACTGGCCTCAAAAGGGATCTTAATGTACAGTAGAGTCTCACTTATCCAAGGTTCTGGATTATCCAAGGCATTTTTGTAGTCAATGTTTTCAATATATCATGATATTTTGGTACTAAATTCGTAAATAAAGTAATTATAACATAGCATTACTGCATATTGAACTGCTTTTTCTGTCAAATTTGTTGTATAACATGACGTTTTGATGCTTAATTTGTAAAATCATAACCTAATTTGATGTTTAATAGGCTTTCCCTTAATCCCTCCTTATTATCCAAGATATTCACTTATCCAAGGTTCTGCTGGCCCATTTAGCTTGGATAAGTGAGACTCTACTGTATTTCACTTTTTAAAACTGGATTCTCAGCCATATTTGTGTGTTCTCATACAATCATTTTCTTTATGTATCTAGGTCAGGCATGGGCAAACTTTTTAACATGGGGGCTACATTGTGGCCTGGCGTGGCCTGGCCTGAGAGGGAGGTAGGGGGTGGGGTGAGGCTGAAGTTTAGCCTGGGGGGGGGGGTCAGGGGGGTTGATAGGGGGATGCCGGCAGGCTGTTTGTGTGTGTGTGTGTGGGCGGGGAGGGTTTCACACATGTCTAGAGCTTGTATAGTTGTGTGTGCCTGCAGGCTCTCCTGCCAAGAGGAAGGCTTGACACGTGGTTGTGAGGGTTTCTCAGGAGAGCCCTAGGCAGTTGTGCACGCTTGCAAGGCTCCCCTCTTGGCAGAAGGATGTGGCGGCTTGCCATGCCCTCCTGCTAAGAAAAGGGTGTGAAATGTGGGTGTGTAGAGCTCTCAGGACAGCTCTGCACAACCATGTGTGACTGAGTGAGCCCTCCTCTTGGCAAGAGGATGAGGTGGGTTGCTGTACCCTCCTGCAGTGGGACATGTGGCTGGCGCCAGGAACTGGCGCCAGAGGAAAGAGCCCAAGGGGCCACATCTGGCCTGTGGATCTGGGTTTACTCATACATTATCTAAGTAGTACATTCTGAGAGCCAGCATTGTATAGTGGTTTGTTTACCAGATGACAACTCTGGGCTCCAGGTTTGATCTTCTGCTTGGCTATAGAAGCCCACTTGATGATTTTGAGTGACTTGCACACTTTCAGTCCCAGAAAATCCCATGATAGGCTCACCTTTGGGTTGGAAATGAGTTGAAGGTACACAGCAATAAGGTACATTCTGAGCCTATTCTTCACTGACAGCCATTCAAATATATATTGACAGTCATATACTAATTCATCCTAGATGGGATGTCTGGTGCTTGGATGCATTTTTGCCTTTGCTGCAGCCCCCAGCCCCAATTTTGCTTATTTTCTGTTGATTTTCTTGTGATACTCCTACTCAGAATCTCTTCAACATATGGCTAATACACAAAACCACTTTTATATGTGGTAACATGCCGTCTAGTGGTTTCCTCACACACAATCTAGTCTCCTTCAAAAATATTTGGTTCTCTGTGCTATTTGAATGCTGATTGCCCACTGAGTGACTGATGGCAAGCCCTCCAAATAAAGAATTTGGCACTGTCAGAGCTGAGAACATCAACCATTTGTCTTGCTGTGCGTATTCACTTCTGATACAGCATGAGCAACTACTCCTGGCTCCCAAGTGTTGATGTTTTGCCAAGCAGCCTTAGCACATGGGGCTACATCCAGAGGGTCAGCTGATCAAAATGTCTGCCTAATCACTTCAAAGCAAAGAATGCCAGCCAACTCCATCTTTTCAAATCAAATAATGCAATATTAGAAAAACAGGCCCCAGAGAAATGGGAGAAAAATATGTTCTGACTTATTATCTTTTTCAGTGGGTTGGAGATCTGGCTGCAAATTTGTTTTCTATTTGATTTCTCTGAAGGCTATCTCTACAATGCCATGGTCAAAACTAAGCAAGACGTTTCCTTTGGGAACGGGGACAGAAATGATGCTATCAAATGCAGAAATGTCATGGGCTAAAAAAGAGAACTGAAATGAGAAAACATAGATAGGGAATACACAATGATAGGCCACAAATCCATGGGGAGAGTCTCCTGCACATGTAGTGCTGAACCATATTCTTTGCAGTTCCCATTAATTTCAATGGGGCTTGCTCAGGGAAATTTCCCAATGGACTAGACTCATAGTTGGCAGCAAAGTAATCATTTTAGCTTCCCTTATTTAAAGCCTCCTTTAATCCTTCATCTACAATTAATAAGAATTACTATTTTAAAAAGTTCACAGGAATCCTCAGTTGTTGCTGAAACATAAAAGAAAGCTTCTGGTCTTTCATCATCTAAAACATGTATATAAAACTTGGAGAATCAAAGTCTCTTTTTACACATCTCTGAGGAGACAACTTTGAAAAATCCCAACTACAGCTATCGGCCTATTGTAAAAATGCTGACATCCAGTGCTGTTGAGACAAGATGAGCTGTTCAGGGCTGCCAGTTTGTGAATGCTCCGTTAGACTGAGCAAAATAAAAAGATTATTTTCTTTTTCTATTTAAGAAAAGTTGAATCATTCTTCACATACCCAAAAGAAAACTTTCCAGATTTTATGACATGCTGGCTGAGCAGCAGGGATGAAAATCTACTCAACTTGCTCTGAGGGCAATTGCTTTCCTTTGAGAATTACCCAACAAATCCATATGAAGACTTTCACCTCTCGGAGCTAATTATCAGTTTGACCTGCTTTCCTTTATTGGTAAAAAGTGGCCAAACCTTTATTGGCTGCTGTGTTTACTTACGATCAGGGGATAACCATTTGCTGGCCCAAAAAATTTAAGTCCCTAAATGCAATTGTATTTTCCTCACATATTTCTGTGGTCCCTAGAGATTAACATGCGTCTTCCCCATTTGAACAAGTAACTAACTTACTTTCCTTCCAATTCTCACCTAAATCTAATTGTTTGTACTAACTAGAGTGAACAAATTGAAAAATGGGGATTACATTAGTATTGACTTACCATGCAACAGTTGATTTAATAGGTGCACTTTATTTTGGACTAGCAATTAGGACCAAGGCTTCATCTACATCAGGCAATGGAAATCTGATCCAGAGCAGACCTGGATCCAGCACATATCCACATGGACTACATTGACTCTGCTGAGCTGTCATCTTGTCTTTTTTTTTTTTAATATATATTTTATTGATATTATCTCATATTTCGTGTTGTGAGTGTATTGCACATTTAATACAAACATTCATACCTACACATCATTTATCTCTTATCACATTTCTCAATCATCTTCCCATCTATATTGTCTACTCACATATCTAATATATCATCATTCTATTCATTCTTTTTTCCCCTCCCCTCCCCCTCCCCTCTCCCACCCCACTCCCTTCCCCCCACCCCTACCCCATACCACAATTCCATTAGAAATTTAATTCCAACCATGAGCACAACTTTTCCCATTTCTGTACAATATTTACATTGGCTTCGCCTCTTTTTATCCAATCTGAATATATTGTCCATTTCTCTTTAACTTTCCTCATTTTATCTTCCTTCTTATCCTCAGAGGTTACATTTGCAATAATTTCTGATTGAACCTGGTCAAACAAATAATTATTCCAATTCACCATATTCCACTTTTTTTCATCTCTCCAGCCCCATGCTATTACTGCCTTCCCTGCAAGAATCATAGCTTTGAATAGATCTTGGTGTTTTACATCAATCTTATTGTTCCCTAATATCCCCATCAACATTAATTCCATGTTTACTTGGAGTGATATTCTGAATAATTCTTCTATTTTCCCCGTTATTTTTTCCCAAAATGTTTTTACCCTTGGACATTCCCACCACATGTGGGCGTACCATCCCTTGCTTACTCCACAATGCCAACATGTTGAATTTTTGTCCCTGAGCATATTTGCTAATTGTGCTGGGGTGCGGTACCATTTCCATATGAATTTCCTTTCCATTTCTTTGTACTTCTCGATTTTAATTTTTGTGGCCTCTCTTTTTAAGTTCTCTATTGTTTGTCTTGTAAGTACCCCCTCTTTTTGCCATCGTTCTTGTAATGTTCTTATGATATATTCCTCATCTTTGGTCATCGCTTTGTATATTACTCCCACCAGCCCTTTCTCTGAAGTCTGTGCTTTCTTAATTATGTGTTCCATCATACTCTCCTTAACTATACATTCTCCATATTTCCCTTGTTTCAGTTTATTATATAGTCCCAATATCTTAATCCAATTTTTATCTCCCATCTTATCTATTATTCTGTTTATGGGGATAAGATGGCCATTCATATCGTATAAATCTTTAATCCTATAGTATCCTTTGGCCCTCATTTCTCTCCACCAGCCGGAATCAAACTCCTTCTCGTAAAGGCTTTCAATTGGGGTCCATTTTGATATTCCTGGCATCCATTTAAATTTCCATTTTTTCCAAATTTTTAATGACAATTTTCTGGGGCCTCTTGTTCTTTTAATACTTGTTTCCAAGTTCCTTGTAAAAATTCCAAAACTTGCCTCTCTCTTATTAACTCCTTCCTCTACCTTAAACCATTTATCTCTTTTCTCTCTCATATTTTCGAATAATGGTTTTATTTGGAACGCTTCATAATATAGTTCTAAATTTGGGATGCCCCACCCCAGATCTTCCTGGTGTGTAAAGTATATTTTATTTGGGAGTCTTGATTTCTTTTCTCCTAAGATCCATTTCTTGATAGTCCTATTCCAAATATTTAATTGTCCTTGTTTAATTTCCAATGGAAGAACTTGGAATAAGTATAATAATTTAGGTATCAGAAACATTTTAGTTGCTTTTATTTTCCCTAAGGTGCTCAGATTTTTGTTTTTCCAATTTTCCATATTGTTAGAAATTTTCTTCCATGCCTGTTTATAATTAATCTCCACCATCTTTCCCATATTCTTATATATAGTCACTCCCAAATATTTTATTTTCTTCTTACCCATACCCATTTCTGTTATATTATCTATTTCTCTTTTTTCTTTTTTGTTTACATCAAAATACATAATTTCTGATTTCTTTATGTTTACCCCCAATCCTGTATTTTTTTCAAAATCTGTTAATATAATTTTTAATTCTCTAATTCCTATTAAAGGATGGGATAATATTATCATAATGTCATCAGCATAAGTATTCAGCCTAATTTCCCCGCCATCAAATTTAAAGCCTTCTATCCTTACACTGTTCCTTATTCTGTCTGCCAAGATCTCAATACCCATTATAAATAGATGTGGCGATAGCGGGCAGCCTTGCCTGACTCCTCTTTGAATGGGGAACTCATCTGACAAGCCCTCATTGATTCTAACCACCGCCTCACTTTCCCTATATAGTTCTCTGATTGCATTTATAAATGCATTTCCTATTCCAAATTTAATCATTGTCTCCCATAGAAATTCATGATTTATTGTATCAAATGCTTTGTATATGTCCAATTTTAAAAATGCTAATTTCTTTCCTTGTCTATGCTCCATTATGTTTATTATATTTCTGATTGGGTGTCCAATTTGCCTCCCTTTCACAAATCCATATTGATCCTCTTTTATCACTTTAGGTAATACTTTTTCCAATCTATTTGCTAAAATTTTTACGAATATTTTATAGTCTTGGTTTAATAAACTAATTGGTCTATATGAGCCCGTATCTTTTGGGTCTCTCTGTGGTTTCAATATGACTCTTATTTCTGCTTTCCTCCAAGTATTAGGGGCCTTTTCTCCCCTCATTATGTTGTTAAATAATCTTTGCATTTCTGGGCCTAATATTTCTATAAATTCCTTATAAAATTCGGCTGTGAAACCGTCCAGTCCTGGGGATTTAGAATTTTTCAATTTCTTAACCACTTCCTTTATTTCCTGTTCTGTGATTTCCGAATTTAATCTTTGTGTTTCCTCCTCTCCTAACCTTATATTTAAATTTTCCTCCATATGACCTTTATTATCTTCCTTATATAATCCTTGATAAAATGAGGCAAATGCTTCTCTTATTTTAGCAGAGTTACAAGTAATTTTGTTCTCCTGAGTCTTAATAGCCTTAATCTTCTGTTTTTCCTTTCTATTTTTCAGATATTTTGCCAATCTCTTTATAGAATTAATATTAGATCTATGAATTTCATTTTTAACTAAGTTTTGTCTTTTCCAAATTGAAAAAAAGTCCAATTCATCTAGTTCCTTTCTTAGCATTTCAATCTGGCTCTGTGTTTGAGCCTTAAACTTAATCTGTTGTTGTCCTTGTAGGTTTTTTATCTTCTGAATTTTGTTTTGTCTATCTGCATACCATTTCTTTTTTATTAATCTCTCTTTGAGGATGCAATGTCCTCTGATCACAGCTTTTGCTGCATCCCATATTATGCTTTCTGAGGAAGAACCCCTATTTTCTTGAAAATAATACCCAATTTGCTTGATCATATACTCTCTATCTTCCTTTCTCCCTGTAATTATATTATTATATTTCCATATCTTATTTCTATGTTCTATATTAAACTCTAATTCCATTATTATTGGAGCATGATCTGAGAGCCAAATTCCTTGTGTGTATATATTTCTTATTTCCATCTCATTAGATTCTCTGACCATTATATAATCTATGCGAGTATATTTTTTATACCTATTGGAATAGAATGTAGGATTAGCTTTCTTGTTGGCTATCTCAAATGCGTCTTTTAGTCCCCAGTTTCCTAATTTGTATAAGTTCTGCTGGCTTATATCTAAATTGAAATCCCCTGTTAGAATAATTTCTCCCTCATAGAAATTCTGAAGTTTCTTCAGGATTTTTCTCAAAAAATGTTGCTGACCTTTATTGGGGGAATATATATTAGCTATGGTAAATTTTTTATTGTCTATTTTAAATTTCAGCATTACATATCTTCCATCTGTATCTATCAGTTGATCCAATATCTCAAAAATAATATTGTTATTCATAAGAATTGCTGTTCCTCTAGCTCTTTTGGTACCTCTAGCTTCAATAACTGTTTGCCAAGTACTAGAATTCAATAATGGGCATTGATCCCGTTTATCTTTGTGCGATTCTTGCAAACAAATTATGCTAGCTCCTTCTGCCTTAGCTAATTTAATTAATCTATACTTTTTTAGATTTGACGACAAGCCATTCACATTCAAAGATATTAACTTGATAATCTTACCCATCACCTTTTACAACGAATTTATTTGTATGCTCATGTGGATTATACTTTATTATGTCTATGTGGTTCCCTCCCCTCCTAGAAAGTGACCTTGTTTTAGGGAGGAATTTCCCTCCCTGTCCCTTCCCATACATTTGACTTGCTGCGTTCCTCTTTCCCCCCCTCCCCTCCTTAACATGATTTGTTCTCATTTACAGATTCAGTGTAGCCCAACATTTGTACATCTTTTTAACATCTACCATTTACTTTTTACACCCCATCTTTTTCAACTTTTGATAGTCTTAAGTTTAAAGGCTCTCCCTTGATCGGTCCATGCGAGGCTTTTTTCTATGAAGTGCAGTTCCTTCTTCAGGGCTAGATAAGACTTCCTCTGGATCGCGGCTGCTTTGAGTTTCTCCCTCTCGATCTCCCTGCAGCGTGGTGAGTCCAAGGTCATCCAGCATTCTGTCAGCCTCCTCTGCATTCCTTGCCATGAATCTCTTTCCATCCCGAAAGACGATAATGGTAGCTGGATATGCCCACGAAAATCTAATTCCATTCTCAAACAATGTTTTAGCCAATGGATTCATTTCTTTCCTCTGCTGAAGGGTTCCTGCTGAGAAGTCCTGCTTAACCCAGATCTTGCTGCCCCTGAATTGCAAGTCTTTAATTTTCCTTAGTTCTTTGTATACATAGTCTCTAATTTTTTCAGAGGCAAAGGCAATTATCACATCTCTTGGGTGACGATAGTTGCCCATAGGTCTATAAATTCTATGGGCACGTACAATGTCCTCAAGTTTAATGCTTAATTTATTTTCATTTAGCCAGCTCACCAAAATTTGCTCCAATTCTTCTGGTGTTGCTCGGACCGCATCAGGAATTCCAGCCAGTTTCAAGTTTCTCCGGCGAAACCTGTCATTCAGCTGAGTGAGTTGTCTCTCCATCTCATCAATCCTCGATTGGTTTTCACCAGCCTTTTTCTGTGCTGACTGTGCAGTTTTTTTTACTGCATGTATTTCCTGTTTCATTTCCTGAAGTTGATTATTAATTTGTTTAATGTCCGATCTGATATTTTTCTCCATATCTTTCAATAATAGTCCCAATTCTTTTAGGCTGCGCGCCATCTTATCTTACCCTCCGGCAGTAGATAGTAGGCGAAGATCTCTGTTCCTCTTCTGGAGTTATAAATCAGTTGTAAATCAGACCTCCTCCAGGCTTCAGAGTCTCCCTTGTCTGACTTTTATTGCCCAATTAAGTAGATGGCTTTCACTTTGTTTTTTTGCCTTTAGTTGGGCTATAAATTTAAGGTTCTGGGGAGAGGGTTTGTGGAGCGTCTATTCTCTCCGACGCATGCGCAGCCTAGCTGTCATCTTGTCTACTGTGTCACCACCACTGTTTCTGGCTGACCACAGAGTTCCATAGCACCTACCCATTGCTTGTCACTTCTGTGATGTCATGTGCAGCCATCAAGAAGGAGGGGAATAGTCTCCCTCTTACTTTCGGTTGTGTGAGCACTCCATTCTTATCTCAAGAGATCTGTGATGGGCAGGCACTCAGATGGAGTTCCATGGCCAGCAGGGAGTGGTGGCAACAAAGTGTAGAGAAAGGGTTATCACAACAATATCAATTTGTCAAATTAGGTCTGATCCAACTGCCCAAACTTCTGTGAACCCCCAGGATACTCTACAGCATCTCTCAATTTTGCCTAAAGTGATACAAAGTAAGATTAAACATCAACAAAAACAAGAACTCAGGACACCCACTGGAATTCTCTGTCTGCTTGCTGTGCATTTGTGATGAGTACAGTTTTTTTGACCAGTGTAGACAAGCCCCAACAGGATGACTCCTGAACAAGTTGACTTCTCCTCCTCTTCTTCCTCTTCCCTAGTTTGCAGGAAAGAATAGACAGTTCTTAAAGAGCCCAGTTGTTCACAAATTGTATTATGAAAGCTTATGTCAATATGGGAAAGAAAAATAAGGAGTTGAGGTTCCACCTAGTTCAAAACTTTGAGGAAATATTCTTCTGTCACCTTCCAACATATATCTCATGGTCTCCACTGCTATATAGAGTTCATAGATGCAGGAAATATTTGAAGGTGCAAGAATATAGAGCCAGGGGACACTTTTATGTCCAGTTATGTGAAGTCATTACCATTGTTATAAGAGTGGTGATGATAGAAAAATATCTAAAGCCATTTGCTCAAGATATGCCATACTAAGACAAGGTTACAGGAAAATTTGCATCTGAAAGCATGCAGCATATTCCCCAATTAAAAATGCCAAGAAGAAACTGTTTAAACATTAAAAAAAAAACCGAGACAGTGCTCCAGGAGAAAATTTTCAAATTTCAAGAGAAATCTTCCATGTAGAGTTGTTATGCTAATGACACTTCAGCCACATATTGATTTCAGAAAGACACTTGGGAGATATGGATTCTTAGCTCCCCCCCCCCCAAAAAAAACCCCCTTCTTCACTCTAGACTATAAGAAACAACAGTCTGTTCTCTGCATATGAAAATCAAATATCAGTTATATTCTGGAACTCTCCACTAGCCCTTTCTCTCTCTCTTTTGAAAAAAAAGGCCTATTAAAATTGCTATTTTTTCATCACAAAATAAGTTTCCATTCACCAGGAATCCAATAGTTTTATTATTAACATTTATACACAAAGAATTGCAAATGTAAAGCTCCAAGCATATCTTATTAAAGCTTCTTTGGTCAGGCTAGCGACAATTAATATATCAAGCAAAGAGGAAATACATGTATGTTAAGACCCTATTAAGTGAATGTAGTGGTGCCTATATGGTCTCCTATTACAACAGTATCACTGCTTTAGAAGCAAAAGCTGTAGAGATATGTTGGAAGATATGGGATTGCTCATGTAATTCTCTTGAAAGGAATTGAAAAATGTTCACTTCTACTATGTTTGAGGTGTAGAAAATCACGTAGAGCAGTCAAGGAGGGCAAATTACTTCTTCTGTCCTTTATCATTCTATCATCATTAAATATAAACACTCTTTCAGCACAATGTGTGTGTAAAAGTGTCCTCCATGGGTTCAGTGTAGCATACTCTAAAATAAGTGTGCATAAGATAGATTGTAGGCTGTCTTTGTAATTTCTGAGGTGGTTCAACTTCAATAGTTCTTTAATGCTTATGTATGTATAAGTGTACTTATTTATTTATTTATTTACAGCATTTATATTCCGCCCTTCTCACCCCGAAGGGGACTCAGGGCGGATAACATTATACACATACAGGCAAACATTCAATGCCCATAAACACATCGAACCGAGACAAAGACAGACAGACAGACAGACAGACGCAGAGTCAAGTTAAACTTCTCCTGAGGGGATGTTCGATTCTGGCCACAGGGGGGAGCAGCTGCTTCATCATCCACTCTGATGGCACTTCCTCATTCCAGTTGTAAATTGCCTCCCCACTTTTTATAAGTGGTACCTTATTTCCTACATGATAGATGCAACTATCTTTCGGGTTGCTAGGTCAGCAACGAGCAGGGGCTATATTTTATTTTTAATTGACGGGTGCTCACCCCGCCACAGGCTGGCCTCGAACTCATGACCTCATGGTCAGAGTGATTTATTGCAGCAGCTACTCAACAGCCTGTGCCACAGCCCAGCCCTTGACCATTTAGTACACTTCTGATTGATAATTTCTGAATAGGCTCAACTGTATAGAAATCCTAATAGTACAATTTTCCCTGATCATTTTGGGGTGTCTGTGTTTTCCGGAAGCCTTCCTCCTGGGGGAGTCACAACCACATCCAGCCTGGCCAATAGGTAAGGGATTATGTCATAAATCCAAATGAAGTGTTTAAATTAAATTAATTGCTAGGAAGTAAACCAGAACATAATACCATTGATTTATGGGACTATCCTAAGTGATTTATCAATTAAATGTGAGTTAATTGGAATTGCAGTCCAAAACAACTACAGCAGTGGTTCTCAAAGTATGCTCTGAAGAGGCCTTGGGGCTCCATGAAGCATATTAAGGTGCTCCACGCTTTCGTCCTCCTCCTCCTCTCTCTCTCTCCTACTCCTCCAAGCTTTCCCTCCTCTTTCCTGCTCCTCCCCACCCCACCTCCCTCCCAACCAAAAGCCTTTTTCCCTTGGCCCCCTTGCTGCCAAAAGCTTCCCCCCCACTGCTTCCCTTGCTGCCCAGATCGTTTTGCCTTCCTTGCTTCCAAATCCCTATTTCCCTCCCACCACTCAGGGGTGCTTTGATTGTGCTTTTCCTGCATGGCAGAAGGGGGTTGGACTGGGTGGCTCCAGGGGTTGCTCCTATTACTATTACAAAGGCTAGGTGGCCATCTGTTGGGGTGCTTTGCATCTAAAATTTTGCCCATGCCATATATATATATATATATATTATATAATATATAAACATTTATTGGGGCTCAAGGAGAAACTTTTGCTTCAAAAAGGTCTCTGTGGATGAAATAGTTTAAGAAACCCTGAACTAGAGGACTAAAAGCTACTTGCCTTTGGCTGATGTTGCCAGTTGTACTATGCATCAATACCTTCTAGATGTCCAATTTGTGTTTCAGGAATGGACATATATCCCTCCCAATCTCTTTGATATGCTTTTCACTCGCAGTCTACAACTGCATAGCTTTTGAGCCATCTGTGATTAATGCAACTTTGAATATTCATCTCAAACTGGACTTTTTGGAGCTCAGATTAGCAATCTAAGGGCCCACCCAGACATCCCTTTATAAATGTGAGCTCCTGCTTCTTTATGAGGGACATCAAAATGATGCC